>NC_092051.1:30678893-31278893 GCF_003086295.3 Arachis hypogaea | reverse complement strand
CCCCATGGCAAGGCTAGCTTTTCCTCATCTTATTTGCCATCTATGTTACTCAGCTGGAGCTTTCATAGAAGGAGACATTCCTATTAAGGAAGAGAAGCCCATCACTAAGAAAAAGATGGAGCAAGCAAGAGAGCCCATTCATGGAGCTTAAGAGGCGCAGGAAGCTCATCACCATGAGATCCCGGAGATGCCTCAAATGCATTTTCCTCCACAAAACTATTGGGAGAAAATCAACACCTCCCTAGGAGAATTGAGTTCCAACATGGGACAACTAAGGGTGGAATATCAAGAGCACTCCATCATCCTTCATGAAATAAGAGAAGATCAAAAAGCAATGAGGGAGGAGCAACAAAGACAAGGAAGAGACATAGAAGAGCTCAAGGACATCATTGGTTCCTCAAGAAGGAAACGCCACCATCACTAAGGTGGATTCATTCCTTGTTCTTACTTTCTCTGTTTTTCGTTTTCTATGTTAAGCACTTATCTATGTTTGTGTCTTCATTACATGATCATTAGTAGTTAGTAACTATGTCTTAAAGTTATGAATGTCCTATGAATCCATCACTTCTCTTAAATGAAAAATGTCTTAATTCAAAAGAACAAGAAGTACATGAGTTTCGAATTTATCCTTGAACTTAGCTTAATTATATTGATGTGGTGACAATGCTTCTTGTTTTCTGAATGTATGCTTGAACAGTGCATATGTCTTTTGAAGTTGTTGTTTAAGAATGTTAAATATGTTGGCTCTTGAAAGAATAATGACTAGGAGACATGTTATTTGATAATCTGAAAAATCATAAAAATGATCCTTGAAGCAAGAAAAAGCAGCAAAGAACAAAGCTTGTAGAAAAAAAATATATAGGAAAAAAAATATAGAAAGAAAAATAAAAAGCAAGCAGAAAAAGCCAAAAGCTCTTAAAACCAAGAGGCAAGAGCAAAAAGCCAATAACCCTTAAAACCAAAAGGCAAGGGCAAATAAAAAGGATCCCAAGGCTTTGAGCAACAGTGGATAGGAGGGCCTAAAGGAATAAAATCCTGGTCTAAGCGGCTAAACCAAGCTGTCCCTAACCATGTGCTTGTGGCGTGTAGGTGTCAAGTGAAAACTTGAGACTGAGCGGTTAAAGTCAAGGTCCAAAGCAAAAAAAAGAGTGTGCTTAAGAACCCTGGACACCTCTAATTGGGGACTCTAGCAAAGCTGAGTCACAATCTGAAAAGGTTCACCCAATTATGTGTCTGTGGCATTTATGTATCCGGTGGTAATACTGGAAAACAAAGTGCTTAGGGCCACGGCCAAGACTCATAAAGAAGCTGTGTTCAAGAATCATCATACTGAACTAGGAGAGTCAATAACACTATTCGAAATCTGAAGTTCCTATAGATGCCAATCATTCTAAACTTCAATGGATAAAGTGAGATGCCAAAACTATTCAAGAGGCAAAAAGCTATAAGTCCCGCTCATATGATTGAAGCTCTGTTTCATTGATAGTTTGGAATTTATAGTATATTCTATTCTTTTTATCCTATTTTGATTTTCAGTTGCTTGGGGACAAGCAACAATTTAAGTTTGGTGTTGTGATGAGCGGATAATTTATACGCTTTTTGACATTGTTTTTAGTATGTTTTTAGTAGGATCTAGTTACTTTTAGGGATGTTTTTAATAAATTTTGTGTTAAATTCACATTTCTGGACTTTACTATGAGTTTGTGTGTTTTTCTGTGATTTCAGGTATTTTCTGGCTGAAATTGAGGGACTTGAGCAGAAATCAGATTCAGAGGTTGAAAAAGGACTGCTGATGCTGTTGGATTCTGACCTCCCTGCACTCAAAGTAGATTTTCTGGAGCTACAGAACTCGAAATGGCGCTCTTCCAATTGCGTTGGAAAGTAGACATCCAGGGCTTTCCATCAATATATAATAGTCCATACTTTGGCCAAGAATTGATGACGTAAACTGGCGTTCAACGCTAGCTTTCTACCCAAATCTGGCGTCCAGCGCCAGAAAAGGATCCAAAACCAGAGTTGAACGCCCAAACTGGCACAAAAACTGGCGTTCAACTCCACAAATGGCCTCTGCACGTGCAACACTTAAGCTCAGCCCAAACACATACCAAGTGGGCCCCGGAAGTGGATTTATACATCAAATACTTACTCATGTAAACCCTAGTAGCTAGTTTATTATAAATAGGACCTCTTACTATTGTATTAGACATCTTTGGACGCCTGGTTCTTAGATCAGAGGGGCTGGCCATCTCGGCCATGCCTGAACCTTCACTTATGTATTTTCAAACGGTAGAGTTTCTACACTCCATAGATTAAGGTGTGGAGCTCTGCTATTCCTCAAAGATTAATGCAAAGTACTACTGTTTTCTATTCAATTCTTCTTATTTCTCTTCTAAGATATCCATTCGCATCCAAGAACGTGATGAAGGTGATGATTATGTGTGACGCTCATCATCCTTCTCCCTTATGAACGCGTGCCTGACAAACACTTCTGTTCTACATGAAATAAGCTAGAATGAGTATCTCTTAGATCTCCTAACCAGAATCTTTGTGGCGTAAGCTAGAATGATGGCGGCATTCAAGAGAATCCGGAAGGTCTAAACCTTGTCTGTGGTATTCTGAGTAGGATTCAATGATTGAATGACTGTGATGAGCTTCAAACTCGCGAGTGCTGGGCGTTAGTGACAGACGCAAAAGGAGGGTGAATCCTATTCCAGCATGATCGGGAACCGACAGATGAATAGCCGTGCCGTGACAGGGTGCGTGAGCATATTATTCACTGAGAGGAGGGGATGTAGCCACTGACAACGGTGATGCCCTTGCATAAAGCCAGCCATGGAAAGGAGTAAGATTGATTGGATGAAGATAGCAGGAAAGCAGAGGTTCAGAGGAACGAAAAGCATCTCCATTCGCTTATCTGAAATTCCTACCAATGATTTACATAAGTACCTCTATCCCTATCTTATTAATTATTATTCGAAAACACCATTATCCATTTATATCTGCCTGACTGAGATTTACAAGGTGACCATAGCTTGCTTCATACCAACAATCTCCGTGGGATTCGACCCTTACTCACGTAAGGTATTACTTGGACGACCCAGTGCACTTGCTGGTTAGTTGTATCGAAGTTGTGACAATTATGAATTAAGATCAGAGCACCAAGCTTTGGAGCCATTACCAGGATTTGTTCGAGCCTAGAGATCACAATTTCGTGCACCAACCTACCAATTTGAAAAAATTTTTTTGTGACAAACTTGCTTGAAGAATGTATTTTGAAACATGGTTCTTGAGCTAAGAACACAAGCATGTGAGTTTTGAGCCCAATTGTGTGGTTACATTTTATAACCACTTATTTTCATTCTTGTGTGCATTATTCTCTTTCTATGATTGTAATCTTTGATTTGTTTGATTCTATATGTCCATTATTCCATGTATACATGCATTTATATGATTGAGGCCATCATTTTATTTAGCTCACTTACCCAAATAGCCTACCTTGCATCAACCATTGTTAGCCAATTTTGAGCCTATTTAATCCCTTTTGTTCTTAATGTTAGCACATCACTACCCTTAAGTGAAAAACAATAAATATCCTTAATTTGGATCTTTGATTAGCTTTGGCTAGTGAGAGTGTGTACCATTTGGGTATGAGAAACTTGGAACATTGGTTGAGAGAAAAGTGTGTTTTTGTATTTTTGTTGAAGATTTTTGGGAATTGGGTACATGCTTATGCATTAAATATATAAAACCATATGCATTGACATCTTTGTATATATTTTAGTTTGAAAAAAAATATATATGAGAAAAAAATGTTTATAAAAAGAAAAAAATATAGAAAAAAAAGAGAAAGAAAAAGAAAAGCAATAAAAAGGGGACAAAAATGTCCCAAAGTAAAGTTCAATAATATCAATGCATATAGGATATGAATTGAAAAAATGCATGAGTATGTGAAAAAGTGGGAATCATGGGTAGCTAGGTTGTGTATTAGAATTGTATAGGTTGCTATATATGTTTAGTGAAAGCTTAGGCTAATCAAAGATGCAAATTTCAAGCTCACTTGACCATATACATCCCTACCTTTACCCTAGCCCCGTTACAACCTATGAATAAGTCCTCATGATGAATGTATGCATACATTGAATAACTATTGATTGTTAGATGAAAAATAAATCTTGGAAAGCATGAGTAGAAGGGAACTGAGTGATAAACCCTATACACTAGAGCGACTAGAGCGAATACACTTCCGGTGAGGGTTCGATGCTCAATTCCCTGTTTTCAGCTTTCATGAGATTTCTTCTTGCAAGTTATTTGAACTTCATTTTGATATTTGAATTGGTAAGATTCATGAATCATCATATGATCTTTTCCCTACTTGCTTATATATGTTCTTGGAGATTGATTTACTTTTAACCAAGTAGGTAGAATCATTTTGCATTTAGTTGCATGCATGTAGATAGGTTCATATAGTTTATTTGCATTGAATAAATGTTCATACCTTTTTCTTGTCCTTCTTTATTCTTAGCATGAGGACATGCTTAGTTTAAGTGTGGGGAGATTTGATAAACTCCAATTTTATGGTTTATCTCGTGCTTATTTTGGGGGATTTTATCACCTTTTCTCACATTTATTCAATGAAATAGCATGGTTTTGCAATTCTCCCTTGATTTGTGCTTAAATATGAAAACATACTTTTTAGGCCCTCAAATTGGTGATTTTAATTAACTTTAATTCCATTCGATACCTTGATATATTTGTTGAGTGATTTCAGGTTCATAAGGCAAGTATTGGATGGAAGAAGTGAGGAGAAAAGCATGCAAGTGGGAGAACTCATGAAGAAATAAAGGAACCGTAAAGCTGTCAAGCCTGACCTCTTGGCACTCAATCGACCATAACTTGAGATACAGAGATCAAAATGAGGCGGTTTCAGTTGCGTTGGAAGGCTAACATCCGGGGCTTCGAAATGATATAAAATTTGCCATAGTTTCCTGACGTATAGGGGCGTTCACGTGCCATGTACGCGTGCGCGCCGATGGAGCTGCGTGGGTCCACTTTAAGCAACTCATTGGGGGCGATTTCTAGCTCATTTTGGGCCCAATCCAACTCATTTCTGATGCTATTGAACCCAAGGATTGAAGGGGGAATGAAGCAAGTAGTCATAGTTTAGTTTTTCATCATGTTTTAGGGTATAATTCTAGAGAGAGAAGCTCTCCTTTCTCTCTAGAATTTAGGGTAATTTAGGTTTAATTTTCTTAGATCCAACCTTCAATTCTTGTTTTGATTTAGTTTTCTCTTTTAATTTCTTATTGCTACACCTTTGTTCTTCTAGTTCTTGTTGTTAATTTCCCTATTTTACCATTTCTATGTTTATGAACCATTGTTGAATCTTGATTTCTTTGAATGCAATCTTATGATTTTAAGTCTCTTTTATGTTATCTCCATTGTTATTGTTGATTTATTGTTGATGATAGTTATGGGTTTCCTTTAATTCTTGCATTTTGTGATGTTTACTTTTCTTGTACTCTAGGTGTTAGTTAAAATATTTCCTCTAGTTTTTGAGTAGTTCTCTTTACTCTTGGCCTAGGCTAAGGGAATTGAGTGACCTTAGTCATTGGATCTCATTGAATTGGTGATTTGAGAACCCTTCGTAGTCAATTTGATATTCATTGACACTAACCCACTACTAATCTAATTAGTAGATAGGTTGGGACTTATGGGTTGATTTTGATTAAGCCATTTTATATACTTCAAGTATAGAAGTAAACTTAATGAGCTTGGTTCCTCATAATTATCAATATTTGGTTTGTAGACAAGGATGGTGATCTCAATTAACCATGTCTAGCCAAGAGTTCTTTTCCTTTATTTTATTAGTTCTTATTATTTACATTTCTTGTTCCTTATTTCAAAAACCCCAAAACATTCCTTCATAGCCAATAGTAAAGCACTTCATTGTAATTCCTTGTGAGACGACTCGAGGTTTAAATACTTCGGTTAATTCTTATTGGGGTTCGTACTTGTGACAACTCAAATTTTTTATGTGAGAATTTTTTGTTGGTTTGGAGCTATGCTTACAACGAAGTCCTTATTTCTATGAGAGAAATTCTAAGCCATCGAGCAAATCTCAATATCAGTGCGCGCACACCCACCTGTGCGCGTGCACACCAGCTTATACACCTTCTGCTGGGAGCGTTAGCACACCTTGTGCGTCCGCAACCTCCCTCATTTTGCCTATGTGTGTGCGCACGGACCTGTGTGCATATGCACAGAAGGTGTGAAAGCTGGCCATTTTGATGTCTCATTTTTTTCAAAAAAAAAAACACCTTTGCGTGCGCATAGCTTTGTGCGCACGCACAACCTTTAACACCCTCTCTGCTCACAGCACACGCAAAAATACCTAATCTAAGCAATCAGACAACTGATAGTTGTCAATCACAGTCAATCCCCGGTAGCAGCGTCAAAAACTTGATGCAAAATTTTGAATACCCACAAACTAACCGGCAAGTGCACCGAGTCGTATCAAGTAATACCTCAGGTGAGTGAGGGTCGATCCCATGGGGATTGATGGACTGAGCAAAATTGGTTGAATGACTCACTTAGTCAGGCAAGCAGAGAGTTGTGTTTTGATGGTTTTAAAATGCATTAAATAGTAAGTTCAAAGAATTAGAATGCAAACAATAAAAGTAATGTGAAATATATGAGAGAAAACAATTAAAGGTTTAGAATTGTTTATTCATCCGGATTAATTTTTCTTACCAACTATTTTAATTATGCAAGATTCCTTTCACAATAAACTGTAATTGACTAAACCCTAATGTCTTAGTGATTTAGCCTCCTCTAACCCAAATCAAACGCCAGTGTCTTAGTCACTTAATTTAGATTAGAGGATTAAGAGGAATTCTAGTTTACAGCCACAGAAACCCTAATCACCCAAGACTAAGAGGATTATATGTCACGTATCCCGAATAGTTCAAGTAATTAGCAATTTAGGAGAAATTTGCTTTCAAGCTGTTGTTCAAGTGAGATAACTCTGTCGAGAATTTCAAGAACACATGTAGAATCAGGGTTATACTGTCGTTATATCCAGACACATAAGATGAAGAATGAAATCAATCTTTGAAACTGAATCAATACAATTAAAATAAAAAAGCAATAGTCTTAATCCATAGAAATAAACAAAGCTCCTAACCTTAACCGAGGAGGTTTAGTGGCTCATGACTTACAGATAAAACTAGGGTTCAAAAAAGTAAAACGTGCGGAAGTGAAAAGCTCCCCCTAAAGGGTGAATCTTTTTCCTTTTATATCTATCCTAATTTGATTTGAAATTAAAATAAAATAATAAATCCTAATCCTAAAAGATTTTGCTTGTAAATAAAAATTACAAAAATAAAAGATAAGATAATAACTAAGAGCTAAATCCACTAAAGATACTCCTTTGAAGAGGTTGGATCCGGATTGAGTGGCGCTAAACGCCATGATTGGCATTTAGTGCCCAACGACCTGGCGTTTAGCACCCAACGAGGCAGAGATGCTCCTAATCTTTCAATGTTGATGGTGCTTGGTGTTTCGCGCCCAAAGGGGGTAACTTTGAACATTCTCCTTTTTCCTCAAAATTCTGCCAAATTAATCCGAATTTTACTTGAAATAATAAAAATACAAGAAAAACTCAAAGTAGCATCTACAGAAGATTTTCACAATAAAATATAATTAAATTCACTAAATTCTAACTAAATTTAACTAGAAAATAAGCCGAAAATTGGTATAAGATGCTCGTGCATTAGAAATCAATATGGAAACTAGATTGAAAATGAACACCATCTTGAGGTCCACGTAACGAATTTTTTTTCAAATCCCTTTTTAAGGAAGAGGTAAATAGCTCTCCTTTAGATATTGATCATTTGGCTTTACCTAATTTGGATGTTAATATTTGTAGGTATATGGAAGCCATCCCCTTGAAATTGGAGATCATGAAAGCTCTCTTTAGCATTGAATCGCTAAAAGCACCTGGAGAAGATGGCTTTTCAGCAATTTTTTTTCAAAAATAATTGGAATGGCATGAAAGAAAAAATATATAATTTCATTTAATTGTGTTAGAAGGATCCTAACATAACCAAAGAAACTAGTAAGACTTTCCTTGCCCTCATCCCGAAATTCCATCAGCCGAAATTTGTGTCCCAATTTAGACCTAAAACATTGTGTAATGTGAAATATAAAATCACTGTAGAAATACTAAAATCCTTCCTCGGTGATATGATATCTCCTCACTAATCCAACTTCATCCCTAATCAAAAAATTCATGACAATATCATTATTGCCAAGGAGGTGATGCACTATATGAAAATAATTAAAGAAAATAAAGGCTATATGTCAAGATTAATTTCAAAAAAGCATATCATAGACTAAGTTGGGAGTACCTCAATCAAAGGCTTTTAGAGTTTGGGCTACCTAACAAAATCAGCAATATTATCATGAAATGAGTCAAGTCTGCCAACTACATTGTTCTTTTGGACAGGAACAAAATTGAAATTTTCTCTCCTACAAGAGGAATAAAATAAGGAGATCCCATATTTTCTTATCTTTTTTTTATCTATATAAAAACATTATCTCAGTTTATTGAATAAGAAGTGAATCAAGGATTTTGGATTTTTTTATTACTTTTTGAAGAAATGAAATTCACTTGTCTTATTTAATGTTTGTTGATGATTTGCTTCTTTTTGCAGAAGCCTTAACTCAACAAATAGAGAAGATAAATAAAATTCTAGATAGATTTTGTGAAGTCTCTAGACTAAAAGTCAACAATGCTAAATATTCTATAGTGTTATAAAAAAACACAACTTAAGAGATGAAGAGCAACATATTGTACGAAAATTATTTCTATGAAAATAAAATGCTGGGAAGATATCTGGATTCTATGCTGAATAATAAGAGAAGAGGAAAAAAAACTATAAAATTGAGATTGACAGAGTGGGAAACAAACTCAAGGGATGGAAGAGCAAAGGCCTATCAACGGCTGACAGTAAAATTGGCGCAAGTAGTGATCAATTCCAGTAGAATTTTGCTATGCATCATGAAAAAGTTTCGAAATAGTTTTTAAATAGATTTAAAAGCTCCAAAGAAGTTTTGTTTGGGGGGAAGATGACAATAAAAAAAGATTCCACAACATTAACTAGAATACCCTATGCCTTCCTAAATATTGGAGGGGGGACTAGGATTTAGGAACTTAGAACTCATGAATAATTATTGTTATTTTTATTTTTTATTATATTAGTAAATAATATTTAAAATTAAAAGAGACAAAAAAGATAATTAAAAAATTTTTTAATTTGAATTAAAAATGTTTTATAAGTATATCCAACTTTTATATATATTAAATGTTATAATATTTAATAATATAGTATTTGTTATAACAATGTCTCAAAATATTAACTAAGATATATTTGGGCCTAGTAAGACTCTCAAGCAAGTAAGATCAACCTAGGCTCAATTTTAGAATTCCAAATCCGAGTTAGGTTTATTACCTTAAGGTCCAATACAGATGAAGTTCACGCGTCTCTTCTCAAATTAGCTTGGATTGGATCTCCATTGCTAGTTAGTGATAGTAATAGGTACTCTGGGAGAACGACGAACCCTCTTCGTCTTTCACTCCTATTTAAAAGAAGGTCTCCTAATTTCTTTTTTATTTTCATCATAAATTTCTATTTAATTATTTCTTTCAAGAACGTAGATAATATCCACGAGTATTTATGGATTATGAAAATTTTTGAAAAAATTTAACAAAAAAAAGTATAATATAATAATCATAAAATAATCAATTCAATATAATTCAATACACTTCATAACTTATTCATGATGAAAAATAACATTTAAAAGAAAAAAATTATAAAAACATCTTCCAACATAATAACATAACATAATTTTTTAGTTTGTGGCGAGACTGAGTGACGTAGTTATGGACTTGAGAGGCTGACAAAGTGACTCAGAAAGAAAGAGATGCAAAATCGAGACTGAGAATGAATCTAAAAGAAAAAATCCAGTTAAAAGTAGAAATTAGGGTTACTAATTTAAGAAATTAAGTGATGCATATATAAATTAGGATAAATCAGTAATTTCATATTCGCGTGGATTTAACTAGTTCTATGAGACAAGTATCTATGTCCAAGTCCATTTCACATGGCCGGGTAATAAACCACTATTTTATGGTTTATCTTGTGCTCAATTGAGTGGTTTTTATCAACTCTTTACCCACTTATTCATACTATTTGCAAGGTTTTACATTTGCCTTCCTAATTATGTGCTTTAATTGAAAACATGCTTCTTTGGCCTTAAGTTCCCTATGTTTAATCCTCTCTTATTACCATTAGATGCCTTGATATGTGTGTTAAGTGATTTCAGAGATTACAGGGCAGGAATGGCTCAGAGGATGGAAAGGAAGCATGCAAAAGTAGAAAGAATACAAGAAGTTGGAGAAATTGCTAAGCTGTCCAGCCTGACCTCTTCGCACTCAAACGGCTATAACTTTAGCTACAGAGGTCCAAACGATGCGGTTTTAGTTGCGTTGGAAAGCTAACATCCGGGGCTTCAATTTGATATATAATATGCCATAATTACCCTGAAGCTAGGTGACACGACTGCGTACTCCATGCGGACGCATCGCAGTGACGAAAATCAGCGTATTTGAATTCGCAACCAGCGAATTCTGGGTTGTTTCTGACCCAGTTCTTGGCTCAGAAAACATAGATTAGAGGCTATAAAGTAGAGGGATTGCATCCATTCAAAATTAAGCTTTCACATTCACAATTTTAGGAGTAGATGTAGTTTTTAGAGAGAGAGGTTCTTTCCTCTCTCTTAGGATTAGGATTTAGGATTTCTCTTAGTTTTAGGAGCGACTCTCAATCCCAGGTTCAATATTTCTTTTATTTATTTTTCTAATTTAATTTATGAATTCTCATGTTATGATTTGAATATTTTATTTAATATAATTCGAGGTATTTCAGACTTATGACTGCTCTCTTTAATTTATTAATGCTCTTTGTTTATCCAAATTATTTTCATTCAAAGTAGACTTTCTTCCCTTTTGGCTTTGGTTAAATCATTGGAGACACTTGAGTTATCAAACTCATTGTTGATTAAAAATTGGAATTCTTCCAGAATTAATTCGGGTTCCAATAACTATAACTTTTCCCAAGGAAAGACTAGGACTTGAGGAATCAGAATTAATTCATCCACTTAACTTACCTTCATAGTTAGAGGTTAACAAAGTGGGAGAAAAATCCAATTCTCATTACAATTGATAAGGATAACCGGGATAGGACTTCCAGTTATAATACCTTGCCAAGAGTTTATTTTATTATTATTTTATTTTTCTTATCATTCAACATACTGCTTCCTTACTTTCTAAAACCCCTAATTTACAAGACTCATAACCAAAAATAAGAACATACCTCCCTGCAATTCCTTGAGAAGACGACCCGAAGTTTAAATACTCGGTTATCAATTTAAAAAGGGGTTTGTTACTTGTGACAACCAAAAGCTTTTGTAAGAAAGGTTGATTGCTTGGTTTAGTAACTATACTTGCAACAAGAGTTTACTATAACCTCTAAACCATCAATCTTCAGTTCTTCAAAATGGCGCCGTTGTCGGGGAATTGCAAACGTGTACCTTATTATTGGTTATTGTAAATATTTAAAAAAAAAATTTATCATTCTTATTTTTAAAAAAAAATCAAATATTTTTTTTTTAAAATCATATCTTTTTCAAAATCTTTTCTTATCCTTTTTCAAAAATCATATCTTTTTCAAAATATTTTCTTTTTATTAGTTTTTTGTTTTTATCTTCTCCTACTACTATGAACTCTCACCCCTTTGGCTATGAGTCTGGTTACAGTTATGTTGCAGGAAGAAGAAATTACAATGAGAACAGGCATCAAAGTTGGAACAATCAAAGATGGGAGGAGCCACAAGGATTTGATTAACCCTCATGGCAACAACCACCTCCAATGGGCTATCAACAACCACCATCATATGCCTATGAACCCTTTCCTCAGCATAACTTTGGACCACCATACTCACAAGCCCCTTTCCGCCAATCACCTCCATATGACCCTAACCCTCAACCACCATACCAACCACCTTATGAACCATATGAACCATATACAGAACCACCCCAATTCCAATCCAATTACTCCCAAACACCACCACTTCCCCATTTACCACGTTCAAAACCATCACCCCCAGAATCAGAGGTTCGCCTCAAGGAAACAGTAGATCAGCTTCAAACAACCATTCATCAACTGGAGCAAGCAATAAGTCAATTACTTTCTAGAGGTTCGAACATTCAAGGATCCCCCACAACACCATGTGGACAATCTAATGAAGAGCGTAGCATGACGGAGATACTAAAGACTCCAGTGGACATGACAGAGCCTGACTTCGTACTAGAACAAGTAAAGGAAGCTGTCATCATACAAGAAGAAGAGTTGGTTGAAGACTTAGGAGATGCTGAACATCCATGGGAAAGTCAGGTTATAGAACCTCCTTCCAAGGCGATTGAAATCGATGCTGAGGAGGGTGTACAACCTCCAAGGCATATCATGATTAAGGACTTGGAAGAGGTCAATCAAGAGATGGAGATTAAAGAAGAAGAAGAAGCTTGCAAAGAGGTGGTAGTTATCAGAAAAGAGCACAAGGGAGTGGAGCTTAAAATCACCTTGCCAAAGTTATTGGAAACCCCTCCCCCTAAGTTGCCATCATCCTTCACAACATTCAAGTGGGTAAAATTCATATCCCTTAGCTTTCTAACCCCACTTGAATATGGGCTACTGGAGACGGATGGTCAACTTAGAGCTCTTTGTGGCATTAAGAGTAAGAGGAAGATGGTCAGTGGTAAGAATTGTCCTGCAAAGTTCATTATGGTTGGAAGCTTTAAGTTTAAACACAAAGGTTGGTGTAAAGCTCAACTGAATAGGTCTAGGAAGTTGGTTGGCCGCTTTAGTGAGAATTCAGATTGCTTGCTACCCGGATAGAATCATGATGATCAACACAAAGACGGGTGTAAAAGCAAAGTTTGGAATCCTAGAGTCTGTTCTGACGTTCAGCACACTGGAAGCCTGAGAACCTGTTTAAAACTGCTCAAGGGCTTTACATGCCTTGTTTGGGATCCCAGAGGCCATTGGAATCACAAATATTGGTGGAGATTCCTGGATGAGTTCAAGCACAAGCCACCATAACAGGGAGCTCACCAAGTGTCCAACTTAAGGACTTTAACTAAAAGTGCTAGGTGGGAGACAACCCACCATGGTATGATCGTCCCTTTTTCAGTTTTAATTTTAGTCTATTTTGTTTGTTTTTGAGTATTGATTGAACCTAAAATCATGCATAACATTCATTTTAGCATTGCATTCTACATTTTGAATTAAAAAAATATTCACATGACGCGACCGCATCATTGACGCGTCCGTGTCGCAAGGAGATGGGTGAAAATAGTAAACGAACAGAGAGTCACGCAGGAGCGTGGCTGAAGGCGTGCCAATGGCATAAATTGCCCCACGCGAACGCGTCGCCTATGCGGCCGCGTCACTTGGGAACATTGGCCTCCCACGCGACCGCGTCACCCACGCGGCCGCGTGCCATGGAAAATCGACGTGAAAAGGGTGCATAGCCGAAAGTTATGCTGGAGTGGTGCTGGACTGGTGCTGAAAGCACAACCTTACCACGCGGACGCATGGCGCACGCGTCCGCGTCATATCCCCATATTGGCCACTCACACGATCGCGTCGCCACGCGATCGCGTCACCCAACATTTGGCACCATAAGATTTTGAACAGAGAGTTGTGCGAGCGCGAGGCTGCCCTCGCGCCAGTAGCATAAAACGTGTCACGCAACCGCGTAACCGACGCGACCGCGTCGATTAACTTAAAGCGCAAGTCACGCGACCGCGTACCCCACGCGTCCGCGTCGCTTGCGCCGCACAGCTTATCCTAATTTGCCAAATATCTTATCTTTTCTTCCCCAATCCTAATTTTTCCTACCGTCTTTCTTACTTACTTCTTCTTCCCTTCTTTCCCTTCTCATTCTTCTTATCTTTTATTTTATTTTATTTAATACTTTCATTCATTGCATATTTTTATTTTTCTAAATTTATTATTTTACCATTGGTGTTCAAATGTTCTTATTCAACTGTTACATCTTTTCTTGTATTTTCTTGGTGCTTAATGACTTGTTTAATTCTGATTGAGTAATATTATTTAAATCAATGCCAATCTTTTATATCTGTATTACTTTTGCATTGACATGAATTTATATTATCTCTCTTTCCTCACTCTCTTCCCCATTGTTGTACATTTTGTACCACTGGCATGCCATGGCTTCTATTGTTTTCTCACGTACATGTTGAAGCTTCCATGTAAATGAGACCCTTTTCATTTGGCATTAACCCAACCATACTTCATTTATTTTCTTATCTCTATTATTGGGTTACCTTTCTTCCCTTTTTCTTTCAGGATGGCCACCAGGAAGAGAACCGGAAGACGTTTACATGGGAGACAAACAAGTCCATCTGCACAATCCTTGAAGAAAAGCATCAGTTGGAATAACCCGTCCACTTGCCTATCTTAGCATGCACCGAGGACGGTGCAATCTTTAAGTGTGGGGAGGTCGATACCGATCTCCATGGGTTAGTTACTCTTCTATCTCAACAGCAATGGTTTATTTTCCTTGTTAGTTATTGCATTTGCATGTTTGATTGCATATTTATTTGATTTTGTACATTTAGTTACTACTTGGTTAAAGTAATAAATTTCTTTTTAGGACTCTATTTTTGAAAATTTTCACTAATTTAAATTGAAAAAAAATTTATATTAAAACTTGTTTGGAAGTTGTATTTGGAACATGATTTTTGAGCAAAAGAACACACAACCTGTGAGATTTGAGCTTATCTATATGGTTACATTATTTAACCATAAATATTTTATTCCTGTGTGTTCCCTTCTCTATGATTGTAATCTATATTTTGTTCCAATCTATATGTCCATTATTTAGCGTAATTAATGCTTGCATATGATTGAGGCCATTGTTTGATTTTAGCTCACTTATCCTAAATAAGCCTACCCTTTAAATCACCCTTGTTAGCCACTTTGAGCCTTTTAATCCCCATTTGTTCTATATTTTACCACATCACTAGCCTTAAGTAGAAAAACAATTAAATATCCTAATTGAATCTTTGGTTAGCTTAAGATAGGGATTGTGCATCAACTAAGTGTGGGGAAATTGTGGGAACTTGGGTTAATAAGGGAATGTATCATGTTTCTAATTTATTTGAATATTGAAAATTTGGGAACCTACTCATGAAAAACCGAAATAGAAAAATAATGGAGAATCCATGTGCATTGACAAGTTATGTTTGCTTTTATGATTCAAAAAAAAAAGAAAAAAAGAGAAAAAGAAAAAAATATATATATATAATATAAATAAATAAATAAGGGGACAAAATTACTCCAATATTAAGTTTAATAAAAGATCAATGCACATGTGATAAAAATTAAAGAAAATTTGGTACATGAGTATGGGAATCATACAAAAGTGGAAATTATGAGTAGTTAGGTATGATTTTAAAGTTATATAGAGTGTATATATGTTAGGTGAGAACTTAGGTTAGTCAAAGATTCAAAATTATAGCTCACTTAGCCATATATATATCCTTACCTTTACCTTAGCCCCATTACAACCTTGAAAAGACCTCATGATGTTTGCATTTGTATGCTAAATATTTGTTGATTGGTTAGATGAAGAACAAAGTTTAGAAAGCATAATTAGAGAATAGTAGAGTGATTGACCCTAAACACTTGAGAGTTTGAGTGATATACACTACCAGTAAGGGTTCAATGCTTGATTCTATGTTCCCTACTTTCATGAGCTGTCTTCTTACAAGTTTACTTGCTTTTTATTGTACGATTTGAATTAGTGAAAATTGGTTTGTATTTGTCTTGGAGAACTTGTTTGTTTTTAACCAAGTAGGTAGAAACATGTTGCATGTAGTTGCATTCATATAGATAGGTTGCATTTCATACATTCTACCATTCCTCTTCACTCCTTTATAGCTTCTCTTGAGCTTAGCATGAGGACATGCTAGTGTTTAAGTGTGGGGAGGTTGATAAACCACTATTTTATGGTTTATCTTGTGCTCAATTGAGTAGTTTTTATGAACTCTTTACCCACTTATTCATACTATTTGCATGGTTTTACATTTGCCTTCCTAATTATGTGCTTTGATTGAAAACATGCTTCTTTGGCCTTAAGTTCCCTATGTTTAATCCTCTCTTATTACCATTAGATGCCTTGATATGTGTGTTAAGTGATTTCAGAGATTACAGGGCAGGAATGGCTCAGAGGATGGAAAGGAAGCATGCAAAAGTGGAAGGAATACAAGAAGTTGGAGAAATTGCTAAGCTGTCCAGCCTGACCTCTTCGCACTCAAACGGCTATAACTTTAGCTACAAAAGTCCAAACAATTCGGTTCCAGTTGCATTGGAAAGCTAACGTCCGGGGCTTCGATTTGATATATGATATGCCATAGTTACTCTAATGCTAGGCGACGCGACCGCGTGCTTCATGCGGACGCGTCACAGTGACAAAAATCAGCGTATTTGAATTCCCAACCAGTGAATTCTGGGCTGTTTCTGACCCAGTTCTCGGCCCAGAAACACATATTAGAGGCTATAAAGTAGAGGGATTGCATCCATTCCTAATTAAGCTTTCACATTCACAATTTTAGGAGTAGATGTAGTTTTTAGAGAGAGAGGTTCTCTCCTCTCTCTTAGGATTAGGATTTAGGATTTCTCTTAGTTTTAGGAGTGACTCTCAATCCCAGGTTCAATATTTCTTTTATTTATTTTTTTAATTTAATTTATAAATTCCCATGTTATGATTTGAATATTTTATTTAATATAATTCGAGGTATTTCAGACTTATGACTACTCTCTTTAATTTATTAATGCTCTCTGTTTATCCAAATTATTTTCATTCAAAGTAGACTTTCTTCCCTTTTGGCTTTGGTTAAATAATTGGAGACACTTGAGTTATCAAACTCATTGTTGATTGAAAATTGGAATTCTTCCAGAATTAATTCGGGTTCCAATAACTCTAACTTTTCCCAAGGAAAGACTAGGACTTGAGGAATCAGAATTAATTCATCCACTTAACTTACCTTCATAGTTAGAGGTTAACAAAGTGGTAGAAAAATCTAATTCTCATTACAATTGATAAGGATAACCGGGATAGGACTTCCAGTTATAATACCTTGCCAAGAGTTTATTTTATTATTATTTTATTTTTCTTATCATTCAACATACTGCTTCCTTACTTTCTAAAACCCCTAATTTACAAGACTCATAACCAATAATAAGAACATACCTCCCTGCAATTCCTTGAGAAGACGACCCGAGGTTTAAATACTTGGTTATCAATTTAAAAAGGGGTTTGTTACTTGTGACAACCAAAAACTTTTGTAAGAAAGGTTGATTGCTTGGTTTAGTAACTATACTTGCAACGAGAGTTTACTATAACCTCTAAACCATCAATCTTCAGTTCTTCATCGGGTCCCCACCCGTGGGATTTTACGGGTTCCCATTGATAAACTCCCAATTTTGTGGTTTATATTGTGTAGAATTTTGGGGGTTTTGTCAATATTTCTCACACTTATTCACAAGAAATGCATGGTTTTGTGTTAACTTCCTAATATTTCTCCATGATGAAAAACATGCTTATTTTGCCTTAAAATTGCCATATTTTAATCCTCTTCTATTGCCATTCGATGTCGTGATATATTTGTTGAGTGATTTCAGGAATTATAGGGTACGAATGGCCTAGAAGAGAGGAAGAAAGCATGTACAAAAGGGAGGAACATGAAGAATTGAAATTTTGGAAAAAACAGCATTGGCGCGCCAGCGCACTCCACGCGCACGCGTGGATGAGGTTGGCTGGAAGCGGCGTGCAAGGATGGACGCATTCGTGCGGATTAGAAGATTCCTATCGACGCGTCTGCGCACTTGGCGCACACGCGTGGATCGCAAAAGCAATCGGCGCGCACGCACGCATGGCGCGCGCGTGTAGGAAGCTGCACATAACCTCATTAAAGGAAATCGTGTCTGGCGATTTCTGAGGCTCATCAGGCCCAATTTCAAGCTGTTTCTGCATGGAAAAGACCCAAGGATGCTAGGGGAAAGGGGGGATGAATCATTTTACACTAGGACACAATTTTAGCTAGTTTTTAGGTTCTTTGCTCTTCGAGAGAGAGAAACCCTTATTCCTCTCTAGATCTACTTTTAATTTGATCTTCCCTTGTTGAATTGTGAATTGGATCTTGTTAATTACTAGTTTCAATTGTTCAATTTGAATTTCTTAGTGCAATTTTGCTTAAATCTTGTGATAGTTTTATGAATTCTTGTCAATTGTCATTTTATACCCATTTCATGAATGTTGTGAATCTTGACTTGTTGATGTTACATTGATGATTTTCATGTTTAATTGCGTTGTTTGGATGATTGTATGTTGATAATTGTTAGTGGGTACTTGTTGATTTCAATTTAATTGCTATTTTGAACATGTCTTTTGTTAATGCTTACCATGTGTTCGATGAATTGTTTACTTTGATTATGGAGTAGTCCTCTTCACTCTTGGCCTAGGCCAAGGGAATTGGATAAACTTGAGTCATTGGGTCTAATGGATTTGATTATTTGGGAGCCCTTAGTGGTCAATTTGATAACCATTGACGCTAATCTTTTATTAAGTTAATTAATAGTGAGGTTAGAACTTATGGGTTGATGTTGACCAAACCATTTGACGTACTTCAAGTATAGAAGTAGACTTAATGAGTTTGGCTCCTCATAATTGTCAAGATATGGTTATTAGACAAGGATGGTGACCCCAATTCCCATGCCTAGCCAAGAGTTACTTTTATTGTTCATATTTAAAAACCAAAATTCTCAATTATTTGTCTTAGTTAGAGTCACTTGTTTGGTTTAGAATAGAATTATGTGGGATGTTACTTGTTCATTGGAATTGCTCATGTTTTGCTTAGATTAATTGAATTAGTTTCTTGCACTTTAAGATTACTTGCTTGTTAAGATTCCCATTTATTTTCTGGCTCATAACTCACAACCCCGGATTTCTAACCAATGTTGAAGTACATGTTTGCCCATTCCTTGTGAGACGACCCGAGATTTGAATACTTCGGTTATTTCTATTGGGGTTGAACTTGTGACAACCAAATCCCTCTTCTAAATTTGATACCCGAGGATTGTTGTTGGTAGAGCTATACTTGCAACGCAATTTTATTGAAGAAAATCTTTACCAATACACCCTTGGAGGACCATCACCCATCTAGCCCCAAATCGCGAGTAACCCATTTCGGTAGTTTTTTTCATCATCCGTATTGCTAGCATTCGTTGGTTCATGACCTAAATTTACTCCAGCCATTTAGTAAATTCTCACAACTAGAAAATTGCTTAATACAAATAGATTTAGTCTTTATTACAGACGGATTTTTGGTTTCCGACAAAATTACTGACGGATTTTGTCCCTCTGTAAAAGCCTCGTCGGAAATTATTTACCGACGGATTTTTTTCTGTCGAAAAATTACCGACGGATTTTTACCAGTTACTAACAGATTTTTCCTCAGTAAATTCTCCCATCCATTTCCCTGAAACGTCGAACTTTCCGACGGATTTTTCGTCGGTAATTATAGACAAATTTTTCGACGGATTTTCCGTCGGTAATTATAGACAAATTTTCCGACGGATTTTCCGTCGGTAATTACAGATGAATTTTTCGACGGATTTTCCTTCGTTAATTACAAACGGATTTTTCGACGAATTTTTCGTCTGTAATTACAGACATATTTTTTGTCGGTAATTGGCAATAGATTTTTCGTCTGTAATTGGAACTTTGGAAAATCATCCCAAACTCAGAATACAAACAGAAAATCCGTCTGTAAATACATCAGTAAAGTAAAATAATTTTTTTTTATTTTTCTATTGCAAAATAAACTTGTTTTCATACAAAATAAATATATATTTAATACAAAGTTTTATCTAATTTGTATTCGAATATTTATAATATTTCAAAAAATAAAGAAATTCATCGTATTATCAAACTAAAAGGAAAGTACTATAAACAAGCAAGTCAATATAATTCAAAACATAAACAAAGTGTATTGATCATCAACTATAATTTTCAGTATATTGTTCAACCGTATTAAAACTATCAGCTATAGTCTTCAGTGTCATCTTTATCCTCCTCATCATCATAGTCCTCATCCGAACCATACTAAAACTATACCAAGTCCATTTTTTCCCTTGCTAGCTCCCTCTTCAATGTTTTCTTCTCCTCCAGCATGATGGTGCAACTCCAAGTTATCACACATACTAACCAGTCAGATATTATATGAGAAATGAGTTCAAGATATGCCTACTAGCAGCTCAGAAATCCACCGTTGGTAATCACGAATGGCATTAGCAGTGGCTCCGCTTGTTAAGATGGTTTCCTCGAGTTCTTAAATGGTTTGGCTAAGCTTTTCAACTTTCAAAATCTTTTGGCGGTGTGTTTTCTCTAGGATTTTGTTTTCCTCCTGTTTATGGTAGCTGTTAGTTTCCTGCATTTCAGTTCACAACAAAAAGAAAAAATGTGTACCCTTCTAATGATTTGCATATATAATCATTTTGTTACTATATAATGTGTACCCTTCTACTGCTAGATTGATTAATGATTTGCATATACCCTTCTAAGAGTTGCTTTTGCCGCATATTGTGTCGCCAATGCACATTTCTTTTCATCTCTCAATTTCTTCATTTCCAGATTCTGCATGGCAATAGATTTAAAAACATGCATTTAGATATACTAAAATTGCATGTGGTTATACATAGGTCTAGCAGCGTATTGTAATGTCTCCCATTTTGGTAATTTTCCAAACTTAAACACTATACATTGAGTCAAAGTGAATAAGAAATAGTAGAGCAAAGAAGTGGAGACTGGAGATAGGAAAGAAAAAGATAGATGGAATGCCTTAATTGGATGCCAGTATTGATGTCTATTTATATAAGGTAATAAATATAATTGTTACAAAATAATATGAAAATCAATTCAAAAAGATCACGTAGGATTTATTTTGATTTGATGATACAATTAGGATATTATAACATATTTCCACGATTTCTAATAAAATGTAAGAAATTAAAATAATATAGGATGATACACATTACAGATATAGAGAGAGCACAAAGCCAAAGCATTAACTCTCCTTAGAGAAATTCTAGAGATAGAAAAGCAGAGTCACAACCAATATTGGCTTGTGTCATTATTTAAAGAAAACTGCTCCAACTATGACTGGCAATGAAAAAAGAGGTTTGTTTTTCTGTGACACTGATTTTACCTTGCCATCATCATTGCACTTCCCTTTTATGGGGTTAATTGTTAATTGTAAGGTAAAAACAGTGGACATGTTCTACATTCCAGTTTTTACTAGTTAATTACAATTTTTTACTTGCCAAACCAATTACTACTCAGCATATGTATTTTACTCCCCATTTTAAATAGTCTTTCCAATCTTGTTTCTTCTAATTACACTCACTATAGTATGATCACCAAGCAAAGCCTAAAGATATTATTATACAATTGAAAGGGAATAAGTGCATGATTAATAATTTTTCTAGTAGTTTTCTTTCCCCAAAAGGACAAGAAGCTTGATTCTCTAAGGTTCGGCACCACTAATTTTAAAGGACCACAAGTTGTAAATAATGATTCAGACATGCAACGAATAATTTCTGAACTATCTTTGATGTAAAAAAGTTAAATTTTTATTGTCAACTGATTAAGGAACTATTTTAATTAACTATCCGATGTTTATTAATTAAGCTTCCATTTACTAGCTAAAAACCCTAAACCACAAATACTAATGAGACCACTATCCCATCTCACCGGGCAACCACACCATAGAAAAGTTTTATGATCATAGAAAGATATACCTGAACAAATGATATAGTATACCATTAAGCTGCATAATTTGCTCTGTTTCCACAAAATTCGCAGCATACCCATCAGCATCAGCTCCTCTTCTCCATAATCGCGTTCCTTTCAGAAAAGGAAATTGGACGTGGAACATTAGCAAATCAACCAATAAAAGATAATGGATTATGCCTTCTTCAAGCAGCCAGAAATGACAACCATATTTTCTCATAAAAACTACTCAAATTGTAGATTTTTAAGTCTCACATGAAATCAATGTGCTGGGATTAAAACAAACGGAATTAATTGCACATGATGTAACCCAAGTCATGTCACAATAAATTCTGCTTACACCATACATATTTATAGATACTGCATCCAGTTAAACCTAGAATGAATCCTTTTTATTTCTCCTACTCAATAATTGCATTTAATATTTATCAACTCTATACTGTTCCTAACAATTCGAGACTGGGTTAAATTTGGTAATACCTCAAGTTAATATACTTCTTATAGTAGGGCATTTTTCCACCACATCTATCTCCGTGGTCGCACAAGCATTTGTCATTACCATGGATATTGTCTTCATACTCAAGTACCCTAGCCTAAACCATTAGTAATCTCATCAATTATTTTCCTTCTTATACTGCCAAGTATTAAATATTCAATACAACTTCAATCATCAGCATATCTTAAATCCTAATACATAAAGCAGTTAACAAATTCTAGCAATCTTCCATCATTGCTTTCATTATCACCACCTAATTAACCACTCCATTAATTTGATATCCTAATAGAGACTGATTCATTAAGCAAGAAAGATCACATCTATTTGCTATATTTATGATACACATGCACAGTCAAGTTGGAAATGAATAGAACTATTTTTGGCGGATTTGGATAAAAGAAACTATATTCTTAAATCTCAAAATACCATTTCTTCTTGTGCATCTCCTAGCAATTAAAGTGACATCAATAGTCTCTTTCCCAATCGCTGCTTGAAAGTAATGAAAACCTAATTACTTATTAAGGTCAACCCTGAAAGATGGTTGAGTGAAATACAAACAGTTGAAATAGTTAAACGAACAAACAAAATATTGTTGTAAAAATAATGAAAGATGGTCGAGTGACAAACAAACAGTTGAAATAGTTAAATGAACAAACAAAACTATATTTTTGTTAGATAACAATAACAACAAACAAAATAATGATAAAACATGGAGGAAATCAAATAAGGATACAGCCTTGGACTACTGGGAGTAAGTGCGGGTCTAACTGCAAGAACAGGACCATACACTTATTAGTTAGTAATATAACAATAATAAGTACAGAATAAACATGGAAGAAATTGAACAGAAAATTTTTCCACAGATCCACCTTATTATCAATGAGCACTTCCAACATATAATTTTTCTAAAGAAAGCGAGGTTCTGCCTATAGTCAAGAATTTGGTAACATAAGCATTTTAGCAGGATAAAACAAAAAGACAGCAGAAAGAGTCACTTTAAGCAGGAAATCTTTTCCTAGACATAGAAAATCACTTAGTGCTCTTAATTAGCAGAGTAGTTGGATAGAATAAAATAAATTACCTGTCTCCAAAGAGGAAGCAATTTAGACTCATCACCTAGAGCATTTAAATGCTGTGCACTGCAGAACATTGATATGATATCAGTAAATGCAATTTCATATTTAATTTTGACACTCAATAAAAGTTAAAAAATAGGTTATTTCAATTAATCACTTTAAGTTTTCTAAAATATGTGACTCAGAATATTAATATAACAAATAAGAATTTCACATATGACATCAAAATGAGTCAGTCTTCAAGTACTTTTGTAACCTAACTTGCCAGTGGCTCTTTACTAGAAAAGGGCGTGTATCTTTTACTTATCCTAGAGCTCAGCTAGCAGATGTTACTTGCTTATGTAGTCAAGCACCTATTCTAAAATCCTAGTTGTAAAACTAGACAGACTTGCATGCTGAAACTAATTTGGCAGAAGCAAGTCAAGCAACTCCTCTTAATTATTACATTTGTTTTGCACTTTCTTTTCATTTCCAATTAGAAAATGCACTCAGTTTTCAATTAAGGAATAAAAGTTCTTTCCATCTTTCTAACTTAGAAGTAATCAGTTACCTTTTGTCACTAAAACATCTCTTTGTTTAAAATTTGAAAAATGTCAAGTGTCAATTCTGAAGCAAGACTATCATAAAGGAGACACTAAAAGTAGCATATACAAGATTAAATTGGCAAAATAGAATAGAGAGGGAAAATGCATTTTCTCTATAGGTTTACAGGGTGCATGCAAGCAAGTAATCAACAGAGAATGCTACTTCCTTCTTTGTGGATATTAATACAAGTAGTTGTCTCAAGTTTTAGAATGAATACAACCAATATCTTAGGAACCAGCCAGAAGCCTCAACATGCCAACCACACCAAATATGGTATAAATCTTAGGAACTTGAAGGGAGTTACCTTGTGGAACTTCATCTGTCATAAAACGCAATTAGGCTGCTTCCAATTTTTAAAAGATGCCTTTTACTCACCAATCAAGCATCAATTTTAACATGGTTGTAAAAGCAGTACCTTTTCAACTATTTTGAGTTCAATGGAAACAGAAGCAACAGTGAATGCAGGTATTCGACCACTAGTCTTCTCTTCTTGGATAAATATCTTTTAAAAAATTTATTCTATGCCAATATAAAAAAAAAGTCAGCACAATCCAGTAATAAAAAGGAACAAAGAGGCTTTTACATCACTTAGATTCAAAGATTTGTAGCCAAAGACTGCATCTTTAGCAAACTCTGTGTCCCCTGCAGAAATGCTGGATATGAGGCTTATAGAAGATGTCATATTCATTCATTTTCAAATGTTCAACAGCACATAACTAGAGAAGATTAAATCTTGTTAAACAAGTTTCATAACCTATTCCCATGTATGGTTGTTTCTGTGAGATGGAAGCTATGTAATACAAGCCCAATTTCTACCATCAAAAGCAGTGGTTAAACTACCTAGCTAAGCTTCAGTAGTTCCAACAACTTTCTCAACTTCATCAATGGTGCTTTTAGCATCATCGATTTCAGGACCTTCCTTCTCATTTGATTCCTCTAGCTCAGCCTGAAAGAGGACATAAAACTGGCCCACATGCCATGAATTAGAAGCATAACATATAGACTCAATTTCAAGCATATGCGCAACTTGGACTTGCTATTTGAAAACAGAGAAAACAAAACAAAAATATAGATCAAACATAATGAAGAAAGAAGTACAAATTATTTCAAACAAATAAATGCACCTTCATTGGCTTGCCTAAGAGAACAAAAGTAATTGCACAATAGAGTTCTCTTTAGTTGTCAACTTCTATATTTTATTTTAATACATTTTGGAAAAGATTTTTAGTTATAAAATTTTTTAGCAGAGTACCAATCAAAGCAGTGCCTCAATCTTCCGTTAATAAAATAAATAAGTTGTTTATCACATTGAGATTATGATTAGATGGAAAAAAAATGAAGGGACACACAGGAATCAAATCAACAAATGCCGCACTGATCAACTCAAAGATAACCCAACTCATAACATCATTAATGGGTACCAATACCATCATCCATTGGAAACAAAAATCCAAGGCATGAAATGCAAAGCATGTAAAATGTTTGCAACATGAGAAAACAGCACAAAACTAAGGCATAAGTTAATAACCATGGAAAAAAGAAAACAAGAAAATGTACATTACCAATGCTCCTTTTAAATCCGCGAGTGCGGCCTCAAGGCGATTGTGGCAATTAGGAATCATCATCCTAGAATCAGCCAACACATTTTCCTGTCCAAAATATCAAGTCAACAAACAAAACTTGCAATCATTATTCACCATATCATCACTGACCTTAGTGATTTCCCAAAAACAATTAAGGAGGCAAATCCACACCCTATAAAGATGTCCAAAACATCAAGTCTCTATCTTGGGTCACTCTGTGATCTAACCTTAGCTCTAGAAGAGTGCGTGTTGGACATGTAGTTCGGGTGCCCTGCATAGCCATGGAAGGAGCACCGTGCCTCCTAGATGATGACAAAGCCAATAATGTTTGCGGACTGTTATCGGCAGTTCTTAAACACACTTCTTCTTTTCCTTTCAATGACCTTAGTGGCGGTTTCCATGTGTCTACTTTCAGAATCTTGTCACTTATCTTCTCCTCATCGTCATCTGTGTTTTCTCTTTCTTTCATCCATCGCTCTAACCAACTCGAACCAAACCGTGCCCCCTCTCCCACTCGCTATTCCAGAAATTCGCATTGGAACTACATCTCTGCCACCAGTTCAACAAGAAAACTTATGTGTTAATAACTACAAATATTTAGATGATTAATATGAGGAAGAATTAAACTTTTATACCTTCAAAATAGACGATCCATCAAATTTAGTACTATATTCTTCAGGGACCTTCCAAATCATAATTAAGAAAACCTTAGATCACCAAGTTCAAATAGAACAACAAGGCAACACACAATAAACAAGTTTCAAGAGCACAATGACAAAAAGAAATATTAAATACCCTTGGTGAAGGCAGAACACGACCATCCACTTGAGTAAAGCCGGTGCTTATAGAAATTCCACAATTTTGAAGCATAGGTTCAGAACCATAGTTACTGGTTTTTAGTGCCTAACTAAACAATATTTAATAAGCTTCCTTAACCAAGGCATAAGCAGTGTAACCACATCACTTAAAATTTTGAATAACAACGTACATCAGATAAAACCCTCATCCTCTTCGGTGGCTTCTGGCTGGACTTCTCTACCAATGAAGCCCTTTGAAGTGTGGACAGCGTGGACTTCTCTACCAATTTTAAAACAGTTACTTCTTCAGTACCATCATCACCATCCCTTCCACCTTTCTTCAAAGAAAACCTGCAAAATTCATCAAAATCAATATCAAACTATGAAAGTTAAAAACTATAGAAAGCAATGGCCTACCATGAATTTTAGGTCAAAAAAGCTTCGATTGCAGAAAAATTCGTTAAAATCAAAGTAAACTTGCAGATTTAAACAAAGCACAAAAGCAGAGTATGATAAACCTAAAACTGGCATAGAAAAATTGGGCCCTAAGATTTATCATGAAGAACAGAATCACAAAATCAAGATATATATACCTGAAATTTGAGATGGTTATGAGAAGAACTGAGAGAGCGAGTTGAGATTAGATGGAAGATGAGTCAGAGGGAGCAGATGCGATGAGAGCGGAGGCAGAGAGAGCTCTGTGACGATGGGAGTAGATGCGACGAGAGTGGCGGCAGAGGGATCTCGTGTAATGCAAGGGATGACAGAGAGAGATTGTGCGACACAACGGCAGCGGCAGAAGAAGCAGAAGTAGCAGCCACGGAGAGAAAAAGTAGCTTGTGCTACGGAGAGAAGAGGAAGCTCGTGTTTCATTTAGGTTTAATTCAATATTTTTGACGGAAAATTTTAAATTACAAACGGATTTTTCGTCTGTAATAATTTAATAAAATATAGCGTTTTGTCTATTTAATTACAGGCAAATTTTTCGTCTGTAATCATTTTCCACGGAAAAAAATTAATTTTCCGACAGAGTTATCGACGGATTCTCTTTTCCGTCTGTAATTTATGCTAATTCATTTTTTTGTTTTCCGACAAAAAATTTCTCTGAAATTCCGTTTGTATTTCTGTGGGATAAAATCCGTCAAAATATCCATCTGTAATAACTAGTTTTCTAGTGGTGTCTCAAATAACCAAAACTCAAGCTATATTATTCTCATAAAATCATGCGAATATATCTTTATTATAATAACATTAATGAAAAATAAATGGTTAAACACTAAATGCGTCATATTTTTCACACACACACACACACACACACACACACACACACACACACACACACACACACACACACACACACACACACACACACACAACAATAACTAATATCACATATTATAACTTGTTAAATTATAATATTTTTGAAAAATGATGTATAAATAACTTAAATGTTGATAAGTCTGGATAATTTTAGAAAAAATAAAAATATTAAAAAATTACATGTTGATCCATAAGATTTTTTTTTAGAAATATGTCCATAGTTTATGATTAATAACTTTGGAAGTATATATATGTTATTTATCTTATATATATTTATTTTATTTTATAGAGACATATTTTTTTCATATCGACGATGTTAGTGACTATATAGATATTTTTACTATTAAATAAAATTATATAGAAATTAAAAACAAAATTGTTGTTATTTTCTTGATATATAATTCATTCAGTTTTTAATTTGAATTAAAATTAAATTATATATTCAATTTATATTTGTTGGTTATTCTAATACGTATAGCCAATAAAAAATATATTGTAAGAGAAGTTTAGTATAACTAATGAATATAAAAGATAAAAGACAAAAATCATTATGTTCTTATTCAAAAATTAAAAAAATTATTATAAAAAAATTTATTAATCAAGTTCTACAAAAATATTACAGAAAATTTAAAATATTAATAAACAAAATAGTAATACCTTTAAGAATTTTTAATCAAAATACATAAAAAATATATAAAACAAAATCACAAAAAAAATTTGCAAAAACTATAACTGAAACACAAAAGTAAGAGAAGAAGAAGGTATAAAGCATATTTTGATTTTATATATTAGAAAATAATTTAAATTAAGTTCATTTATTTTATTTTTTATTCATTATTAATTAAATAATATAATATTTATTTTGGTCAAATAAAATAATTAATATAATTAGGTAAGTATAATTAATATTGTTCACCCTAGTGATATAACTGTAATTTTGTTTAAATAAAAATCACATTTATAAACCTTTAAAACACATCACTGTAATACAATAATCACAACTAGAAAATAGATTAATATAGACAGATTTACAGACAGATTTAGCCTTTATTACAGACAGATTTTTAGTTACCGACGGATTTTGCCCCTCTGTAAAAGCCCCGTCGGAAATTATTTACCGACGGATTTTTTTTCCGTCAGAAAATTACCGACGGATTTTTACCAGTTACCGACGGATTTTTCGTCGGTAATTAGAGACGGATTTTTCCATCTGTAATTTGAACCTTGGAAAATCATCTCACACTCAGAATACAGACAGAAAATCCGTCTGTAAATCCATTAGTAAGGTAAAATAGAATTTTTTTTAGATTTTTCTATTGCAAAATACTTGTTTTCATACAAAATAAATATAAATTTAACACAAATTTTTATCTAATTTGTATTTGAATATTTATATTATTTCAAAAAATAAATAAATTCATCGTATTATCAAACTAAAAGAAAAATACTATAAACAAGCAAGTCAATATAATTCAAAACACAAACAAAGTATATTTATACATCAACTATAATAATAAATAACAACCATACATCAACAAAGTGTATTGATACATCAACTATAATTCAAAACAAATACCATGGAAAAAAAGAAAACCTGTAAAATCTGTACCGTGGCATACATTAAAGGTGTATAAAACAATCTGCTCTTGTAACTAACCACTATCAGAATTGCCTAAATATAAACATAAACCTAGTCTAAAATTAAGGCCAAACCGAGTTAAAGTTGTTCAATTCTTCTAAGATCCATTCAATATTTTCTCTTTCTCCTAGCGGCTTGTTCTACTAAGACCTCTGGATTTTTTCTGCGTGCCACTATAATTTTTAGAGGAGTGGAGGAGTGATAACCACTGTAAGGTCCCACATTGGTTGGAGAGGAGAACGAAGCATGCCTTATAAGGGTGTAGATACCTCTCTCTAGCATGACGCGTTTTGACGAGTGAGTGTGGGGGGCTTCGGCTATCATCCCTATCGTCAAAGGCAAAACCGTGAGGCCTTGTGTGCCAAAACGGACAATATCGTGTTAGTGGGTGGTCTGGGCTGTTACAACCACTACAGAAAGCATAGAAAAACAAATAGAAACAACTGTGTAAGCCAAACAATTTTCAATGAAAAATAGTTAAAGTTGCTTATTCATATCTCCAAGATGGCGCTGATAGTGAGAACTATTGTTAGTCTAGATTTTCACAAAATAGAACTTCGTCGTTGAAAGTATAGTCTAGACCAACAATTGATTCCCAAATCAAATATTTAAATTCAAATCAAAGTAATCGAGAGTAATGAAACATCGGGTCGTTCTCCCTAGGATGCAATTGGAAGTGTTTCTCTTTCGGTTATGGAGGCAAAAAGGGGTTTTGCAATCAAGAACAAAATATTAAAAGAACCAAGCAATAAAAGAACTAAGAGATGATCAAAATTGTAATTAATGCAAGTAAAGAGAAATAAGACCAAAACTTAGTGAAAATGCTATAAATGCAATAAAAGAGCCTTGACTTGGGAATGAGAGTCCAAGGAATCCTATCATTACCATAACCACAACTATGGAAATTATGATGAGTCAATCTCGCCTAGTCAACCCCAACCATCGAGGAGTAAGTCAAGCAAGAAATATTTGACCTTAATCCATAAGTCCTAGCCAACTTACCAAACTAGTTGATAAAAGGCTAGCGTAAATGAAAACAAGAGTCATAACTACCCAAGAATTACCACTAAATGTCGGACATTATGAATTTAGTATCCTAGGAACTCAAACCACAAGCCAAGGTGGGAAAATCTACTTAAAACTCATAATTGGTATTTTCACAAACACCTTGTGTGCATAAAAGTAAAGCATGGAAAATTAAAAGAAAAAATAACAAACTATAACCAACTATCAACAAAACCAAATATAGACAAGCAATGAAACATAAAGGAAGCATGAAACATAGAATTCATTAATCAAAACTTCAAGAAACACAAAATTGCAATTATAAACAAGTAACTTGAACCAAGGCAAATGAAAGTAAAGACAATGTAATTAAAGTGGAATTAAAGAGTGCTTACAATTTAAGAAGCAAAAATCCAAAGAAAAGCTTGCTATAAAATGCTACAATGAAGATGGAAATTGAAACCCTAAGGGAGCAATTCTACCCTACTCCTACTCCTACTTCTAATGAATTTTTTACCTAATCTATCCTAATGAAAGCTTGTGTGTTAATGTGTGTTGAATCCCTTTTATATAACCTTTCACTTCAGCCTTCAAGCCTCCCAAAATGGGCCAAGAGACCTCCAAATTTGCGCAGCACATGTTTCATTAATGCAATCACGTGCAGGGACCTATGCGGACGCACAGACGTGTGCGTCTGCACACTCGGCTGAAAATTGACCTGTGCGTACGCACAGGTGTGTGCGTACGCACACATGGAAATTCTCGCTTGTGCGCGCGCACGCACACTTCGCTGTGTGTGCTTTTCCTTCTTTTCTTCATGTTTTCTCCCTTGTACATGCTTTCTTCTACTTTTATCCTTCCATTCTTGCCTTTAAGGCCTGAAATCACTCACAAACCATATCACGGCATCGAATGACATAGAGGTGGAATTAAAATTCACTAATCTAAGTATTAAAATGCATGTTTTCACATTTAGGATCAAATTAGGGATCAAACACAAAAGTATGCTATTTTGGTGCTTAAGTGTGAGTTCATATGCTAAAAATCCATTCAAATCAAGCCAAAATACATCGAAAAATATGGACTCATCAACTCCCCCACACTTAAACAATAGCATGTCCTCATGCTAAACTAACGAGGAGAATGATCCAAAGGGGGTAATCAACTTATTAAATGCAACTCTCTATATGCATGCAAGTATGTAAATACTATCTATACCTATGTATCTATCTATAGTATCTATATGAAATTGGTGAAAACAAACAATCAAATTCCCAAGCAAGTATAGACAATTAGGGCAAAGCAAGAAAACAATCCACTTCAACCAAAATCTAAAGAATTGATTCAACTCATCAAAATGAAGTAACTTGCATGAATACATGATAAGAGGTATGGAACATAGGGTTGAGTAATTGAACCTTCACTAGGTGTGTGTGTACTCTAATCAGTCGGTGTTTAGGGTTTCAATCACTCAAGTCGCTATCAATCATGCTTTCAAGGAATTGCTTTTCATCTAACAACCAACAACAAATGATGCATGAATGCAATTATCATGAGGACTTCATGTGGTTGCAATGGGGTTAGGGTAACGGTGGGATAGATGTGGCTAAGTAGACTAAAATGATTAAATCCTTGATTAGTTTAAGTATCCAACTTAACATTTCTCAATCCAATGACAAGAATATGCAACCTAACCCTCCTATTCTTACTTTTTATACACATTCATGCATTCTCTTTCATTTACATCTCATATGCATTCCTTATTCATTTTTTTCTTTTCTTTGGGGCAACCTTTGTCCCCTCTTATTATGATGATTTGATATTTTTTTTTTAATAAAATGCATATGGTTCTAGTAGCTCATACATGAGTGCACCTATTTTCCAAAATTTTTCATTCAATGCGTACCTTCAAACAATCATTTCCAATCACTACCAATGTTTTTCAAATATTTCCCCGACACTTAAATGAAACACACTTCTTGGTGCACAAAATCGTGATCCTTAACAACGGCGCCAGAAACTTGGTGCTCGGAACGTAATTTATACACTTTATCACAACTTCGCACAACTAACCAGCAAGTGCACTAGGTCGTCCAAGTAATAAACCTTACGTGAGTAAGGGTCGATCCCACGGAGATTGTCGGCTTGAAGCAAGCTATGGTCACCTTGTAAATCTCAGTCAGGCGGATTCAAATGGTTATGGTGAATTGATAATTAAAATATAAATAAAATATAGGATAGAGGTACTTATATAATTCATTGGTGAGAATTTCAGATAAGCATATGGAGATGCTTTGTTCTCTCTGATTCTCTGCTTTTCTATTGTCTTCATCCAATCACTCATACTCCTTTCCATGGGAAGCTTATGCAGGGCATCACCGTCGTCAATGGCTACATCCCGTCCTCTCGGTGAAAATGATCCAAAATGCGCTGTCACCGCATGGCTATTCATCTGTCGGTTCTCGATCATACTGGAATAGGATTCAGTCATCCTTTTGCGTCTGTCACTACGCCCAGCACTCTCGAGTTTGAAGCTCGTCACAGCCATCCCTTCCTGGATCCTACTCGGAATACCACAGACAAGGTTTAGACTTTCCAGATCTCAAGAATGGCCGCCAATAATTCTAGCCTATACCATGAAGACTCTGATCTCATGGAATGGAAGGCTCGGTTGTCAGGCGAGGCAACCATGCGTTATGAACCAGAAGGCTGAGAGATATGCACTTAAGCGATTGCAAGTAGAACGAAGGTGGTTGTCAGGCACGCGTTCATGGGTGGGAATGTTGATGAGTGTCACGGACCATCACCTTCCTCAGGTTGAAGAACAATTGTATATCTTAGATAAGAAATAGGCTTGAGTTGAATAGAAAAACAATAGTACTTTGCATTAATTCATGAGGAGCAGCAGAGCTCCATACCTTAATCTATGGTGTGTAGAAACTCTACCGTTGAAAATACATAAGGACAAGGTCCATGCATGGCCGAGAGGCCAGCCCCCGAAACGTGATCAAAGGATAATCCAAAGATAGTCCAAAAGATGTAAATACAATAGTAAAAAGTCCTATTTATGCTAAACTAGTTACTAGGGTTACAGAGTTAAGTAAATGATGCAGAAATTCACTTTCGGGGCCCACTTGGTGTGTGCTTGGACTGAGCATTGAAACTTTCACGTGGAGAGGTCTTTCTTGGAGTTAAACGCCAGTTTATAACCTATTTCTTGCGTTTAACTCCACTTTGCAACCTGTTTCTGGCGTTTTACTCTAGAATAGGGTAGAGAGCTGGCATTGAACGCCAGTTTGCATCGTCTAAACTCTGGCAAAGTATGGACTATTATATATTGCTGGAAAGCCCTGGATGTCTAATTTCCAACGCAATTACGAGCGCATCATTTGGAGTTCTGTAGCTCCAGAAAATCCACTTTGAGTGCAGGGAGGTCAGAATCCAGCAGCATCTGCAGTCCTTCTTCAACCTCTGAATCTGATTTTTGCTCAAGTCCCTCAATTTCAGCCAGAAAATACCTGAAATCACAGAAAAACACACAAAGTCTTAGTAAAGTCCAGAAATGTGAATTTTATTTAGAAACTAATAAAAATATACTAAAAACTAACTAAATCATACTAAAAAATACTTAAAAACAATGCCAAAAAGCGTATAAATTATCCGCTCATCACAACACCAAACTTAAATTGTTGCTTGTCCCCAAGCAACTGAAAATCAAATAGGATAAAAAAAAGAGAATATACTATATATTCCAAACTATCAATGAAAACTTAGCTCCAATCAGATGAGCGGGACTAGTAGCTTTTTGCCTCTGAATAGTTTTGGCATCTCACTTTATCCTTTGAAGTTCAGAATGATTGGCATCTATAGAAACTTAGAATTTAGATAGTGTTATTGATTCTCCTAGTTCAGTATGTTGATTCTTGAACACAGCTACTTTATGAGTCTTAGCCGTGGCCCTAAGCACTTTGTTTTCCAGTATTACCACCGGATACATACATGCCATAGACACATAACTGGGTGAACCTTTTCAGATTGTGACTCAGCTTTGCTAAAGTCCCCAATTAGAGGTGTCCAGGGTTCTTATGTACACTCTGTTTTTGCTTTGGACCTCAACTTTAACCGCTCAGTCTCAAGTTTTCACTTGACACCTTCACGCCACAAGAACATGGTTAGGGACAGCTTGGTTTAGCCGCTTAGGCCAGGATTTCATTCCTTTGGGCCCTCCTATCCACTGATGCTCAAAGCCTTGGATCCTTTTTATTACCCTTGCCTTTTGGTTTAAAGGGTTACTGGCTTTTTGCTTTTGCCTTTTGGTTTAAAGAGCTTTTGGCTTTTTCTGCTTGCTTTCTTTTTCTTTTTTCTTTTTTTTTGCCATTTTTTTCTCCTTTTTTTTTCTACAAGCTTTTGTATTCACTGCTTTTTCTTGCTTCAAGAATCAATTTTATGATTTTTCAGATTATCAATAACATTTCTCCTTTTTCATCATTCTTCAAGAGCCAACATATTTAACATTCACAAACAACAATATCAAAAGACATATGCATTGTTCAAGCATTCATTCAGAAACAAAAGGTATTGTCACCACATCAATATAATTAAACTAATTTCAAGGATGAATTCAAAATTCATGTACTTCTTGTTCTTTTGTTTTTAGAACATTTTTCATTTAAGAGAGGTGATGAATTCATAGGACACTCATAACTTTAAGACATAGTTACTAGACACTAATGATCATATAGTAAAGACACAAACATAACTAAAACATAAAGCATAGTAAACGAAAACAGGAAAATAAGAACAAAGAGATTAAGGAACGGGTCCACCTTAGTGAGGGTGGCGCCTTCCTCTTCTTGAAGAACCAATGGTGCTCTTGAGCTCCTTTATGTCTCTTCCTTGTCTGTGTTGCTCCTCCCTCATAGCTCTTTGATCTTCTCTAATTTCAAGGAGGATGATGGAGTGCTCTTGGTGCTCCATCCTTAGTTGTCCCATGTTGAAACTTAATTCTCCTAGGGAGGTGTTGATTTGCTCCCAAAAATTCTGTGGAAGAAAGTGCATCCCCTGAGGCATCTCAGGGATTTCATGGTGAGGAATTTCCTCATGCTCTTGTTGAGGTCCATGATCTCTTGTTTGCTCCATCCTTTTCTTAGTGATGGGCCTATCCTCATCAATGATAATGTCTCCCTCTATGTCAATCCCAGCCGAATTGCATAGATGGCAAATGAGGTGAGGAAAGGCTAACCTTGCCAAAATGGAGGACTTGTCAGCCACCTTGTAGAGTTCTTGAGGTATAATCTCATGTACCTCCACTTCCTCTCCAATCATGATACTATGGATCATGATGGCCCGGTCTACAATAACTTTAGACTGGTTGCTAGTAGGAATAATTGAGTGTTGAATGAACTCCAACCATCCTCTAGCTACAGGCTTAAGGTCCGGTCTTCTCAATTGAACCGGCTTGCCTCTTGAGTTAACTTTCCATTGAGCTCCTTCCACACATATGTCCATGAGGACTTGGTCCAACCTTTGATCAAAGTTGACCTTTCTAGTGTAGGGGCGTGTGTTTTCTTGCATCACTGATAAGTTGAACGCCAGCCTTACACTTTCCGAACTAAAATCTAAGTATTTCCCCCGAACCATGGTAAGCCAATGCTTTGGATTCGGGTTCACACTTTGATCATGGTTCCTAGTGATCCATACATTTGCATAGAACTCTTGAATCATCAGGATCCCGACTTGTTGAATGGGGTTGGTGAGAACTTCCCAACCTCTTCGTTGGATCTCAAGTCGGATCTCCGGATACTCATTCTTTTTGAGCTTGAAAGGAACCTCAAGGATCACCTTCTTCTTGGCCACAACTTCATAGAAGTGGTTTTGATGGACCTTTGAGATGAATCTCTCCATCTCCCATGACTCAGAGGTGGAAGCAATTGCCTTCCCTTTCCTCTTTCTTGAGGATTCTCTGGCCTTAGGTGCCATTGATGTTTATGGAAAAACAAAAAGCAATGCTTTTTACCGCACCAAACTTAAAATGTTTGCTTGTCCTCGAGCAAAAGAAGAGAGAAAGAAGAAGAAGAAGAAGAGGAGTGGAGGAGAGGGAGATATGTGTGTATTCGGCCAAGGGAAGAAGAAAGGATTGTGTTGTGTGAAAACGAAGAAGGAATGAGGGGTTTATATAGGAGTGGGGAGAGGTTTAGGGTTCGGTCATTAGGGTTGGGTTTGGGAGGGAAAAGAGTTTAAATTTTGGAGGTAGGTGGGGTTTATGGGGAAGAGTGGATGGATGTGAGTGGTAAAGAGGAGAGAAGAAGTGGTGGGGATCCTGTGGGGTCCATAGATCCTGTGGGGATCCTGTGGAGTCCACAGATCTAGTGGGGTCAAGGACTTAACATCCCTGCTCCAATTAGGCATGTAAAACACCCTTAGCATGCATGTCTGGCTTTAAACGCCAGCTTGCTGCCTGTTTTTGGCGTTAAACGCCCAAATGTAACCTGTTTTTGGCGTTAAACGCCCAAATGTAGCCTGTTTCTGGTGTTTAACGCCAGGTAGATGCTTGTTTTTAGCGTTAAAAGCCAGCTTGGTGCTTATTTCTGGCGTTAAATGCCAGAAAGATGCTTATTTCTGTCGTTTAAATGCCAGAATGCTCCTCCTCCAGGGTGTGCTATTTTTAATGCTGTTTTTCATTTTGTTTTTGAATTTTTTGTAGTTTTTATGGCTCCACATGATCATCAACCTAATAAAACACGAAAAAATAAAATAGACATAATTAAATAACATTGGGTTGCCTCCCAATAAGTGCTTCTTTAATGTTAGTAGCTTGACAGTGAGCTCTCATGGAGCCTCACAGATGGTCAGAGCATTATTGGGACCTCCCAACACCAAACTTAGAGTTTGAATGTGGGGGTTCAACACTAAACTTAGAGTTTGGTTGTGGCCTCCCAACACCAAACTTAGAGTTTGACTGTGGGGGCTTTGGTTGACTCTGCAGTGAGAGAAGCTTTTCATGCTTCCTCTCCATGGTTACAGAAGGAGATCCTTAAGTTTTAAACACAAGGTTGTCCTCATTCAGTTGAAGGACTAACTCTCCTCTGTCCAAATCAATCACAGCTTTTGCTGTGGCTAGGAAAGGTCTTCCAAGGATGATGGATTCATCCTCATCCTTCCCAGTGTCTAGGATTATGAAGTCAGCAGGGATGTAAAGGCCTTCAACCTTTACTAACACATCCTCTACTTGTCCATAAGCCTATTTTCTTGAGTTGTCTGCCATCTCTAATGAGATTCTAGCAGCTTGCACCTCAAAGATCCCAAGTTTCTCCATTACAGAGAGTGTCATTAAGTTTATTCCTGACCCCAGGTCACACAGAGCCTTCTCAAAGGTCATGGTGCCTATGTTACAGGGAATTAGGAATTTACCAGGATCCTGTTTCTTTTGAGGCAGAGTTTGCTGAACCATGGCATTTAGTTCCTTGATGAGCAATGGAGGTTCATCCTCCCAAGTCTCATTACCAAATAATTTAGCATTCAGCTTCATGATTGCTCCTAAATATTGAGCAACTTGCTCTTCAGCAATATCTTCATCTTCTTCAGAAGATGAATAGTCATCAGAGCTCATGAATGGTAAAAGGAGGTTCAATGGAATCTCTATGGTCTCTAAATGAGCCTCAGATTCCTTTGGTTCCTCAAAGGGAAACTCCTTATTGGTCACTGAACGTCCCAGAGGTCTTCCTCACTAGGATTCACGTCCTCCTCCTCCTCTTTGGGTTTGGCCACACCAAGTAAGGTAATGGCCTTGCACTCTCTTTTTGGATTCTCTTCTGTATTGCTTGGGAGAGTACTAGGAGGAGTTTCAGTGACTCTTTTACTCAGCTGGCCCACTTGTGCCTCCAAATTTCTAATGGAGGACCTTGTTTCATTCATGAAACTTAAAGTGGCCTTAGATAGATCAGAGACTATATTTGCTAAGCTAGATGGATTCTGCTCAGAATTCTCTGTCTGTTGCTAAGTGGATGATGGAAAAAGCTTGCTATTGCTAAACCTGCTTCTTCCACCATTATTAAAGCCATGTTGAGGCTTTTGTTGATCCTTCCATGAGAAATTTGGATGATTTTTCCATGAGGGATTATAGGTGTTTCCATAGGGTTCACCCATGTAATTCACCTCTGCTATTGCAGGGTTCTCAGGATCATAAGCTTCTTCTTCAAAAGATACCTCTTGCGTACTATTGGGTGCAGCTTGCTTTCCATTCAGACTCTGAGAAATCATATTGACTTGCTGAGTCAATATTTTGTTCTGAGCCAATATGGCATTCAGAGCATCATTTCAAGAACTCCCTTCCTCTGAGGCGTCACATTACTTACAGGATTCCTCTCAGAAGTGTACATGAACTGGTTATTAGCAACCATGTCAATGAGTTCCTGAGCTTTTGCAGGCATTTTATTTAGGTGAATGGATCCACCTGCAGAATGGTTCAATGACATCTTTGATAACTCATATAGACCATCAAAGAATATATCCAAGATGGTCCATTCTGAAAGCATGTCAGAAGGACACTTTTTGGCCAGTTGCTTGTATCTCTCCCAAGCTTCATAGAGGGATTCACCTTCTTTCTGTCTGAAGGTTTGAACATCCACTCTAAGTTTGCTAAGCTTTTGAGGAGGAAAGAACTTGGCTAAGAAAGCCGTGACCAGCTTATCCCAAGAGTTTAGACTATTTTTAGGTTGAGAGTCCAACCATATTCTAGCTCTGTCTCTTACAGCAAATGGGAAAAGCATGAGCCTGTAGACCTCGGGATCAACCCCATTGGTCTTAACAGTATCACAGATCTGTAGGAATTCAGTTAAGAACTGAAAAGGATCTTCAGATGGAAGTCCATGAAACTTGCAGTTCTGTTGCATCAGAGAAACTAGTTGAGGTTTAAGCTCAAAATTGTTTGCTCCAATGGCAGGGATTGAGATGCTTCTTCCATGTAAATTAGAATTTGGTGCAGTAAAGTCACCAAGCATCTTCCTTGCATTGTTATTATTTTCGGCCATGTCTCCTTCTTTTTCGAAAATTTCTGTCAGATTTTCTCCAGAGAGTTGTGCTTTAGCTTCCCTTAGCTTCCTCTTCAGAGTCCTTTCAGGTTCAGGATCAGCTTCAACAAAAATGTTCTTATTCTTGTTCCTGCTCATATGAAAAAGAAGATAATAGAAAATAATAGGGATCCTCTTTGCCACAGTAGAGAGGTTCCTTTTTGTGAGTAGAAGAGAAGAATAAAAGAAGGGGAAGAGAAAAACTCGAACACAGAGGAGAAGATGGTGTTCGAATTTTGTGTGGAAGAGAAATGTTAGTAGATGAATAAATAGATAGAAGGAGATGAGAGATGAGAGAATAATTCGAAAATTAAACAAAATAAAAATAAATTTTTTTTTGTTTTTAATTAAAAAAATTAAAGTTAAAATTTGAAAACTTTAAAATGAAATTAAATTAAATAAAAATTAGTTAATTAAAAAGGAATTTTGAAAAAGAGGGAAGGGATTTTCGAAAATTAGAGAGAGAGAGTTAGTTAGGTAGTTTTGAAAAAGATAAGAATCAAACAAAAAGTTAAGTGGTTAATTGAAAAAGATTTGAAAATCAAATTTTAAAAAGATAAGAAGTTAGAAAAGATTTTGAAATTAATTTTGAAAAAGATGTGATTGAAATTTATTTTGAAAAAGATTTGAAAAAGAAATTTAAAAAGATTTGATTTTGAAAATTAAAGTTGATTACTTGGCTAACAAGAAACAAAAAGATATGATTTAAACTTTAAAGATTGAATCTTTCTTAGGCAAGTAACAAACTTAAAATTTTTAAATCAATCACATTAATGGTTATCATTAATTTTGAAAATATGAAATAGAAATAAGAAAAAGATTTTGAAAATAAATTTTAAAATTTTTCGAAAATATTAAGAAAAATGAAAAAGATTTGATTTTTGAAAAAGAATTGAAAAAGATAGGATTTTTAAAATTGAAATCTTGACTTGACTAACAAGAAACAACTTATTTTAAAAATTTTTGACTAAGTCAACCCAAAGATTTCGAAAATTTTGAGTAAAATAAGGAAAAGGTATTTTTTTTATTTTTGAATTTTTAATGATGAGAGAGAAAAACACAAATATGACCCAAAACATTAAGATTTTGGATCAAAACCAATGATGCATGCAAGAACACTATGAATATCAAGATGAACACCAAGAACACTTTGAAGATCATGATGAACATCAAGAACTTATTTTTAAAAAATTTTCAAGAAAAGAAAAACATGCAAGACACCAAACTTAGAAATTTTCAATGCTTAGACACCATGAATGCAAAAATGCATATGAAAAACAACAAAAGACACAAAACAAGAAAATATGAAGATCAAACAAGAAGACTGGCCAAGAACAACTTGAAGATCATGAAGAATGAAATGCATAAAATTTTCGAAAAATGCACAAATTTTTAAAACATACAATTGACACCAAACTTAAAAATTGACACAAGACTCAAACGAAAACACAAAATTATTTTAGGTTTTTTATGATTTTATTAATTTTTTTTGTATTTTTCGAAAATAAGAAATAAAAAGCTTAGAAATAAAATAAAATTACCTAATCTGAGCAACAAGATGAACCGTCAGTTGTCCAAACTCGAACAATCCCCGGCAACGGCGCCAAAAACTTGGTATGCGAAATCGTGATCCTTAACAACGGCGCCAGAAACTTGGTGCTCGGAACGTAATTCATACACTTTATCACAACTTCGCACAACTAACCAGCAAGTGCACTGCATCGTCCAAGTAATAAACCTTACGTGAGTAAGGGTCGATCCCACGGAGATTGTCGACTTGAAGCAACCTATGGTCACCTTGTAAGTCTCAGTCAGGCAGATTCAAATGGTTATGGTGAATTGATAATTAAAATATAAATAAAATATAGGATAGAGGTACTTATATAATTCATTGGCGAGAATTTCAGATAAGCGTATGGAGATGCTTTGTTCCTTCTGATTCTCTGTTTTCCTATTGTCTTCATCCAATCACTCATACTCTTTTCCATGGCAAGCTTATGCAGGGCATCACCGTCGTCAATGGCTACATCCCATCCTCTCAGTGAAAATGGTCCAAAATGCACTGTCACCGCATGGCTATTCATCTTTCGGTTCTCGATCATACTGGAATAGGATTCAGTCATCCTTTTGCATCTGTCACTATGCCCAGCACTCTCGAGTTTGAAGCTCGTCACAGCCATCCCTTCCGGGATCCTACTCGGAATACCACAGACAAGGTTTAGACTTTCCGTATCTCAAGAATGGCCGCCAATAATTCTAGCCTATACCACGTAGACTCTGATCTCATGGAATGGAAGGCTCGGTGTCAGGCGAGGCAACCATGCGTCATTAACCAGAAGGCTAAGAGATATGCACTTAAGCGATTGCAAGTAGAACGGAGGTGGTTGTTAGGCACGCGTTCATGGGTGGGAATGATGATGAGTGTCATGGACCATCACCTTCCTCAGGTTGAAGAACAAGTGTATATCTTAGATAAGAAATAGGCTTGAGTTGAATAAAAAAACAATAGTAGTTTGCATTAATTCATGAGGAACAGCAGAGCTCCACACCTTAATCTATGGTGTGTAGAAACTCTACCATTGAGAATACATAAGGACAAGGTCCAGGCATGGCCGAGAGGTCAGCCCCCAAAACGTGATCAAAGGATAATCCAAAGATGGTCCAAAAGATGTAAATACAATAGTAAAAAGTCCTATTTATGCTAAACTAGTTACTAGGGTTACAGAGTTAAGTAAATGATGCAGAAATCCACTTCCGGAGCCCACTTGGTGTGTGCTTGGGCTGAACATTGAAACTTTCACATGGAGAGGTCTTTCTTGGAGTTAAACGCCAGTTTATAACCTGTTTCTGGTGTTTAACTCCACTTTGCAACCTATTTCTGGCGTTTGACTCTAGAATAGGGCAGGGAGCTGGCGTTGAACGCCAGTTTGCGTCATCTAAACTCGGGCAAAGTATGAACTATTATATATTGCTGGAAAGCCCTGGATATCTACTTTCCAACGCAATTAAGAGCGCATCATTTGGAGTTCTGTAGCTCTAGAAAAATCTACTTTGAGTGCAAGGAGGTCAGAATCCAACAGCATCTGCAGTCCTTCTTCAACCTCTGAATCTGCTTTTTGCTCAAGTCCCTCAATTTCAGCCAAAAAATACCTGAAATCACAGAAAAACATACAAACTCATAGTAAAGTCCAGAAATGTGAATTTTATTTAAAAATTAATAAAAATATACTAAAAACTAACTAAATCATACTAAAAACTACTTAAAAACAATGCCAAAAAGCGTATAAATTATCTGCTCATCACTTCTCCAACCTAAGCTAATCAAGGATTCAATCCAAGGTTATTCATGGTTTTATGCTTAGGATTTTGATATGGTTACAATCAAGAACAATGGGGTAGATAAAGCTCAAAGGGGTTAACAATGGTAGATGTAAAGGGTAGGCCATATGGGTAAGTGAGTCATGCAAAGATGGCCTCAGTCATGCTCAATGCAATTCAAAACATCAATCATTGGAAATAAAGAGTCAAGCAAAACTAAGATTACAATCATAGAAGAGATATAGCACACAATGAACAAAATTAGTGGTTAAAATATGTAACCACTCAATATAAGCCCAAAACTCACAAGGTATTTGTTCTTTACTCTTCTATGTTCCATAAAGAAATCATTCAAGCAAGTTGAAAATAGTTTTCTCAATCAATTCAATAGAACGCCCTTGAAAAAAAATTCTTGGAAATCCTTGTTATTTTTCACCAAAATTATTTCATATATGTATGTATGTATGTTGTGATGGATGCAAAATTTTTTCAAAATTTTCTAGTTCTTTCCTTAATTTTCAACAAGCAAAAAGTAACATGAACAATTAGGATCAAGATAAACTAGGCATAAGCTATTTACATCATCCAATCACAACTTCTATCTATAAAATATATGTCATGCAAAGGATGCAAAAATGCAATAGATATAAACTATGAAGAAAATGCAATGCAACAATCAAAAACACTCTAAATATCTACAAGAAACATAATAAAAGAAACAAAAATTAAAGTGCAAAGTGTTCGGAAGAGAAAGTTTACTCCCCAAAATGACGAATCCTCCCCCACACTTAAGCGTTGCACGGTCCTCCGTGCATAAACACAATCCGAGGGGAAAATGTCTTTAAGGCACTCCATCTTCAACTGACAGATGCAGGGGCTTTGGGTTGTGTGGGAATCACCGAGTCCAATGCATTCTTGGCATCTCCATCTTCGGTGTCGTCCTCCTCTCCTGGCTCCTTGTCTTGACGTCTCATCCTCAGAAAGAATAGAGAAAGTATAATTAGAATCATAGGGCAAGTAACACAAAAGGGTAAAGGAGGGAGCAACTAAGCATCTAATTGAAGAAGTTTGCATAGTGGTGTGGAATACACACAACGGCCGGTTAAAGTGGCATCCACCCAATCAAAAAGTAAGAAAGAGTTCCTCAATTAAATGGCCTAAGATGCAAACAATGCATGAGCATCAATTAAGCACACGCAAACGTAGGCAACTACAACAAGAGTGAATTGAATGTAAGAGATGTTGGGTATTGAAGTTGTCCAAGTGAAAGAGCAAAATTGATGTAAAATAGCACAACAAACAATAACCAGTGCAATGATGAACAGAACTACCTATTCATCCTTAAGGGTAATCAACTAATCACATGGGAAGGTGCTTGCTACAAAAAGTGACAAGTCTTGATAAGGATCAAGTCAAGTCAACTCAAACAAATGCAAAGCATTAACAAGGAGCAAATACCTTGTGATGTGATTATATTGACTTAAAAATCATGATGAACAAGCAATTCCATTCAATTCACTAAATTCAATATGTACTTGTTAAAAATTGCACCAACTAAGAGATAAAAAGTTAATTTCTAAATCAATTTGGTGCTAGTAACTCAAGACAATGATCAAGTACATGATTGAAATTCCAACCTAAAACAACATTATAATTATTCAAGGGTGCACAATTCTTGATTAGAATGCCAAACAAGGATATAGTCTAACACACATGGTAGCTACAACACATGCATTAAACAAAATGTTCATGTAGGCATTATGTCAAACACATAGAGTGCAGTGCATCATCAATTCAAACCAAAATTCAAACATCCGCAACCCATAATTGAAAATTGAACACTTGGAACTTAACAAACAAACAAAGGATTACGAAAAATTTATGCTAAATTACCAGAACTAAATAAAGAAAATGAAAATGAAGCAAGTAAATTAACAAAGTACATAAGAGTAAAATAGGAAAATTAAAAAGATGAAGAATATAAAAGAAAGGGATAGGTAACAGTGGCACTTGTGTTAGCCACCGCGAGGCTCACAGTGGTGGAACTTCGCCGGAGAGGAGAAGAAAGAAAGAAGAAATACAAGGAGAAAAGAAAAGAAGAAGAAAGAAAGAAATAGAGAAGGGAGAAAAGACATGTGCGGACGCACAAGGTTGTGTGCGGACGCACGGGACGAAGAGAGGGGGTATGCGCGCGCACCGCAGCATGCGAGCGCTGCTGGCAGAGGGGGTCTCAAGGCATGTGCGTGTGCACCGGGCTGTGCGCACGCACAGAACGTTTTTTTTTTGGTGTGCGGCCGCACAAATGGTGTGCGGTCGCACAGAGGGGAATGGAGGGTGGTGTACACATGCACAAGCCGTGCATGTGCTGCGAACAAAGGGAGTTTTTAGGTGCGTGCGAGCGCACATTGCTGTGTGGACGCACAGGGATGGGGAAACAGGGGATCTGTATGCACGCACGGGTCTGTGCGGACGCACAGGACTTTGTTCCTGCAACAAAAATTTTGGCTCTAAGGCACCAAACTTGATGTCCAAAATAGGTTTTCAAGCCCCAAAACATCATGAAACTCCACAAACACATTATTTCACCCAAAATTAACTAACAAACATCAAAATAAATCAAACCAACCAAGCAATATAGCCAATTATTCATGAAACAAAACTAAAAGAGAGAAAGCTAGAAGGATATTACCATGGTGGGATGTCTCCCACCTAGCACTTTAGTTTTAAGTCCTCAAGTTGGACTTTTGAGTGAAGCTAGTGTCATGGTGGCTTATGCTTCCACTCATCCTTGAGTTGCCACCCATGCTTGCTACTCAAGAATCTTCCGGGATCCCACACAAAGCACATCAAGCTCTTAAGCAACTTCAAGAAAACAATTGGGATCCAAAATTGTTGCCCGGATCCCACACTTTGGTTTTTCTATCATCCTCTTGTTGACCTTCACTTGTGCCATTGGATGAACAACCTCTTGAAGCACCTTTGAAGCACCCACTTGAATCTTGGATTCTTCCAAACTGGACCTTGCACCACTTGTTCCTTGAACTCCAATGCCAACCAACATCCAATCCTTCACCATTTAACACTCCAAGAAGCACCTTAAGTTGATAATCCGTTTCCAAGAGAGCAAATTGATATGGGCCAATAAAGCTCATGGAGGAAATTATTACCCATTCAACTTGTCCTTGGGTTGAAGTCACTCTCTTGGACTCTTGTATGAATACTTCCACTTCTTGGGTGATTACCTCTTCCTCACCACTCTTTTTTAGCTCTTCCCCGGAAAGCTTCCTCAAGATTATTGAGGAGGTTGACCAAGGTGGACAAAAAATCATTGATGATGCGATCCACTTCTTGATCAAACTCCCTCCATTCTCCATTTACCTCCTCCGGTTCCCAAGTTCTACCTTCCTCCTCTTGTGGCAATTCTTCTTCTAACTCTTCTACCTTCCCTTGAGGTTCCATGTTCTCCTCCTTACTACACTCCATACTTGATCTTCCACCTTCTTCAAGGGGAATATCTTGATTGCTTGAGCGTAGTGAGGCTAAGCGGTTCACCGCTTTGTCTATGGTAGCCATAAACTCCCCTTGCATCCTTCAGAACCCTTCTTGCTCTTGGAAGAATGCTTGAAGGTCTTGTTGTTCTTGGGACAAGGGTTGGAAAACTTCATATTGAGGTGGAAGGAAGGGCTCAAAGGTTGGGGAAAAGGTTGTATAGTTGGAAGATGTGTCATGTGGATGAGGGTATTGAGGTGGTGTATAAGGGTGTGGTAGTTCATATGGTTGGTAACAAGGTGTATAAAGACACTTTGACTCCATGGGGGTGCATGGTGTAGTACTTGAAAGTTTGGTGGTTGAGGGTTGTGTATGGAGTATCTCTCATATCCTTGGGCTTGATATTCATATAGGGAAGGGTTTAGCTTGTTGTAGTATGAGGGAGGTGTTTGCCATGAGTGTTGTTCATACGCAATTGGGTCCTCCCTAAATTGATTCTCCCACTCCTTGGAGCAATCCCAATTTGGATTCATCATACCCTACAAAACAATCTCAACAAGCTCCAAGTAACAAGAGTGATAGCTCATAGAGAAAGTAGCAAATAAAAACAAAAGACATTAACAAACAAGAAAAACAAGAAAACTAAACATTAACAAAAGCAACCAAATAACCAAAAAAAGTAAACTATTTACACTATCAACATATTTACAACAACCAAAAGATAGCACTCAATTGCATCCCCGACAACGAATACAAATTTGATAGTGAGAACTATTGTTAGTCTAGATTTTCACAAAATAGAATTTCGTCGTTGAAAGTATAGTCTAGACCAACAATTGATTCCCAAATCAAATGTTTAAATTCACATCAAAGTAACCAAGAGTAATGAAACCTCGGGTCGTTCTCCCTAAGATGCAATTAGAAGTGTTTCTCTTTCGGTTGTGGAGGCAAAAAGGGGTTTTGCAATCAAGAACAAAATATTAAAAGAACCAAGCAATAAAAGAACTAAGAGATGATCAAAATTTTAATTAATGCAAGTAAAGAGAAATAAGACCAAAACTTAGTGAAAATGCTATAAATGCAATAAAAGAGCCTTGACTTGGGAATGAGAGTCCAAGGAATTCTATCATTGCCATAACCACAACTATGGAAATTATGATGAGTCAATCTTGCCTAGTCAACCCCAACCATCGAGGAGTAAGTCAAGCAAGAAATATTTGACCTTAATCCATAAGTCCTAGCCAACTTACCAAACTAGTTGATAAAAGGCTAGCGTAAATGAAAACAAGAGTCAACTAACTACCCAAGAATTACCACTAAATGTCGGACATTATGACTTTAGTATCCTAGGAACTCAAACCACAAGCCAAGGTGGGAAAATCTACTCAAAACTCATAATTGGCATTTTCAGAAACACCTTGTGTGTATAAAAATAAAGCATGGAAAATTGCAAGGAAAAATAACAAACTATAACCAACTATCAACAAAACCAAATATAGACAAGCAATGAAACATAAAGGAAGCATGAAACATAGAATTCATTAATCAAAACTTCAAGAAACATAAAATTGCAATTATAAACAAGTAACTTGAACCAAGGCAAATGAAAGTAAAGACAATGTAATTAAAGTGGAATTAAAGAGTACTTACAATTTAAGAAGCAAAAATCCAAAGAAAATCTTGCTATAAAATGCTACAATGAAGATGGAAATTAAAACCCTAAGAGAGCAATTCTACCCTACTCCTACTCCTACTCCTAATGCATTTTTTACCTAATCTATCCTAATGAAAGCTTGTGTGTTAATGTGTGTTGAATCCCTTTTATATAGCCTTTCACTTCAGCCTTCAAGCCTCACAAAATGGGCCAAGAGACCTCCAAATTCGTGCAGCACATGTTTCATTAATGCAATCACGTGCAGGGACCTGTGTGGACGCACAGACATGTGCGTCCGCACAATCGGCTGAAAATTGACCTATGCGTACGCACAAGTGCGTGCGTACGCACACATAGAAATTCTCGCTTGTGCATGTGCACGCAGGGCTGTGCACATGCACACTTCGCTGTGTGTGCTTTTCCTTGTTTTCTTCATGTTTTCTCCCTTGTACATGCTTTCTTCCACTTTTATCCTTCCATTCTTGCCTTCAAGGCCTGAAATCACTCACAAACCATACCACGGCATCGAATGACATAGAAGTGGAATTAAAATTCACTAATCTAAGCATTAAAATGCATGTTTTCACATTTAGGATCAAATTAGGGATCAAACACAAAAATATGCTATTTTGGTGCTTAAGTGTGAGTTCATACGCTAAAAATCCATTCAAATCAAGCCAAAATATATTGAAAAATATGGACTCTTCAAGCGCTCCTGCAAGATCAATGAAAAATACAAAAATTGAGAATAATAGCATGCAAGTTCAAGTGAACTCCTTATACACTTTTGCAAATATTCCTATATGAAAATGCACTTTTACTAAAATTCCAACCAAAAGAACCTTTAGAAAATCTCAATCAAAAGAAGAGGTAGAACATATTAGTTGGATACTGATGAGCGGATAATTTATACGCTTTTTGGCATTGTTTTTAGTATGTTTTTAGTATGTTTTAGTTAATTTTTATTATATTTTTATTAGTTTTTAAATAAAAATCTCATTTCTGGATTTTACTATGAGTTTGTGTGCTTTTCTGTGATTTTAGGTATTTTTTGACTGATATTGAGGGACTTGAGCAAACATCTGATTCAGAGGCTGAAAAAAGACTGCAGATGCTGTTGAATTCTGACCTCCCTGCACTCGAAATTGATTTTCTGGAGCTACAGAAACCCAATTGGTGCACTCTCAATTGCGTTGGAAAGTAGACATCCAGGGCTTTCCAGAAATATATAGTAGTTTATACTTTGCTCGAGATTTGACAACACAAACTGGTGTTCAAACGCCAACTTCCTGCCCTATTCTGAAGTTAAACGCCAGAAACAGGTTACAAACCAGAGTTAAACACCACAAACAGGCTACAACCTGGCATTTAACTCAAAGAGAAGTCTCTAATCGTGTAAAAGCTTAATGCTCAGCCCAAGCACACACCAAGTGGGCCCGGAAGTGGATTTCTGCATCATTTACTTATCTTATGTAACCCTAGCTACTAGTTAGTATAAAAACTACTTTTAGTGATTTTATTTTACATCTTTTGATCATCTTTGGAACGTTTAGTCCTTAGACATTGGAGGCTGGCCTCATGGCCATGCCTAGACTATTATCACTTATGTATTTTCAACGGTGGAGTTTCTACACCCCATAGATTAAGGTGTGGAGCTCTGCTGTTCCTCATGAATTAATGCAAAGTACTATTATTTTTCTATTCAATTCAAGCTTATTCTTATTCTAAGATATTCATTCGTACCCAAGAACATGATGAATGTGATGATTATGTGCGCTCATCACCATTCTCACTTATGAACGCGTGCCTAACAACCATTTCTGTTATACATGAAGACAAGCTAGAATGAGTATCTCTTGGATCCCTTTTCAACGATTCAAATCGTCTCTCCTGACAACAGAGCATCTGAATCCGAGATTAGAATCTTCGTGGTATAGGCTAGAATCAATTGGCAGCATTCCTGAGATCCGAAAAGTCTAAACCTTGTCTGTGGTATTCCGAGTAGGATCTGGGAAGGGATGATTGTGACGAGCTTCAAACTCGCGACTGTGGGGCACAGTGACAGTGCGCAAAAGGATCACTGGATCTTATTCCGACACGATCGAGAACCAACAGCTGATTATCCATGCGGTAGCTGTGCCTGGTATTTTTCATCCGAGACGAGAAATCCGACAGTTGATTAGCCGTACAGAAACCGTAGAGGACCATTTTCACTGAGAGGATGGGAGGTAGCCATTGATGACGGTGATACCCAACATACAACTTGCCATGGAAAGGAGTATTAATGATTGAATGGAGGCAATGGGAAAGCAGAGATTCAGAAGGAACAAAGCATCTCCATACGCTTATCTGAAATTATCACCAATGAATTACATAAGTATCTCTATCTTATTTTATGTTTTATTTATATTTTAATTATCAAAATCCCATAACCATTTGAATCTGCCTGACTGAGATTTACAAGGTCACCATAGCTTGCTTCAAGCCGACAATCTCCATGGGATCGACCCTTACTCACGTAAGGTTTATTACTTAGACGACCCAGTGCACTTGCTGGTTAGTTGTGCGAAGTTGTGAAGAAGAATTGAGATTATGATTGTGCGTATCAAGTTGTTGGCACCATTGAGATCACAATTTCATGCACCAAGTTTGTGGCGCCGTTGCCGGGGATTGTTCGAGTTTGGACAACTGACAGTTCATCTTGTTGCTCAGATTAGGTAATTTTATTTTATTTTTAACCTTTTTATTTTTCGAAAAATTTTCAAAAAAAAATTTAAATAAAAATAAATAAATTATTCTATGGATTCAGAATTTTTAAGAATGAATTCTAGAGTTTCATGATGATCTGTTGAAGTCTGGCTGGCTGTGAAGCCATCTCTGATCTTTTGGACCGAGGTTTCAACTTATCATCACAAGAGCTTGTTGATTTCTATCAATCTTGCTATTGAATGCAATGATCTGCTGAAGCTTGGCTGGCCATTGGCCATGTCTAGTATTTTGGACCGAAGCTTTCACTGAAGACTTGGCTGGTGACGTTGAGATTTTTGCCAGTAAGAATTTCATAAAAATATTCGCGTTGTAGATATAGTCTCTAAACCGACAGAAATCCTTTCGTACAAACGTTTTGGTTGTCACAAGTAACAAACCCCTTTAAAATTGATAACCGAGTATTTAAACCTCGGGTCGTCTTCTCAAGGAATTGCAGGGAAGTATGTTCTTATTATTGGTTATGAAGATTGTAAATTGGGGGTTTTGGAAGTAAGGTGGGAATATGTTATATGACAAGTAAAATAAAACAATAATAATAAAATCTCTTGGCAAGGTATAAGAAGTTGGAAGTCCAGACTTAGTTATCCTTATCAATAATAATGAAATTTGATCTTAATTCCACTTAGTTGACCTTTACTAAAGCAAAGGAAAGTCAAGGGACAAATTGGTTTGATCTTCGAATCCTATTTATTTCCTAAGAAAAGATTGGGATTATTGAAGTTCAACTCAATTGGCAAGATAACAATTATCAATTATGCTGTTGAATTGGATAACTCCTGAGTTACTGATTTCTTAACCAAAACCAAAAGGGAAAAAGTAAATCTACTGGAATAAAAATGCCTTCAGATGGGAAGCAATAATCATGTAAATAAAAGAAAGTAATAATAAACTGAAATACCTCAAATTGCATTAACAAAAGAACTTAAATCTGACATAGACATTCATAAATTAAATTGGAAAAATAAATAAAAGAACATTGAACCTGGATTGAGAGTCACTCCTAAAATTAAGAGAAGTCCTAAATCCTAATCCTAAGAGAGAGGAGAGAACCTCTCTCTCTAAAAACTACATCTACTCCTAAAATTGTGAATTGTGAAATCCTCCTCATGAATGGATGCATTCCCCCACTTTATAGCCTCTAATCTATGTTTTCTGGGCCGCAAACTGGGTTAGAAATAGCCCAGAATTTGCTGGTCTCGAATTCAACCACGCTGGAATTCCGTCACTGCAACGCGGCCGCATGGATCACGCGGTCGCGTCACCTAGCGTCAGGGAAAATATAGCATATATCAAATCGAAGCCCCGGACGTTAGCTTTCCAATGCAACTGGAACCGCGTCGTTTGGACCTCTGTAGCTAAAGTTATAGCCATTTGAGTGTGAAGAGGTCAGGCTGGACAGCTTAGCAATTTCTCCAACTTCTTGTATTCCTTCCATTTTTGCATGCTTCCTTTCCATCCTCTGAGCTATTCCTGCCCTATAATATCTAAAAACACTTAATGCACATATCAAGGCATCTAATGGTAATAAGAGAAGATTAATAATTAGCAATTTAAAGGCCAAAGAAGCATGTTTTCAATTAAAGCACATAATTAGGAAGGCAAATGTAAAACCATGCAAATAATATGAATAAGTGGGTAAAGAGTAGATAAAAACCACTCAATTGAGCACAAGATAAACCATAAAATAGTGGTTTATCAACCTCCCCACACTTAAACAATAGAATGTCCTCATGCTAAGCTCAAGAGAAACTATAAAGATGAAGAGGAATGATAGAGAGTATGCAATGCAACCTATGAATGTAACTACATGCTAAGATGTTTCTACCTACTTGGTTAAAAATAAACAAATCTTTCAAGAACAAATATGAACTGGATTTCACTAATTCAAATGATAAAAATGAAGCACAAATAGATTTGCAAGAAGAAAATAGCTTATGAAAGCAGGGAACAAGGAATTGAGCATCGAACCCTTACTAGTAGTGTATACACTCTAATCACTCAGGTGTTTAAGGTTCGATTCTCTCAATTCTTCTACTAACCTTGCTTTCTAAGGCTTTCTCTTCATCTAACAATCAACAAAAATTTAATGCACATATACACATATCAAGAGGTCTTTTAAGGGTTGTAATGGGGTTAAGGTCAAGGTAGGATTGTATTTGGCCAAGTGGACTAAAATCTGAATCCTTAATTAACTTAAACTTTCCACCTAACTTAAACAATCCATGTAATCATAATACAACATCTAACTATCCATTAACCATATTTTCCACATATTCATGCATTCTATTTTCAAGTACAGTACATATGCATTACTTTCACCACTTACTTTGGGGCATTTTGTCCCCTTTTTGCTTAATTGCTCTTCTTTCTTTTCTTTTATATATATATATATATATATATATATATATATATATATATATATATATATATATATTATATATATATATATATTTCTTTTATTTTTCTCAATGCATATGATTAAGATATTGAATGCATGAATCATGTTCTAAACATTTCTTTCACATGAAGATATATAATACCCAATTCTTAAACCAAATATTTCCAAACCCACTTTTCCCACACTTAAATCATAAGCACTCTCACTAGTCTAAGCTAACCAAGGATTCAAATTAAGGACATTATTATTTTTCGCTTAGAGTTAATGATGTGCTAAATAAAAAGAACAAAGGGGTACAATAGGCTCAAAATTGGTTTGCAAGGGATAATGAAAGGTAAGGCCATATGGGTATGTAAGCTCAGTGAAACAAAGGCCTCAATCATATAGGTGCATGCATACATCAAACCATGGAAATATAGAATTAAGCAAGACAAAGATCACAATTTTAGAGAGAAAAAAAAAACACACATCAAAAATAAAATATTGGTTGGTAAAATGCAACCAATTCAAATAGGCTCAAAATCTCACAGGTTTTGTGTGTTCGAGCTCTAAACCATGTTCCAGTATAATATTTCTTCAAACAAGTGTAACATTAAATTTTTTTTTCAAATTAGTGAAATGCTCTTAAAAGGTTTCTTGAAAAAGAAAATATTACTTTAACCAAGTGGTAAAATATGCACAAAATCAAATAATCATGCAATCAAACATGCAAATGCAACAACTAACAAGGAAAATAAAATATTGGTGTTTGAGAAGAAAATACTAACCCATGGAGATCGGTATCGACCTCCCCACACTTAAAGATTGCACCGTCCTCGGTGCATGCTGAGATTTGCAAGTGGACGGGGGTTGTGGTTCCTCAGCTGGGGCTCTTTTTGTTCCTTTCCTTGCCGGTAGTTTGGGAGTAGCTTTCTCTTTACCCTTCTTGGTGGCCATCCTGAAAAGGGAAAAAGAAAGTGACTTATAAAGCTAAGGATTAGAGCAAGGAAGAGAGCGGGAAATGTGATAATCAATGCACAATAAAGAAGAATGACGTTAACACACGCTCATGAGTACATGTGAAAAGTCATCAATGGAAAATAGCTAGTGCATATGATAACAATTGAATGCAAGGTGTTTATTGGCATGCAGGCAAAGGCATGAGTAGCATAGATCAAGCATTCAATGTCCAAGTTAGATTACCAAGCCTTTCAAACTAGCAACATGTTTGTAATGACAATTATATTGAATGAATATGATATGAAAAAGGGTTTTGTGAAAAGCAGGCATTCAGAGTACTAGGATAAAAGATACTGAAAAGCAGTGCACAATGCCATACGGGCGTTTTCACAAACACATAGCATGCATGGTAAATAATCTAATGAAAATCATAAATTGAACATGCAAGCAACCCTTTAAAAATAAAATTATATATAATTGTCAAATAATTCCTCTAATAATCCACAAGTAAAATATAGAAATAATGACCCAAAGAAATTTCTAACACCAATGAAAATAATGCAATCAATGAAAGTATGCAAATAAATTAAAATAAAATAAAAAGAAAAATAAGAAGAATGAGAAGGGAAAGAAGATAAGAAAGGAAGAAGAAAGAAATAAGAAAAGATAAGAAAAATAAGGATTAGAGAAGAAAAGATAAGAAAATTGGCTGATCTGGATATTCTGTGCGCCGCTTGTGACGCGGACGCATGAGTGGTGCGATCGCGTGGTGCGTGATAAGGTCAAGTGACGTGGACGCGTGGGTCACGCGATCGCGTGGCCTGTTTTGTGCGATTGGCGCGAGTGCATCCTTGCGGTCGCGCAACTCTCTGTTCGAAACTCTTTTGCCAAAAAAATCTGGGTGACGCGATCGCGTGGGGCATGCGATCGCGTGAATGGCCATCTTTTAAAAACAACGCGGATGCGTGGGGCACGCGTTTGCGTGGTGAGGCTTGGACTTCCAGCACGAATCCAGCCCAACTCCAGCTCAACTTTCTGCCATACACCTATTTACGTCGATTTCGCAGAGCCACGCGTTCGCGTGGGTGACGCGGACGCGTGGGGAAGCTATTTTTCAAATGACGCGACCGCGTCAGCGACGCGGTCGCGTGGATCAATTTGTGCCATTAGCGCGCCTCCAGCCATGCTTTCGTGTGACTCTCTGTTCATCCTCATTTTCTTCCAAACGCACATACGACGCGGACGCGTCGGCGATGCTGTCGCGTCGCGTGCGAAAATCCCTTTTTTTTTAATCTGAAAAAAATATGCAGAATGCAGTGTTAATATGAATGTGATGCAAAACTCCAGGTTCAATATAATAAAATAAAATAAAACTCAAAAACAAATAAAACTAAATAAAAATAAAAAAGGAACGATTATACCATGGTGGGTTGTCTCCCACCTAGCACTTTTAGTTAGAGTCCTTAAGTTGGACATTTGGTGAGCTCCCTGTTATGGTGGCTTGTGCTTGAACTCATCCAGGAATCTCCACCAATGTTTAATCTCTAGTAACCTCCGGGGTCCCAAACTAAGCATGTAAAGCCCTTAAGAAGCTTCAAACAGATTCTTAGGCTCCCGGGGTAACAAGTGTCAGAGCAGATTCCAGGATCCCAAATCTTGCTTTTACACCCATTTTTGTCGGGATTTGTACTTTTCCAGCCGGGTGATAAGTAATTTGAATTCTCATTGCAGCTACCAAACAGCTTCCTAGACCCATTCAATTGAGCTCTACACCAACCATTGCGTTTAAAGCTTCCAACCATAATGAACCTTGCAGGACAATTCGTACCACTGACCATCTTCCTCTTACTCTTAATGTCACAAAGAGCTCTGAGTTGACCATCTGTCTCTAGTAGCCCATATTCAAGTGGGATTAGAAAGCTAAGGGATATGAATTTTACCCACTTGAATGTTGTGAAGGATGATGGCAACTTAGGGGGAGGGGTTTACAACAACTTTGGCAAGGTAATTTCAAGCTCCACTCCTTTGTGCTCTTTGACATCTTCTACCTCTTGATCAACCTCTACAAAGTCTTCAACCATGGTCTGCCTTGGAGATTGTACGCTCTTCTCAACATCAACATCAAACACCATGGAAGGAGGCTCTGTAACTGGACTTTCCAATGGAGGTACAGCATCTCTTAAGTCTGCAACCACTTCTTCCTTTTTAATAATTGCTGCTTTGTCCAGTTGTTTAAGTATAAAATCGTATTCATCCTCGATGCTTTTCTTTCCATGACAACTCCTTTCAACTATTCTTTCATCTTCAAGGGTCTCTCCTACCTTTACCCGTAGGGCCTCCTCTAGCTCCTTATGAAGTATGGATTCACGAAGATGATTCCTTCTTTCCTGTTCCATATCAATAGCATAATTGGGATCATCTTGCTCTTGGATTGATGGATGTGGGTGCTCTTCCATGGATGGTGGTGATGGGATAGAGAGATCATTCTGTGGTTGAAAAGGAAGTGCACTAGAGCTTGAGGGTTGATTGTTGAAGGTATTTGGTGGTCTGATTTGGGCGACGAGAGCTTGTATAGTAGAGTTTAGATTGGCAAGTTCTTTCTCCATGGAGGTTTGGGGTGGATCTATGTATGGTTCATTTGGTTCATAAGGTGGTTGGTATGGTGGATGTGGGTTAGGGTCATATGGAGGTAAATGGTGGAAAGGGGCTTGTGAGTATGGTGGTCCAAAGTCATGTTGAGGAAAGGGTTCATAGGCATATGGTGGTGGTTGTTGATAGTCCACTGGAGGTGGTTATTGCCATGAGGGTTGATCAAATCCTTGTGGCTCCTCCCATCTTTGATTGTTCCAACCTTGATGCCTGTTCTCATTGTAATTTCTTCTTCCTGCAACATAATTGTAACCAGACTCATAGCCAAAGGGGTGAGAGTTCATAGTAGCAAAATAAAAATTAAAAATGAAAATAAAAACAAATTTAAATTTAAAGGTTATTTAAATTTAAATTTTGAAAATTTTTAAATTTGAATTTTGAAATTTGATTTTTGAAATAAGATAAGATAAGATAAAAATTTTAAAAATAAAAATCTGAAATTTTTTTTCGAAAAAAATTAATTAAAAATATTTTTGAATTTAATGAGGAAAGAGAAAAACAATAAAATGACACCAAATTTCAAATTTTTAGATTAAAACGAAGAAAACAACTAAGAACAGCTTGAAGGTCAAGATGAACGCGAAGAACAACTTGAAGATCAAGATGAACATTAAGAACAAGTTTTTGAAAATTTTTTTTTAATAACTAAATAAAAACCAATAACCTCTTAATTTATGAAAAAGCAAAAATAAAAACAAATAAACAAACAAAAAGCAAAAAAAATTTACAATAACCAATAATAAGCCACACGTTTGCAATTCCCCGGCAACGGCGCCATTTTGACGTTGAGATTTTTGCCAGTAAAGAATTTCATAAAAGCATTCGCGTTGTAGATATAGTCTCTAAACCGACAGAAATCCCTTCGTACAAACGTTTTGGTTGTCACAAGTAACAAATCCCATTAAAATTGATAACCGAGTATTTAAACCTCGGGTCGTCTTCTCAAGGAATTGCAGGGAAGTATGTTCTTATTATTGGTTATGAAGATTGTAAATTGGGGGTTTTGGAAGTAAGGTGGGAATATGTTATATGACAAGTAAAATAAAACAATAATAATAAAATCTCTTGGCAAGGTATAAGAAGTTGGAAGTCCAGACTTAGTTATCCTTATCAATAATAATGAAAGTTGAATCTTAATTCCACTTAGTTGACCTTTACTAAAGCAAAGGAAAGTCAAGGGACAAATTGGTTTGATCTTCGAATCCTATTTATTTCCTAAGAAAAGAATGGGATTATTGAAGTTCAACTCAATTGGCAAGATAACAATTATCAATTATGCTGTTGAATTGGATAACTCCTGAGTCACTGATTTCTTAACCAAAACCAAAAGGGAAAAAGTAAATCTACTGGAATAAAAATGCCTTCAAATGGGAAGCAATAATCATGTAAATAAAAGAAAGTAATAATAAACTGAAATACCTCAAATTGCATTAACAAAAGAACTTAAATCTGACATAGACATTCATAAATTAAATTGGAAAAATAAATAAAAGAACATTGAACCTGGATTGAGAGTCACTCCTAAAATTAAGAGAAGTCCTAAATCCTAATCCTAAGAGAGAGGAGAGAACCTCTCTCTCTAAAAACTACATCTACTCCTAAAATTGTGAATTGTGAAAGCCTCCTCATGAATGAATGCATTCCCCCACTTTATAGCCTCTAATCTGTGTTTTCTGGGCCACAAACTGGGTCAGAAATAGCCCAGAATTCGCTGGTCTCGAATTCAACCACGTTGGACTTCCGTCACTGCGACGCGGCCGCATGGATCACACGGTCGCATCGCCTAGCGTTAGGGAAAATATAGCATATATCAAATCGAAGCCCCGGACGTTAGCTTTCCAACGCAACTAGAACCGCGTCGTTTGGATCTCTGTAGCTAAAGTTATAGCCATTTGAGTGCGAAGAGGTCAGGCTGGACAGCTTAGCAATTTCTCCAACTTCTTGTATTCTTTCCATTTTTGCATGCTTTCTTTCCATCCTCTGAGCTATTCCTGCCCTATAATCTCTGAAAACACTTAACGCACATATCAAGGCATCTAATGGTAATAAGAGATGATTAATAATTAGCAATTTAAAGGCCAAAGAAGCATGTTTTCAATTAAAGCACATAATTAGGAAGGCAAATGTAAAACTATGCAAATAATATGAATAAGTGGGTAAAGAGTAGATAAAAAGCACTCAATTGAGCACAAGATAAACCATAAAATAGTGGTTTATCAGCTGGCTAGTAAACCATGTCTAATTCTTGGACCGGAGTTTTAGACTAACATTGCATGATTCTGGGAATTCTTATTAAAAATTTTGAATTTTCTTATTTTCTTTTTCAAATTAATTTTTGAAAAATCCAAAAATCCAAAAAAAAATTAATAAAATCATAAAAACCAAAAATTTTGTGTTTTTGTTTGAGTCTTGTGTCAAATTTTAAGTTTGGTGTCAATTGCATCTTTTTTATTCTCTAAAAATTTTCAAAAAATTCATGCATGTGTTCTACATAATCTTCAAGTTGTTCTTGATGATTTTCCTTGTTTGATCTTATGATTTTCATGTTTTGTGTCTTTTCTTGTTTTTCATATGCATTTTCAATTTGTTAGTCTCTAAACATTGAAAATTTCTAAGTTTGGTATCTTGCATGTGTGTCTTTTCTTAAAAATCTTTCAAAAATAAGTTCTTGGTGTTCATCTTGACATTCAAAGTGTTCTTGGTGTTCATCTTTACATTCAAAGTGTTCTTGCATGCATCATATGTTTTGATCTTGAATTTTCATGTTTTGAGTCATTTTGATGTTTTTCTCTTTCCTCATTAAAAATTCAAAAATTAAAAAAATATCTTTCCCTTATTTCACTCATAAATTTCGAATATTTGAGTTGACATTTTCAAAAATTTTCAAAATTTAGTTGTTTCTTATGAGTCAAGTCAAATTTTCAATTTAAAAATCATATCTTTTTCAAATCTTTTTCAAAAATCAAATCTTTTTCATTTTTTCTTTCATATTTTCAAAAATCTCAAAATGATTTCAAAATCTTTTTCGCATTCTTTCGAAATTAATGCAAAATATTTAATGTGATTGATTCAAAAATCTCAAGTTGTTACTTGCCTATTAAGAAATGTTCAATCTTTAAATTTTAAAATCATATCTTTTAGTTTCTTGTGAGTCAAGTAATCAACTTTGATTTTCAAAATCAAATCTTTTTAAATTTCCTTTTCAAATATTTTTCAAAATAAATTTCAATCATATCAATCACATCTTTTTCAAAATCAATTTCAAAATCTTTTTCTAACCTCTTATCTTTTCAAAATTGATTTTCAAAATCTTTTTCAATTAACTACTTGACTTTTTGTTTGATTTTAAAAGTTTTCTATTTCAATCATATCTTTTTCAAAACTACCTAACTACTTTTCTCTCTCCAATTTTCGAAAATCACTAACAACTTTTTCAAAAATCTTTTTAATTAATTAATTTATTTAGTTCTCAAATTTTATTTTGTTTCTCTTTTTAATTTTCGAATTATAACTAATTTTTAAAACAAAAACAAAAACATTATCCTTTTATTTTAAATTAAATTTGAATTCTCTCCCCTTCTCTTATCTCCTTCTATTTATTTATTTATCTACTAACACTCCTTCCCACTAAAAATTCGAACCCACTCTTCTTCTCTGTGTTCAAATTTTTCTCTTCTCCTTCTTCTATTCTTCTTTTCTTCTACTCACATAAAGGAATCTCTATACTGTGACATAGAGGATTCCTCTTCTTTTCTGTTTTCTTCTTTTTCATATGAGCAGGAACAATGATAAGAACGTTCTTGTTAAAGCAGATCCTGAACCTGAAAGGACTCTAAAGAGGAAGCTAAGAGAAGCTAAAGCACAACACTCTGGAGAGGACCTAACAGAAATTTTTGAAAAAGAAGGAGACATGGCCGAACCTAATAACAATGGTGGAGATGCAAGGAACATGCTTGGTGACTTTATTGCACCCTCTTCCAACTTCTATGGAAGAAGCATCTCAATTCCTACAATTGGAGCAAAGAACTTTGAGCTTAAGCCTCAATTAGTTTCTCTAATGCAGCAGAATTGCAAGTTTCATGGACTTCCAATGGAAGATCCTCATCAGTTTTTAGCTGAATTCTTGCAAATCTGTGACGCTGTCAAGACCAATGGAGTTGATCCCAAGGTTTACAGGCTTATGCTTTTCCCTTTTGCTATAAGAGACAGAGCTAGAACATGATTGGATTCACAACCTAAGGAAAGCCTGAACTCTTGGGAAAAGCTGGTCAGTGCTTTTCTGGCCAAATTCTTTCCACCTCAAAAGATGAGCAAGCTTAGAGTGGAGATCCAAACCTTCAGACAGAAGGAAGGTGAGTCCCTCTATGAAGCTTGGGAAAGATATAAGCAACTGATCAAAAGGTGTCCTACTGACATGCTTCCAAAATGGAGCATCATATGTATATTCTATGATGGTTTGTCTGAGTTGTCAAAAATGTCATTGGACCATTCTGCAGGAGGATTTCTTCATCTGAAAACCCCTGCAGAAGCTCAGGAACTCATTAAAATGGTTGTAAATAACCAGTTCATGTACACCTCTGAGAGGAATCCTGTTAACAATGGGACGCCTCAGAAGAAGGGAGTTCTTGAAATTGATACTCTGAATGCCATATTGGCTCAGAATAAAATATTAACTCAGCAAGTCAATATAATTTCTCAGAGTCTGAATGGATTGCAAGCTGCATCCAACAGTACTAAAGAAGCATCTTCTGAAGAAGAAGCTTATGATCCTGAGAACCCTGCAATGGCAGAGGTGAATTACGTGGGAGAACCCTATAGAAACACCTATAATCCTTCATGGAGAAATCATCCAAATTTCTCATGGAAGGACCAACAGAAGTCTCAACAAGGCTTCAACAATAATGGTGGAAGAAATAGGTTTAGCAATAGCAAGCCTTTTCCATCATCTTCTCAGCAACAGACAGAGAATTCTGAACAGAGCCATTCTGGCCTGGCAACCATAGTCTCTGATCTATCCAAGACCACACTAAGTTTCATGAGTGAAACAAGGTCCTCCATTAGAAATTTGGAGGCACAGGTGGGTCAGCTGAGTAAGAAGATTACTGACACTCCTCCCAGTACTCTCCCAAGCAATACAGAAGAAAATCCCAAGAGAGAGTGCAAGGCCATAACCATGACCAATATGGCCGAACCTAGAGAGAGTGAGGAGGATGTGAATCCCAGTGAGAAAAGCCTCATGGGACGTCCTCTGGGCAAAAAGGAATTTCCCTTTGAGGAACCCAAGGAATCTGAGGCTCACACAGAGACCATAGAGATTCCATTGAACTTCCTTCTGCCATTCATGAGCTCTGATGAATATTCTTCCTCTGAAGAGGATGAAGACATCATTGAAGAGCAAGTTGCTAAGTATCTAGGAGCAATCATGAAGCTGAATGCCAAGTTATTTGGTAATGAGACTTGGGAGGATGAACCTCCTTGTCACCCAATGAACTGAGTGCATTAATGAGGCAGACATTACCTCAGAAGAAATCGGATCCCGAAAAATTCTTCATACCTTGTACCATAGGCACCATGACCTTTGAGAAGGCTCTGTGTGACCTGAGGTTAGGGATAAACCTCATGCCACTCTCTGTAATGGAGAAACTGAGAATCTTTGAGGTACAAGCTGCAAGAATCTCACTAGAGATGGCAGACAAATCAATGAAACAGGCTTATGGACTAGTAGAGGACGTGCTAGTAAAGGTTGAAGGCCTTTACATCCCTACTAATTTCATAATCCTAGACACTGGGAAGGATGAGGATGAATCAATCATCCTTGGCAAACCCTTCCTAGCCACAGCAAAAGCTGTGATTGATGTTGACAGAGGAGAGTTGGTTCTTCAGTTGAATGAGGACTACCTTGTATTCAAGACTCAAGGTTCTCCTTCTGTAACCATGGAGAGGAAGCATGAAAAGCTTCTCTCAATACAGAGTCAGACAAAACCCCCACATTCAAACTCTAAGTTTGGTGTTGGGAGGCCACAACCAAACTCTAAGTTTGGTGTTGAGAGGGCCCAACCCTGCTCTGATTATCTGTGAGGCTCCATGAGAGCTCACTGTCAAGCTATTGGCATTAAAGAAGTGCTTATTGGGAGGCAACCCAATGTTATTTAATTATATCTATTTATTTTCCATTGCTATCTTATGTTTTCTTTAGGTTGATGATCATGTGAAGTCACAAAAACAACTGAAAAATCAAAAACAAAATAAAAAACAGCATTAAAAATAGCTCACCCTGGAGGAAGAGCTTACTGGCGTTTAAACGCCAGTAAGAGTAGTAGAATGGGTGTTAAACGCCCAGTCTGGCACCATTCTGGGCGTTTAACGCCAGAAATAGGCACCAGACTGGCGTTTAACGCCAGAACAGAGCATCAAGTTGGCGTTAAACGCCAAAAAAGGGAGAAAAGCTGGCGTTAAACGCCAGAAACAAGCAGCAATCTGGCGTTTAATGCCAGAATTGCACTCGAAGGGCATTTTGCATGCCTAAATGGAGCAGGGATGCTAAGTCCTTGACCCCTCAGGATCTGTGGACCCCACAGGATCCCCACCTACCTCACCATTCAAATTCAAACCATTCCCCTCCCAAACCCACCCATTCACACACCCCCATCTCCTCCATCTTCTCCACTTCTTTCTTCTTTTGCTCGAGGACGAGCAAACCTTTTAATTTTGGTGTGGAAAAAAGCGTTGCTTTTTGTTTTTCCATAACCATTTATGGCACCTAAGGCCAGAGAAACCTCTAGAAAGAGGAAAGGGAAGTCAATTGCTTCCACCTCCGAGTCATGGGAGATGGAGAGATTCATCTCACAAGCCCATCACTAAAAAGAGGATGGAGCAAACAAGAGAGCCCACTCATGGACCTCAACAAGAGAATGAGGAAATTCCTCATCATGAAATCCCTGAGATGCCTCAAGGGATGCACTTTCCTCCACAAAACTATTGAGAGAAATTTAACACCTCCCTAGGAGAATTAAGTTCCAACATGGGACAACTAAGGGTGGAGCACCAAGAGCACTCCATCATTCTCCATGAGATTAGAGAAGATCAAAGAGCTATGAGGGAGGAGCAACAAAGGCAAGGAAGAGACATAGAGGAGCTCAAGAGCACCATTGGTTCTTCAAGAGGAAGAAGACGCCACCCCCACTAAGGTGGACCCGTTCCTTAATCTCCTTGTCTATTTATTTTTTCTGTTCTCTAAGCTTTATGTTTATGTTTGTGTCTTCATTACATGATCATTAGTGTCTAGTGTCTATACCTTAAAGCTATGAATGTCTGATAAACCACTATTTTATGGTTTATATTGTGTTTAATTGAGTAGTTGTTATCAAGCCTTTGCACACTTATTCATACTATTTGCATAGTTTTACAATTCCTTCCCAGAATTTGTTCCATGATTGAAAACTTGCTTTCTAGAGTCTTTAATTTGTGTATTTTAATCATCTCTTATTACCATTCGATACCTTGATATGTGTGTTAAGTGTTTTCAGAGATTACAGGGCAGGAATGGCTTAGAGGATGGAAAGGAAGCATGCAAAAGTGGAAGGAATACAAGAAGTTGAAGAAGTTGCTAAGCTGTCCAACCTGACCCTCTCGCACTAAATTGATCATAACTTAAGCTACAGAGGTCCAAATGAGGCGGTTTCAGTTGCGTTGGAAAGCTAACATCCGGGGATTCACAACGATATATAATTTGCCATAGCTGCCCCAAAGCCAGGTGATGCGAACGCGTGGATCACGCGGACGCGTGACCTGGCAAAAAACCCAGTCAGCGCGAACGCGTGGACGACGCTTCCGCGTCACTTTCCCGCAACCTGTACGTACCATAAATCACTGGGGGAGATTTCTGGGCTATTTTTGACCCAGTTTTTGGCCCAGAAAACACAGATTGGAGGCTATAAAGTGGGGGAATGCATCCATTCATTAATATGTCTTCCATTATTCACTTTTTATAGATGTAGTTTTTAGAGAGAGAAGTTCTCTCATCTCTCTTAGGATTTAGGATTAGGATTCCTCTTAAAGGATTTAGGATTATTTCTTCTCAATTTCCAGGTTTAATGTTCTTTTTATTTATTTTCTCAAATTTTGTTTATGAACTTTTTATGTTTAGGTTGATTTTCTATTTAATATATTTTGAGGTATTTCAGATTTGACTTTGCTTTGCTTTATTTATATAGTTGCTTTTAATTTAATTTAGATATTTTCCTTCTTTTGGCTTTGGTTAAGTAATTGGTAACACTTGAGTTGTCAAAATCAGCAGTGATTGAAATTGGCAGATTACTGATTGATTTGGATCGCTCTAAAGCTAGTCTTCCCACAGGGATTGACTAGGACTTGAGGATTAAATTAATTAGTCCACTTGATTTAACTAAGTGGGATTAAAACCCAATTTTCATCACATCTGATAAGGATAATTGGGATAGGAATTCTAATTCTTATACCTTGCCAAGAGATTTCACTATTATTAATTTATTTTTCTTATCATTTAAATTACTTGCTCCTTATTTCAAAAACCCAAAATTCTACCTTTTCCATAGCTAATAATAAGTCATACTTCCCTGCAATTCCTTGAGAAGACGACCCGAGGTTTGAATACTTCGGTTATTTATTTTTATTGGGTTTGCACAAATGACAAACAAAACTTTTGTAAGAAAGGAATTCTTGTCGGTCTAGAAGTTATACTTACAACAGGGATATATTTGTGAAAATTCTAGATCGCGCGAGAGTTTCGCTCTTTCAAAATGGCGCCATTGCCGGGGAATTGCAAACGTGTGCCTTATTATTGGTTATTGTAAATATTTTTCTTTTACTTGTTTATTTGTTTTTGTTTTCCCTTTTTATTTCTATTAGTTACTATGAGTTCTCACCCCTCTCGCTTTGAGTTTGGTTCTAAATTTGTTGAAAGGAATGGAAGCTATAACAGGACTATGCATCACGGTCAAAACAATCAAAGATGGATGGAGCCAAGAGGATCTGATCAACCCTTTAGGCAACAACGCCTTCCAAAATATCATGGACAAAGACCATTCTACAATGCATACCAAGCTGATAGATATGGTGGACCCCTTGGTAGTTACCAATAAGCCCCACCATGTGCTCATAGACCACCCTCTTAATATAGCTTCAAACCACCACACTCACAAGCTCCTTTTCACCATTCACCTCCGTATGATCCTTATCCACCCCAATTCCAATCCAATTACTCCCAAGAACCACCACTTCCCTATGTACCATGTCAATATCCATCACCTCAAGAATCACAGGCTCGCCTCAAGAAAACAGTAGATCAATTTCATGCAACCCTTCATCAACTGGAGCAAGCAATAAATCAATTATCTTCCAGACGTTTGGACACTCAAAGAACTCCCATAGCTCCATGTGGACAATCTAATGAAGAACGTAGCATGAAGGAGATACTAGACACTCCAGTGGACAGTACAGAGCATGACTTCGTACTGGAACAAGTAGAGGAAGCTATCATTATAGAAGAAGAAGAGTTGATTGAAGACTTAGGAGACGCTGAACCTCCATGGGAATCCAGAATTATGGAAAATTTCGTCAATGATGTTACAATTGATGCTAGGGAGGATAGTGCACAACTCCCAAAGAAGGTATCTTATGAAGAACTGGACGGAATAACCCAAGACGCAAGTTTCCTTGATGATGATAATCACAAGTTAGGTTCTCTTAGTAATGAACTTGCATCTGCAAGTGAATTCTTTGAGACAGGAGAATCTTCCCTGAATGAATACGAAGATGATGCTGAAGTAGATTTTTCTCAACCTCCAACTTATGACTTGAGTGATGTTGAGGAAGAAATCGAAGACTTTGATCAAGACATGGTTGAAATTGAAAAAGTTTGCAAGGAAGTGGAAGAATTCATTGAAGACTACAAGGGAGTAGAGCTTGTAGAACCACTGGAAACATCTATCCCAAGGCCATTACCGCCCAATACAAACTTCAAGTGGGTAAAATCCCTAGCTTTTATATTTACTTTTCCACTTGAATATGGTTTACTTGAAACAGATGGCTAGCTTAGAGCTCTTTGCGGCTTTAAGAGCAAAAGGGAAATGACTCGCACTCAGAGTTGGTATGCAAGATTCAATGAGGTTTCACACTTCAATTTGAGGCGCAAGGATTGGTGCCAAACTCAATTGTATGGATCTCGGAAGCTGTTTGGTCTCTGCAGTGAGAATTCAGATTGCTCACCACCCAGCTGGAAAAATGCAGATCAAGACAAAGACGGGTGTAAAAGCAAAGTTTGGGATCCTAGAGTCTGTTCTGACATTCAACACACTGGAAGCCTTAGAACCTGTTTGAAACTGCTCAAGGGCTTTACGTGCCTTGTTTGGGACCCCGGAGGCTGTTGGCATTCCAAGCACTGGTGGAGATTTTTGGATGAATTCAAGCACAAGCCACCATAGCAGGAAGCTCATCAAATGTCCAACTTAAGGACTTTAACTAAAAGTGCTAGGTGGGAGACAACCCACCATGGTATAATCGTTTCTTTTTCACTTTTCTTTCGTTTTGTTTGTTTTTATATTATTCTATTGAACCTGGATATTATTCATAGCATCTACATTAGCATTGCATTCTGCATACTGTATTATTATAATATATATATATATATATTTCGCACGTGACGCGACAGCGTCGATGATGAGCGGATAATTTATACGCTTTTTGGCATTATTTTTACATAGTTTTCAGTACAATTTAGTTAGTTTTTAGTATATTTTTATTAGTTTTTAATTAAAAATCACATTTCTGGACTTTACTATGAGTTTTTGTGTTTTTCTGTGATTTCAGGTATTTTCTGACTGAAATTGAGGGACCTGAGCAAAAATCAGATTCAGAGGTTGAAGAAGGACTGCAGATGCTGTTGGATTCTGACCTCCCTGCACTCAAAGTGGATTTTCTACCGTTACAGAACTCCAAATGGCGCGCTCTCAATTGCGTTGGAAAGTAGACATCCAGGGCTTTCCAGCAATATATAACAGTCCATACTTTGCCTAAGTTTAAATGACGCAAACTGGCGTTGAACGCCAGTTCCATGCTGCAGTCTGGAGTTAAACGCCAGAAACAGGTTGCAAAGTGGAGTTAAACGCCAGAAACAGGTTATAAACTGGCGTTCAACTCCAAGAGAAGCCTCTACACGTGTAAAGCTCAATGCTCAGCCCAAGCACACACCAAGTGGGCCCCGGAAGTGGATTTCATCATCATTTACTTATCTTTGTAAACCCTAGTAATTAGTTTAGGATAAATAGGACTTTTTACTATTGTATTTATATCTTCGGATCATTTTTAGTCTTGGTTCTCTTGGTTCCCTCTCTGGGGCCGAGACCAATGAACTCCATTATCACTTATGTATTTTCAACGGTAGAGTTTCTACACACCATAGATTAAGGTGTGGAGCTCTGCTGTTCCTCATGAATTAATGCAAAGTACTACTGTTTTCTATTCAATTCAAGCTTATTCCTATTCTAAGATATCCATTCGCACCCAAGAACATGATGAATGTGATGATTATGTGACACTCATCATCATTCTCACTTATGAACGCGTGCCTGACAAACACTTCCGTTCTACATGCAAACAAGCTAGAATGAATATCTCTTAGATATCTAATACAGAGGACCGAGTCCGAGATATTAGAATCTTCGTGGTATAAGTTAGAACCCATGGATGGCCATTCTTGAGATCTGAAAAGTCTAAACCTTGTCTGTGGTATTCTGAGTAGGATCTGGGAAGGGATGGCTGTGACGAGCTTCAAACTCGCGAGTGCTGGGCGTAGTGACAGATGCAAAAGGAGGGTGAATCCTATTCCAGTATGATCGAGAACCTCCAGATGATTAGCCATGCAGGTGACAACGCATCGGACCATTTTCACAGAGAGGATGGGAAGTAGCCATTGACAACGGTGATGCCCTACACAAAGCTTGCCATGGAAGGGAGTAGGACTGATTGGATGAAGACAGCAGGAAAGCAGAGGTTCAGAGGAACGAAAGCATCTCTATACACTTATCTGAAATTCTCACCAATGATTTACATAAGTATCTCTATCTTTATTTTCTATTTAATTATTATTATTATTCGAAAACTCCATAATCATTTGATATCGGCCTGACTGAGATTTACAAGATGACCATAGCTTGTTTCATATCAACAATCTCCGTGGGATCGACCTTTACTCACGTAAGGTTTATTACTTGGACGACCCAGTGCACTTGCTGGTTAGTTGTACGAAGTTGTAAAACAGAATTAAGAATATGAACGTGCGTATTTAGTTTTTAGCGCCGTTACCAAGGAAGGAACGATCACGATTTCGCACACCAAGTTTTTGGCACCGTTGCCGGGGATTGTTCGAGTTTGGACAACTGACGGTTCATATTGTTGCTCAGATTAAGTAACTTTATTTCTAATTTTAAGTTTTTGTTTTTATTCTCATATTTTTCGAAAAATTTCAAAAAAAAATTTAATTGATGTTTTTCAGAATTTTTAAGAATGAATTCTAGAGTTTCATGAAAAATTGTTGGAGCCTGGCTGGCTGGAAAGCCATGTCTAAATTCTTTTGGACTGAGGCTTCCAAACCATCATCACAAGAGCAAGCTAGTTGTTCCTAATCCATCTGCTGCTGTATGACTGATGTGTATTCTGAAGCTTGGCTGGTCATTGGCCATGTCTAGTGTTTTGGACCGGAGCTTTCACTGAAAGCTTGGCTGGCTAGTAAGCCATGTCTAATTCCTGGACTGGAGCTTTAGACTAACAGTTCAAGATTCCTGGAATTCATATTAAAAATTTTGAAATCCTTATTTTCTTTTTCCATTTAATTTTCGAAAAAAATCCAAAAAAAAAATTTATAAAATCATAAAATCATAATTTTTTTTGTTTCTTGTTTGAGTCTTGTGTCATGTTTTAAGTTTGGTGTCAATTGCATATTCATCTTGCATTTTTTGAAAATTGCATTCATGCACTACATTCATCATGATCTTCAAGTTGTTCTTGATGAACTTTCTTGTTTGATCTTCATATTATATTGTTTTGTGTTGTATGGTGTTTTTCATATACATTCTTGCATCCATAGTGTCTAAACATGAAAGATTTCTAAGTTTGGTGTCTTGCATGTTTTCTTTGCATATAAAAATTTTCAAAAAATTAAGTTCTTGATGTTCATCATGATCCTCAAAGTGTTCTTGGTGTTCATCTTGACATTCATAGTGTTCTTGCATGCATCATTTGTTTTGATCCACAACTTTCATGCATTGAGTTTTTTCATTATTTTTCTCTTTCATCATTAAAAATTCAAAAATCAAAAAAATATCTTTCCCTTTTTCGCTCATAAATTTCAAAAATTTGGATTGACTTTTTCAAAAATTTTTAAAATCTAGTTGTTTTTTATGAGTCAAATCAAATTTTCAATTTGAAAATCCTATCTTTTTCAAAAATCAAATCTTTTTCATTTTTCTTATTTATTTTCGAAAATTTTAAAAAATATTTTTCAAAAATCTTTTTTCTTAATTTTATCTCATAATTTTCGAAAATATCATCAATAATTAATGTTTTGATTCAAAAATTTCAAGTTTGTTACTTTCTTGTTAAGAAAGATTCAAACTTTAAGTTCTAGAATCATATCTTGTGATTACTTGTGAGTCAAGTCATTAATTTTGATTTTAAAAATCAAATCTTTTTCAAAACTAATTTTAATCATATATGTCCATTATATCTTTTTAAATCATATCTTTTTCAAAAATTTGATTTTAAAATATCTTTTCTAACTTCTTATCTTCTTATCTTTTCAAAATTGATTTTCAAATCTTTTTCAACTAACTGATTGACTTTTTGTTTGTTTCTTATCTTTTTCAAAACCACCTAACTACTCTTCCCTATCTAATTTTTGAAAATACTTCCCCTTTTTTTTTTCAAAATTCCTTTTTAATTAACTAATTGTTTTAAATTTTAATTTAATTTCAAATTTAATTTTTGAGATTTAACTTTAAATTTTATTTTTATTTTTTGAAAGTCCCTCTCTCTTATCTCCTTCTATTTATTTATTCATCTACTAACACTTCTCCTTACCCAAAAATTCGAACCCCTTCTTCTCCTCTGAGTTCGAATTCTTCTCTTATTCATTCTCTTTCTTCTTTTCTTCTACTCACACAAGGGAACCTCTATACTGTGGTAAAAAGAATCCCTATTATTATTTCCAGTTCCCTTCTTTTTCATATGAGCAGGAGCAAGGACAAGAACATTCTTGTTGAAGCAGACCTTAAACCTGAAAGGACTCTGAAGAGAAAACTGAGAGAAGCTAAAATACAACAATCTAGAGACAACCTTACAGAAATTTTTTAAAAGGAAGAGGAGATGGCAGCCGAAAATAATAATAATGCAAGGAGGATGCTTGGTGACTATACTACACCTACTTCCAAGTTTGATGGAAGAAGCATCTCAATCCCTACCATTGGAGCAACCAATTTTGAGCTGAAACCTCAATTAGTTGCTCTAATGCAACAGAACTGCAAATTTCATGGACTTCCATCAGAAGATCCCTACCAGTTTTTAACTGAGTTCCTACAGATCTGTGAGACTGTTAAGACTAATGGAGTAGATCCTGAAGTCTACAGGCTCATGCTTTTCCCTTTTGCTGTAAGAGACAGAGCTAGAACATGGTTGGACTCACAACCTAAGGATAGCCTGGACTCCTGGGATAAGCTGGTCACAGCCTTCTTGGCTAAGTTCTTTCCTCCTCAAAAGTTGAGCAAGCTTAGAGTGGATGTTCAGACATTCAAGCAAAAAGATGGTGAATCCCTCTATGAAGCTTGGGAAAGATACAAGTAGATGACCAAAAGGTGTCCTCCTGACATGCTTTCAGAATGGACCATTCTGGATATATTCTATTATGGTCTGTCTGAGTTCTCCAAGATGTCACTGGACCATTCTGCAGGTGGATCCATTCACCTAAAGAAAACACCTGTAGAAGCTCAGGAACTTATTGACATGGTTGCAAATAATCAATTTATGTATACTTCTGAGAGAAATTCCTTGAATAATGGGACGCCTCAGAAGAAGGGAGTTCTTGAAATTGATGATCTGAATGCCATATTGGCTCAGAACAAATTGTTGACTCAGCAAGTCAACATGATTTCCCAAAGTCTGATGGATGGCAAAATGCATCCAACAGTACTAAAGAGGCATCTTCTGAAGAAGAAGCTTATGATCCTGATAACCCTGCAATAGTAGAGGTAAATTACATGGGTGAACCTTATGAAAACACCTATAATTCAACATGGAGAAATCATCCAAATTTCTCATGGAAGGATCAACAAAAGCCTCAACAAGGCTTTAATAATGGTGGAAGAAACAGGCTCAGCAATAGCAAGCCTTTTCCATCATCTTCTCAGCAACAGACAGAGAATTCTGAACAAAATACCTCTAATTTAGCAAACTTAGTCTCTGATCTATCTAAGGCCACTCTGAGTTTCATGAATGAAACAAGGTCCTCCATTAGAAATTTGGAGGCACAAGTGGGCCAGCTGAGTAAAAGAGTCACTGAAATCCCTCCTAGTACTCTCCCAAGCAATACAGAAGAGAATCCAAAAAGAGAGTGCAAGGCCATTGAATTAACCATCATGGCCGAACCTACAAGGGAGGAAGAGGACGTGAATCCCAGTGAGGAAGACCTCCTGGGACGTCCAGTGATCAACAAGGAGCTTCCATTTGAGGAACCAAAGGATTCTGAGGCTCATCTAGAGACCATAGAGATTCCATTGAACCTCCTTATGCCCTTCATGAGCTCTGATGAATATTCTTCTTCTGAAGAGAATGAGAATATTACTGAAGAGCAGGTTGCCAAGTACCTTGGTGCAATCATGAAGCTGAATGCTAAATTATTTGGTAATGAGACTTGGGAAGACGAACCTCCCTTGCTCATCAATGAACTGAGTGATATGGATCAACTGACATTACCTCAGAAGAAACGGGATCCTGGAAAGTTTCTAATACCTTGTACCATAGGCACCATGACCTTTGAGAAGGCTCTATGTGACCTTGGGTCAGGGATAAACTTCATGCCACTCTCTGTAATGGAGAAACTGGGAAAGGTACAGGCTGCCAATATCTCATTAGAGATGGCAGACAAATCTATGAAAATGGCTTATGGACTAGTAGAGGACGTGTTAGTAAAGGTTGAAGGCCTTTACATCCCTACTGATTTCATAATCCTAGATACTGGGAAGGATGAGGATGAATCCATCATCCTTGGAAGACCCTTCCTAACCACAGCAAAAGCTGTGATTGATGTGGACAGAGGAGAGTTGGTCCTTCAACTAAGTGAAGACAACCTTGTGTTTAAAACTCAAGGATCTCCTTCTGTAACAATGGAGAGGAAGCATGAAAAGCTTCTCTCAGTACAGAGTCAACCAAGGCCCCCACAATCAAACTCTAAGTTTGGTGTTGGGAGGCCTCAGCCAAACTTTAAGTTTGGTGTTGAAACCCCACATCCAAACTCTAAGTTTGGTGTTGGGAATCTATAAAATTGACCTGATCACCTGTGTGCCTCCGTGAGAGCCCGCTGTCAAGCTATTGACATTAAAGAAGTGCTTGTTGGGAGGCAACCCAATTTTTATTTATCTAATTTTATTTTATTTTTATTGTTCTTTCATGTTTTATTAGGTTCATGATCATATGGAGTCACAAAATAAATACAAAAATTAAAAACAGAATCAAAAACAGCAGAAAAAAATTCACACCCTGGAGGAAGGACTTACTGGCGTTTAAACGCCAGTAAGGAGCATCTGGCTGGCGTTCAACGCCAGAACAGAGCATGGATCTGGCGCTGAACGCCAGAAACAAGCAACATCCTGGCGTTCAGACGCCAGGAATACACCCTGAGAAGAGCTGGCGCTGAACGCCAGAAACAAGCATGGAACTGGCGTTCAACGCCAGAAACATGCTGCATCTAGGCGTTGAACGCCCAGAACAAGCATCAATTCGGCGTCTAAACGCCAGAATTGCATGCAAAGGCGTTTTACATGCCTAATTGGTGCAGGGTTGCAAATCCTTTACACCTCAGGATCTGTGGACCCCGCAGGATCATTTCAGCATCTGTGGACCCCACAGGATCCCCACCTACCTCCACTCACATTCTTCCCTCTTCTCAACACTCACCCTTCCCAATAAACACCCTTTCCCAAAACCCTTCACCAATCACCTCAATCTCTCTTCCCCATAAACCCCACCTACTTTCAAAATTTAAATCACTTTTCAACCCAAACCCACCCAATATGGCCGAACCCACTCCCTCTCCCCTCACTATATAAACCCCTCCATCCCTCCTTTATTTTCACACAACACAACCCTATCTTCTATACCTTGGCCGAATACACCTCCCCTCACTCTCCTCCATATTTTCTCTTCTTCTTCTTCTTCTTCTTTTCTTTCTTCTCTTGCTCGAGGGCGAGCAATATTCTAAGTTTGGTGTGGTAAAAGCATAGCTTTTTGTTTTTCCATTACCATTGATGGCACCCAAGACCAGAGAAACCTCTAAAAAAGGGAAAGGGAAGACAAAAGCTTCCACCTTCGAGTCATGGGAGATGGAAAGATTCATCTCCAAAGCCTATCAAGACCACTTCTATGATGTTGTGGCCAAGAAGAAGGTGATCCCCGAGGTCCCTTTCAAACTCAAGAAAAGTGAGTATCCGGAGATCCGACATGAGATCCAAAGAAGAGGTTGGAAAGTTCTAACCAACCCCATTCAACAAGTCGGAATCCTAATGGTTCAAGAGTTCTATGCCAATGCATGGATCACTAGGAACCATGATCAAAGTAAGAACCCGAACCCAAAGCATTGGCTCACCATGGTTCGGGGGAAATACTTAGATTTTAGTCCGGAAAAAGTAAGGCTGGCGTTCAACTTGCCAATGATGGAAGAAAACGCACGCCCCTACACAAGAAGGGTCAACTTTGATCAAAAGTTGGACCAAGTCCTCATAGACATATGTGTGGAAGGAGCTCAATGGAAGATTGACTCAAAAGGCAAACCGGTTCAACTGAGAAGATTGGACCTTAAGCCTGTAGCTAGAGGATGGTTAGAGTTCATTCAACGCTCAATCATTCCCACTAGCAACCGGTCTGAAGTTACTGTAGACCGGGCCATCATGATCCATAGTATCATGATTAGGGAGGAAGTGGAGGTTCATGAGATTATACCTCAAGAACTCTACAAGGTAGCTGACAAGCCCTCCACTGTGGCAAGATTAGCCTTTCCTCACCTCATTTGCCATCTATGCAATTCGGCTGGGATTGACATAGAGGGAGATATCCTCATTGAGGAGGACAAGCCCATCACTAAGACAAGGATGGAGCAAACAAGAGAGCCTATTCATGGATCTCAAGAGACGAATGAAGAAGCTCATCACCAAGAAATCCATGAGATGCCTCAAGGGATGCACTTTCCTCCATAGAATTTTTCGGAGAAAATCAACACCTCCCTAGGAGAATTAAGTTCCAACATGGGACAACTAAGGGTGGAACATCAAGAGAACTCCATCATCCTTCATGAAATTAGAGAAGATCAAACAGCAATGAGGGAGGAGCAACAAAAACAAGGAAGAGACATAGAAGAGCTCAAGGACATCATTGGTTCCTCAAGAAGGAAACGCCACCATCACTAAGGTGGACTCATTCCTTGTTCTTAAATTTGCTGTTTTTTTTTCGTTTTTTTTATGTTAAATGTTTATCTATATTTGTGTCTTCATTACATGATCATTAGTATTTATTAATTATGTCTTAAAGTTATGAATGTCCTATGAATCCATCACCTCTCTTAAATGAAAAATGTTTTTAATTCAAAAGAACAAGAAGTACATGGTTTCGAATTCATCCTTGAAACTAGTTTAATTATTTTGATGTAGTGACAATACTTTTTGTTTTCTAAATGAATGCTTGAACAGTGCATATGTCTTTTGAAATTGTTGTTTAAGAATGTTAAATATGTTGGCTCTTGAAAGAATGATGAATAGGAGACATGTTATTTGATAATCTGAAAAATCATAAAAAAAATGATTCTTGAAGCAAGAAAAAGCAGTGAATACAAAGCTTGCAGAAAAAAAATATGCGAAAAAATAGCGAAAAAAGAGAAAGAAAAAGAAAAAGCAAGCACAAAAAGCCAATAGCCCTTAAAACCAAAAGGCAAGGGTAATAAAAAGGATCCAAGGCTTTGAGCATCAGTGGATATGAGGGTCTAAAGGAATAAAATCCTGGCCAAAGCGGCTAAACCAAGCTGTCCCTAACCATGTGCTTGTGGCGTGAAGGTGTCAAGTGAAAACTTGAGACTGAGCGGTTAAAGTCAAGGTCCAAAGCAAAAAGAAGAGTGTGCTTAAGAACCCTGGACACCTCTAATTGGGGACTTTAGCAAAGCTAAGTCACAATCTGAAAAGGTTCACCCAATTATGTGTCTGTGGCATTTATGTATCCGGTGGTAATACTAGAAAACAAAGTGCTTAGGGCCACGGCCAAGACTCATAAAGTAGCTATGTTCAAGAATCACATACTGAACTAGGAGAATCAATAACACTATCTGAATTCTAAGTTCCTATAGATGCCAATCATTCTGAACTTTAATGGATAAAGTGAGATGCCAAAACTATTCAAGAGGCAAAAAGCTACAAGTCCCGCTCATCTGATTGGAGCTAAGTTTCATTGATATTTTGGAATTCATAGTATATTCTCTTCTTTTTATCCTATTTGATTTTCAGTTTCTTGGGGACAAGCAACAATTTAAGTTTGGTGTTGTGATGAGCGGATAATTTATACGCTTTTAGGCATTGTTTTTACATAGTTTTCAGTACAATTTAGTTAGTTTTAGTATATTTTTATTAGTTTCTAATTAAAAATCACATTTCTGGACTTTACTATGAGTTTTTGTGTTTTTCTATGATTTCAGGTATTTTCTGGCTGAAATTGAGGGACCTGAGCAAAAATCAGATTCAGAGGTTGAAGAAGGACTACAGATGCTGTTGGATTATAACCTCCCTGCACTCAAAGTGGATTTTCTGGAGCTACAGAACTCCAAATGGCGCGCTCTCAATTGAGTTGGAAAGTAGACATCTAGGGCTTTCTAGAAATATATAATAGTTCATACTTTGCCCAAGTTTACATGACGTAAACTGGCGTTGAACGCCAGTTCCATGCTGCAGTCTGGAGTTAAACGCCAGAAACAGGTTGCAAAGTGGAGTTAAACGCCAGAAACAGGTTATAAACTGGCGTTCAACTCCAAGAGAAGCCTCTACACGTGTAAAGCTCAATGCTCAGCCCAAGCACACACCAAGTGGGCCCCGGAAGTGGATTTCATCATCATTTACTTATCTCTGTAAACCCTAGTAATTAGTTTAGGATAAATAGGACTTTTTACTATTGTATTTATATCTTCGGATCATTTTTAGTCTTGGTTCTCTTGGTTCCCTCTCTGGGGCTGAGACCAATGAACTCCATTATCACTTATGTATTTTCAACGGTAGAGTTTCTACACACCATAGATTAAGGTGTGGAGCTCTGCTGTTCCTCATGAATTAATGCAAAGTACTACTGTTTTCTATTCAATTCAAGCTTATTCCTATTCTAAGATATCCATTCGCACCCAAGAACATGATGAATGTGATGATTATGTGACGCTCATCATCATTCTCACTTATGAACGCGTGCCTGACAAACACTTCCGTTCTACATGCAAACAAGCTAGAATGAATATCTCTTAGATATCTAATACAGAGGACCGAGTTCGAGATATTAGAATCTTCGTGGTATAAGTTAGAACCCATGGATGGCCATTCTTGAGATCCAGAAAGTCTAAACCTTGTCTGTGGTATTCCGAGTAGGATCTGGGAAGGGATGGCTATGACGAGCTTCAAACTCGCGAGTGCTGGGCGTAGTGACAGACGCAAAAGGAGGGTGAATCCTATTCCAGTATGATCGAGAACCTCCAGATGATTAGCCATGCAGGTGACAGCGCATCGGACCATTTTCACAGAGAGGATGGGAAGTAGCCATTGACAACGGTGATGCCCTACACAAAGCTTGCCATGGAAGGGAGTAGGACTGATTGGATGAAGACAGCAGGAAAACAGAGGTTCAGAGGAACGAAAGCATCTCTATACGCTTATCTGAAATTCTCACCAATGATTTACATAAGTATCTCTATCTCTATTTTCTATTTAATTGTTATTATTATTCGAAAACTCCATAATCATTTGATATCCGCTTGACTGAGATTTACAAGATGACCATAGCTTGCTTCATACCAACAATCTCCGTGGGATCGACCCTTACTCACGTAAGGTTTATTACTTGGATGACATAGTGCACTTGCTGGTTAGTTGTACGAAGTTGTGAAACAGAATTAAGAATATGAATGTGCGTATTTAATTTTTAGCGCCGTTACCAAGGAAGGAACAATCACGATTTCGCACACCAGTCGACGACGTGTCCACGTCATATGTGCCTCAAGGAAGAAAAGAGATTTTATAGAGAGTCACGCGACAGCATGGATGGAGGCGCGCCTTTAGCACAATTTGACGCCACGCGACCGCGTCGCTGACACGTCCGCGTCACCCACGCAAACGCGTGCCCTACAAATCGACGTAAAAAGGGTGTATGGCAGCAAGTTGTGATGGAGTGGTGCTGGAACCGTGCTAGAAGCACAAGCCCTACCACGCGAACGCGTGCCCCACGCATCCGCGCCGTTTTTCAAAACAAGGCCAACCATGTGACCGCGTCACCCTAAAATCTGGCAATATGAGTTTCAAACAGAGAGTTGTGCGACCGCGAGGCTGCCCTCGCGCTAATGGCACAGATCAATCCACGCGACCGCGTGGATGACGCGTCCACGTCATTTCATAGAAGCGCTATCCGCGCGAACGCGTCACTCACGCGTCCGCGTCACAAGCGGCGCACAGCTTATCCAAAGCAGCCAAATATCTTATCTTTTCTTCCCTATATCTAAATCTTTTCTTTCCTTCTTATTTCTTTCTTCCTCCTTTCTTACTTTTTTTTTCTTTTCCATTGGTGTTAAATTCTCTTCTTCAACTATTGCATCTTTTCTTGAATTATTCTGGTGCTTCATGACTTGTTTTATTCTAATTGGGTATTATTATTCATAAGTCAATGTTAATTTTTATAATACTGATATTCCTTTTGCATTGATATGCACTTACACTATCTTGCATTACCCACACTCTCTTCCCCATTGTTTCAACTTTTGCACTATTGATATGCCATTTGCTTCCACTATTTTCTCACTTGCATGTTGTAGCTACCATGTAATTGAGACCTTTATTATTTGGCATTAACACCCATATTTTATTTATGTTCTTATCTTTATTTCTGGGTTACTTTCCTTCTTTTTCTCTTCTTTCAGGATGGCCATCGAGGAAGGGAAAGGGAAAGCTTCTAACTGGGGAGACAGGCAAGTCAATCTGCACAATCTATAGAGAAAGGCATCAGTTGGAGCAACCTGTCCACTTGTACATCTTAGCATGCACTGAGGACGGTGCAACCTTTAAGTGTGGGGAGGTCGATACCGATCTCCATGGGTTAGTTATTTTCTTCTCAACACCAATGTTTTATTTTATTTAGTACATTGTTGCATTGAATGTTTGTTTGATTTTATGCATTTAGCTACTGCTTGGTCAAAGTAATGAGTTTCTTTTTAAGACCCTATTTTTGAATAAATTCACTAATTTAAATTAAAAACTAAAATTTTTCATGTGTTAAATTTGTTTGAAGTTGTATTTGGAACATGGTTTTTTGAGCCAAAGAACACACAACCTGCGAGATTTTGAGCTTATTTACATGGTTACATTATTTAACCATAAATTTTTATTCTTGTGTGTTTTCTTCTCTATAATTGCAATCTTTGCTTTGTTCCATTCTATATGTCCATTATTTAGTGTATTTACATGCTTGCATATGATTGAGGCCATTACTTGTTTTTGCTCACTTATCCCAAATAAGCCTATCCTTTTATGTCACCCTTGTTAACCACTTTGAGCCTTTTAACCCCATTTATTCTATATTTTACCACATCACTAGCCTTAAGCAAAAAAACTAAATAAAAATTTCAAGTTGAATCCTTGGTTAGCTTAAGATAGATATTGTGTATAATTTAAGTATGGGAAATTTTATAGGAACATGGGATGATAGAAAAAAGTAGGAAATTAAATTGAATAAGTTATTTGAAAATTTGGGAAGCATGCTCATGTAAAATTAAAATAATTAAATTACCATGTGCATTGATAAAAAAAAGATATTACCCCAAAAGCAAAATAAAAAAAGAATCAATGCACATGGGACAAAATTCAAAAATAAGTTTGATACATGAGCATGTAATACAAAAGTGGGAAATTTTGGGTAGCTAGGTAAAGCATTTTAAATTATATAAAGTATGTATATGCTAGGTGAGATCTTAGACTAATCAAGGATCCACTTTGTTAGCTCACTTAGCCTTATATATATATATATATATATATATATATATATATATATATATATATATATATATATATATCCTTACTTTTACCTCAGCCCCATTACAACCCTAAAAGGACCTCATGATGTTTGCATTGGTACATTTAATATTTGTTGATTGGTTAGATGAAGAACAAAGTTTAGAAAGCATGACTAGAGAAGAGTAGAGTGGATTACCCTAGACACTTGAGAGAGCAGAGTGCATATACACTACCAGTGAAGGTTCAATGCTTGACACTATGTTCCCTGCTTTCATGAGCTATCTTCTTACAAGTTTACTTGTCTTTTATTGTGTAATTTGAATTAGTGGAATTTGATTCATATTTGTCTTAGAGAACTTATTTACTTTTAACCAAGTAGGTAGAAACATTTTGCATGTAGTTGCACTCACATAGATAGGTTGCATTGCATACTCTCTATCATTCCTCTTCACTCCTTTATAGCTTCTCTTGAGCTTAGCATGAGGACATGCTAATGTTTAAGTATGGAGAGGTTGATAAACCACTATTTTATGGTTTATATTGTGTTTAATTGAGTGGTTTTTATCAAGCCTTTTTACACTTATTCATACTATTTGCATTGTTTTACAATTCCTTCCCATAATTTGTTCCATGATTGAAAACTTGCTTCCTAGAGTTTTTAATTTGTGTATTTTAATCATCTCTTATTACCATTTGATGCCTTGATATGTGTGTTAAGTGTTTTCAGAGATTACAGGGCAAAAATGACTTAGAGGATAGAAAAGAAGCATGCAAAAGTGGAAGGAATACAAGAAGTTGAAGAAGTTACTAAGCTGTCCAACCTGACCCTCTCGCACTAAATCGATCGTAACTTGAGCTACAGAGGTCCAAATGAGGCGGTTTTAGTTGCGTTGGAAAGCTAACGTCTGGGGCTTCGCAATAATATATAATTTGCCATAGCTTCCCCGAATCCAAGCAACGCAAATGCGTGGATCACGTGGACGCGTGACCTGGCGAAAAACCCAATCCACGCGAACGCGTGGACAACGCTTTCGCGTCACTTTCCCGCAACCTGTACGTACCAAAAATTGCTGGGGGCGATTTTTGGGCTATTTTTGACCCAGTTTTTGGCCCAGAAAACACAGATTGGAGGCTTTAAAGTAGGGGAATGCATCCATTCATTAATATGTCTTCCATTATTCACTTTTTATAATTTAGATGTAGTTTTTAGAGAGAGAGGTTCTCTCCTCTCTCTTAGGATTTAGGATTAGGATTCCTCTTAAAGGATTTAGGATTATTTCTTCTCAATTTCCAACTTTAATGTTCTTTTTATTTATTTTCTCAAATTTTGTTTATGAACTCTTTGTGTTTAGATTTGAATGTTTTATTTAGTATAATTTGAGGTATTTCAGATTTAACTTTGCTTTGCTTTATTTATATGGATGCTTTTAATTTAATTTAGATATTTTCCTTCTTTTGGCTTTGGTTAAGTAATTGGTAACACTTGAGTTGTCAAACTCAATAGTGACTGAAATTGGCAGATTACTGATTGATTTGGATCGCTCTGAAGCTAGTCTTCCCACAGGGATTGACTAGGACTTGAGGATTAAATTAATTAGTCCATTTGATTTAACCAAGTGGGATTAAAACCCAATTCTCATCACATCTAATAAGGATAACTGGGATAAGAATTTTAATTCTTATACGTTGCCAAGAGATTTCACTATTATTAATTTATTTTTCTTGTCATTTAAATTACTTGCTCCTTATTTCAAAAACCCAAAATTCTACCTTTTCCATAGCTAATAATAAGTCATACTTCCCTGCAATTCCTTGAGAAGACGATCCGAAGTTTGAATACTTCGGTTATTTATTTTTATTGGGTTTGCACAAGTGACAAACAAAACTTTTGTAAGAAAGGAATTCTTGTCGGTCTAGAAGCTATACTTACAACAGGGATATATTTGTGAAAATTCTAGATTGCGCGAGAGTTTCACTCTTTCAATGTCCTATGAATCCATCACCTTTCTTAAATGAAAAATGTTCTAAAAGCAAAAGAACAAGAAGTACATGAATTTTGAATTCATCTTTGAGATTAGTTTAATTATTTTGATGTGGTGGCAACACTTTTTGTTTTCTAAATGAATGCTTGAACAGTGCATATTTTTTATATTGGTGTTCATGAATGTTAAAATTGTTGGCTCTTGAAAGAATAATGAAAAAGGAGAAATGTTATTGATGATCTAAAAAATCATAAAATTGATTCTTGAAGCAAGAAAAAGCAGTGAAGAACAAAGCTTGTGGAAAAAAAAAGAAGAAAAAAATGGTGAAAAAAAATAGAAAGAAAAAGAAAAAGCAAAGTAGAAAAAGCCAATAGCTCTTTAAACCAAAAGGCAAGAGCAAAAAGCCGGTAACCCTTTAAACCAAAAGGCAAGGGTAAAAAGGATCCAAGGCTTTGAGCATCAGTGGATAGGAGGGCCCAAAGGACTAAAATCTTGGCCTAAGCGGCTAAACCAAGTTGTCCCTAACCATGTGCTTGTGGCGTGAAGGTGTCAAGTAAAAAGCTTGAGACTGAGCGGTTAAAGTCGTGATCCAAAGCAAAAAGAGTGTGCTTAAGAACCCTGGATACCTCTAATTGGGGACTCTAGCAAAACTGAGTCACAATCTGAAAAAGGTTCACCCAATTATGTGTCTGTGGCATTTATGTATCCGGTGGTAATACTGGAAAACAAAGTGCTTAGGGCCACGGCCAAGACTCATAAAGTAGCTGTGTTCAAGAATCAACATACTGAACTAGGAGAATCAATAACACTATCTAAATTCTGAGTTCCTATATATGCCAATCATTCTGAACTTCAAAGGATAAAGTGAGATGCCAAAACTGTTCAGAGATAAAAAGCTACTAGTCCTGCTCATCTAATTGGAGCTAAGTTTCATTGATATTTTAGAATTTAATAGTATATTCTCTTCTTTTTATCCTAATTAATTTTTAGTTGCTTAGGGACAAGCAACAATTTAAGTTTGGTGTTGTGATGAGCGGATAATTTATACGCTTTTTGGCATTATTTTTAGATAGTTTTTAGTATGTTTTAGTTAATTTTTATTATATTTTTATTAGTTTTTAAATAAAAATCACATTTCTGGACTTTACTATGAGTTTGTGTGTTTTTCTGTGATTTCAGGTATTTTCTAGCTGAAATTGAGGGACTTGAGCAAACATCTTATTCAGAGGCTGAAAAAGGACTGCGGATGCTGTTGGATTCTGACCTCCCTGCACTCAAAATTGATTTTCTGGAGCTACAGAAACCCAATTGGTGCACTCTTAATTGCGTTGAAAAGTAGACATCCAGGGCTTTCCAGCAATATATAATAGTTCATACTTTGCCTGAGTTTTGATGACACACACTGGCGTTCAAACGCCAACTTCCTGCCCTATTCTTAAGTTAAACGCCAGAAACCGGTTACAAACCAGAGTTAAACGCCACAAACAGCCTGCAACCTGGCGTTTAACTCCAAGAGAAGTCTCTACACGTGTAAAAGCTCAATGCTTAGCCCAAGCACACACCAAGTGGGCCCGGAAGTAGATTTCTGCATCATTTACTTATCTTACGCAACCCGAGCTACTAATTAGTATAAAAACTACTTTTAGTGATTTTATTTTACATCTTTGGATCATCTTTAGAACGTTTAGTCCTTAGACATTGGAGACTGGCCTCACGGCCATGCCTAGACTATTATACTTATGTATTTTCAACGGTGGAGTTTCTACACCCATAGATTAAGGTGTGGAGCTCTGCTGTTCCTCATGAATTAATGCAAAGTACTATTGATTTTCTATTCAATTCAAGCTTATTCTTATTCTAAGATATTCATTCACACCCAAGAACATGATGAATGTGATGATTATATGACGCTCATCACCATTCTCACTTATGAACGCGTGCCTGACAACCACTTCCGTTCTACATGAAGACAAGCTAGAATGAGTATCTCTTGGATCTCTTTTCAACGATTCACATCGTCTCTCCTGACAACCGAGCATCTGAATCTGAGATTAGAATCTTTGTGGTATAGGCTAGAATCAATTGGCAGCATTCCTGAGATCCGGAAAGTCTAAACCTTGCCTGTGGTATTCCGAGTAGGATCTGGGAAGGGATGACTGTGATGAGCTTCAAACTCGCGACTGTGGGGCGCAGTGACAGTGCGCAAAAGGATCACTGGATCTTATTCTGACACGATCGAGAACCAACAGCTGATTAGCCATGCGGTAGCTGTGCCTGGTATTTTTCATCCGAGACGAGAAATCCGACAGTTGATTAGCCGTACAGAAACCGTAGAGGACCATTTTCACTGAGAGGACGGGAGGTAGCCATTGACGACGGTGATACCCAACATACAGCTTGCCATGGAAAGGAGTATTAATGATTGAATGGAGGCAGTGGGAAAGCAGAGATTCAGAAGGAACAAAGCATCTCCAAACGCTTATCTGAAATTCTCACTAATGAATTACATAAGTATCTCTATCTTATTTTATGTTTTATTTATATTTTAATTATCAAAATCCCATAACCATTTGAATCTACCTGACTAAGATTTACAAGGTGACCATAGCTTGCTTCAAGCTGACAATCTCCATGGGATCGACCCTTACTTACGTAAGGTTTATTACTTGGACGACCCAGTGCACTTGCTGGTTAGTTGTGCGAAGTTGTGAAGAAGAATTGAGATTATGATTGTGCGTACTAAGTTGTTGGCGCCATTGAGATCACAATTTCGTGCACCAGATACACATGGGGACCATCACTCGTTCAACAAGACAACAACAATCTAAGGCAAGAGAGTAATATTCTCCATCTTCCTCAAAATATCCATATATCTCCATTTCCCTTAGAAAAATAATGCCAAAAATTAAGTTTGATATATGGTCGTTCAACTTTATGGTTTAGGATATAGAACAATATCTCATACGTTCAGCCCAATTATATTTAGATTTACGGTTCAAGAAAACATAATTTTTCCACCTTAACTTCATGCTAAAAAGAAGAACCTCTACAAAATTCTAGTATCTAAAATTCTAAATAGTAGTAAGCAAAAATGAGTCACAAATAGTGAGCATTTAACTAAACTTTCGGAACAAATAAAATCCATCCCCACCTCCCAGGCATATCACATACCTGATAACCATAACAATTCATAATCTACATTGATGTTTGTCATGAAGGCATGATCACCATGAAGCTGTCACCAAATTCTTTGATCAGAAAGCTCTTTTCTCAATATTTATTCATGGAAGCTATATCCAACTATAAAGCAGCATCAGGATCCAACCTTCTCTGGATTGTAGCAGCAGCCTATAGTGACAAAATTACAAATAAACAAGCAAAACCATTAAAACCAACCAAAGAGCCTCAAATAGTTTAATTTGGGATTCTCACCTCAAAGTTACCAAGCTTGTATTGGTATGCCATTTCCTCCCTCATTTGAGCTTGCTCTTTCATTACCTGTTCCTGTAAATGATAGCCTAGAAGTGTGAGAAGAAAAGGACCTTGACATCAACAAAATAATCTAAGAATAGGAGCCACATCAACATAAAAAAGCAATCTGGTAAAAACTAACCATTCCACTTTGCATAGAGTGCTTCAAAGCAATCACTTGCTCTTCCTTATGCTTTTCACGTGCTTGCAACAATTCTTGCCTGCACTGGCAATGAAAAAATGATCATGCTATAATGAAAATAAATAAATTTAATGTTAAATTATATAAACTACTATATGCCTTGATGGTGTAGACGTTCTGATTTTGTGCAGATGAAAAACAGTTGAAAAGTCAAACAAACAGATTGAGAAAATCCTATGCATAACAAATTTAAAACAATGAGAGTAAAATTTTCTGCTTCATGAATCAAATAAAACCAGGTGCAGTGTAAGTTCAAAGGAAAAGCTTAGACAAATGGAATCAATTTACAATGCCAATATAAAAATCCACATGTAGGATGACACATACCTGCACTATTCTTCATTGTTAAAAGAAAATAACAGAGGACAAAAAAAAGAAAATAAAATAATGATATTCTGTCACAGTATATATATGAAGAATTAAGAAATTTGAGAAGAAATTATTGTAACCTTGAAGAACTCATCTGAATTGCCAATAACTCTCTCAACAACCAAGCCTGCATTCTTAAGCTCCTTGGCAAAGACATTGCCGCAATCAAAGTCTTCATCTCCTTTAAGAATCGCCTCTCTCTTCGGAACCACCACACAAATCTCAAATACCAGTTCCATATCCTCTTTCATTTTCCAAAACAAAAATTCTCCTCCTTCAACAAGTATTTCCAAGAAGGGATTTAAAAAAATAAAGAATGAACCTTTAAATAAATGTGAAACTCAAATGGCGAGACATTCTAAGAAACAAAATAATAATAAAATGGAAATAGAAAGTAGGAAAATGTAAATGGCATGATGCTTCTTCTTGGTGTTTGGTTTAGAAAGAAACGGGGCAGTGCAAATAGAAACCAATACTTTTCTGTTTTCCACTTTTTTTAGTACCGAACATTCCATTTTTTTTCTTACTAATAACTACATTCCATTCAGATAGTCAACGAGAACCATGTAATTATCATACTAATAACTACATCATAATCAAGAAAAGCCAAACCATGTAATTATCATAAACAATTGATGAAAATCACCTGATGAAATTCAGAAATCAACTTCAGACAGCTGGTTTCATAACACCTAAAATTTCCACTAATATAGTTGCTAATCCAACTAAAGAAAGAGTAGTGCTTACCAGTTTTCTAGGAGTTGAGGAGGTATTTCCACGAAGTTGGGATCAACATGTAATCCAGAAAATCTTGCAAACGAGGAGCGGTTGTAAATTTGTTGAATCTAAACATTTTATGAAAAGACTTTAAAGTTATACGTAAAAAATTAAATAAACCAAGCTACACATACTACATCTGGCACCATCAACAGAAAAAAAAAAAAACTGCCATTGAAAATTCAAACTACAGACTTGAATATTAAAATTAAGCTAATTACTTGTGAAGACACTTGCAAAGAAAAACTACATGCTTGTGAAGACACTTGCAAAGAAAAACTTTTGGGTTAACTAGGCTGAAAATAATATCCGGAGAAGCTAATTACTTTAGGATACAAGTCAATTAATATAAACTAAAAACTAAGCTAACTCATTTATATGTTACATTGTTTTTGAGAGCATGTGTTATAAGAGAGAACCCTTTTTTCTTTTCATTTTAAGGCAGGACATTGGATAACCAGCAGAATTGGAACAACGTAGTACTGGACTATAATCAGGGAGGGTCTATTAGGACTATAATCTGGGAGGGTCTATCTAATGGTATACTCAGCCTCATCATTTTATCTTTGATTCCTTGCCGTAGAAGTGCCAATGAAGCAAGACTATCAGCGAAACAAAATCCTTTGAAGCAAAATAGAACAAATATTTATATTAGAAATAGAGAAATTCCTTTGAAGGAACCAACATTTTGATCCCAAATTAATTAAAGAGGAATGCAGAGAAATAAGGAATTAAAAGGAGAATTGCCCAAAGAATTGAAGAGAGTGAAAAGTGAGAAAAACAAATAAGGAACGAAATAAAAATTAAAAAGGGGAATAACATATTGGAGTAGCCAAAATTAGGAGAAAGCAAAAATAGAGGGAATAAGAAAAAGAGAAAAAGGAATGAACCTCACCTCAACTAAACTAAATAGATGGTTGCAAATGGTTGTGAGAGTAAGATTGATAATGTTGTTGCTAGGGTTTGTTGGTTTGTTTAGTGTGTAATGGTTTTGATTGTTGCAAAGAACGAAAGGAAGGGATGAATGCAGTGATTCCTGAAGCCATACCTAAACAGCACAGGAACTATGATTTCAAATAATAAGAATTCAAAAATTAAAAGTCATGCAAAACCATACCTGAATCGGTGGATGAGTGCATTTATTCCTAAACCGGTGGATGAGGATGACCAGCGAAGGAAGCTCCTGCGATGGAGATCGTGGACGGAGCGATGGAAAGAGCGGCGGGGGTGAAGGAAGCTCCTGCGATGGAGAGAGTGTGGATGGAAAGAGGAAGAAGCTCCTACGATGGGGAGTGTGGAGTGTGAATGGATCGAGAGGGCAGGCTCTGAGTTAGGGTTAACTCAATATTTTCGACGGAAAATTTTAAATTACAGACGAATTTTTCGTCTGTAATAATTTAATAAAACCCAGCATTTTGTCCATTTAATTACAGACGAATTTTCCCTCTGTAACTATTTTTTACGGAAAAAATTCATTTTTCTGACGGAATTATCGACGGATTCTCTTTTCCATCTGTAATTTATACTAATTCATTTTTTATTTTCCGATAAAAAATCCCTCTAAAATTCCGTCTGTATTTCCATGGGATAAAATCCGTCGAAAATATCCGTCTGTAATAACTAATTTTCTAGTAGTGAATATTTTTTACTAAAAATAAAAATTATGTTAAATATCATAATTTTGTTAGTAGATTATATAAAAATAAATTTTAAAGCGTATCACTTTTATTATATGAAAATAACTTAGATATTTTTAAATATAATTATGATAATTAATTAAGTATCATATATTTTTTAATAATTTATATTTAATAATATACTTCTAATAATAAATTTAATAATGTGATAGTTTGTCATATTTGTAAGATTTTTAATTGTAATAAAATATAAGATATGGTACAGGAGAAAAAAAACTAAAAAGACATAAAATTTTATTAAAAGTAGAAAAAATATATATTTTTTATTTTTTTAATACATGTGTCCATTTTTTTTATATATATTATTGCATCTAGTTTCAAATACAATATAATATGAATAATCAATAGCTAAACAATTTTTTAGCTAAACTACTATTCAAACATAAATCAATAAATACGACAATATAAGTTACTTTCTTAACTTTAAACACACCACTTGATATATTATTCTCTACTTTATCGTACCAAGCCTAAGTTGTAGTAATGATGTGCTGGAAAGATTAAGTGAAATATGATTCACTATATATGATAATAAGACGTACGGAATAAGGGAATCGTTGCAATTAACATAATATGATAAGGGTATAATGAAATCATCAGATTCTCATTGACTATGTATATATACTACAATAACAATATCTTATCCCACCCACTAGATGGAGTCAACTCAATAAATCAAACAATACTAATATATTTTATTATATATTTTGTTTATAATAAGACTAAATATATATATCTTTTTTATTATTTTATGTATAATTTTTTAGATTTTTTTATTATTTATCACATGTTTATTTTTAATTTTATCTTTTTTTAATCAAAAGTTTTACTTATTTTCTTTTCACATGTCTAAACTGTTTGATGAGACAAAATTCTACTATCTTTTTTTAATAGACATTATTTTAAATTTTTTTTAATTATATCTTTATTCTTATTTTGTCTATACATATATGACCACTTATTTATCTTAACATTTTTATTTGGGCTATATTTAACTTATATTCATGCTTACTTTTTACCTCCTAACATTTCATTCCATACAACATAGTCGATCTAATGACAGTACGATAAAACTTTTTTTGTCACATATAAAATCAGATGCATTCTGTCATTTTGACCAACTCATCCGCCTCAATTTTTCTATTCTCCTGTATCATATACTCAACATACATAAAATATTTTAACTGTAGTAGGATGGTTTAATTTTTTAAATTTTTCACTTTTGTACTATTATTTTTCTCTCTTTTACCAAATTTATATTTTATATATACCGTTTTACTACTATGCATGCTCAAATGGTCTCTCTTTAAGACTCAAAAAACGTAAACAAATAAATAAATAAATAATCACTATCTATTATTTATGTCTTGATCAGATGGTCATCAGTGCATTTAGGATGGCTGAAAATAATTATTCAAAAGTTTAAAACCATATCCGTTTTCCTACTGAATGGTAAACAAAACAATAATATATAGCCTGATTAGCCATTATTATTGTATACATTGTAATTAAACAATAAAATTGACTAGCAATAATTCAATATAAGCTGTTTTTTTAAACAAGCGGTGATGGATACATAACACGTAACTAATGGAGCTGACTCACCTTGCCATTATTTTTTCCCTCATGCATATCGCTGTAACTTGAGTTGAACTTTTGGTGTGTTTTTTTAAGTAGATAACACGAGTTGCAAACAACGTAAACAATATGCTATATTTATAGATTTAACGATACTTTTATTTAGTTTTATTATAATTATTCTACTACCACAGTCTTTATGACGATGTTCATTTCCATCTCTCTTATGATTTCATTCATTATTGTCGATACAAAATTTTTCAGCGTCGCATTCGTCTACCGTTACCATAACGAAATTACTTTTTTCTTTTCTGTTCTACTACTGTCCCAACGCACTTTTGCCGCAGCGTAGTCCCGTTCTTCCTGCCGTGCGTCTTCAACAGCCAAACCCGACCCGGCCCGTCACTACGCCACCATCCTCTCCATTGTGAAACCCATATGTTTTTATCGCATTCGTACTTGTTTCTTATTTCAAATAATATATTGGAGAGAGAAAAGATTGGGAATTTTTTTAGATGATGTTTAATAATGAATATCTACATCTTAGTGAAAAAAATTATCCGCATACATAGTAAAATGAATATCCTATAAAACATGTGCATGCAAAATCAAGTAAATCAAGTAAAATATCAACGATATACCCAAATAAATATCCACTTTAGAATGAAAAAATCCATCCATATACATAGTAAAATGAACATCTGAATTGTTAATAAAAAATAAGTAACAAAATAACAGCTGTGAAGGACACCGGGATTACGATACAGTAGTAGCAACAGTGGCACAGAATTACAGAAACGACTGCAGCAAAAATAAAAAAATTTAAAATTATAATTAATTCAAAATTTGATTTTTAAATTAAAATTAATTTTTTTATTATAATTAAACTTAATTAATTTAAAATTTAATTTTTAAAATTAAAATTAACTTTTTTTTAAACTATTATTTATGTTATTTAAAAAAATTTTAAAATTAAAATTAATTTTTTAATCTATTATTTATGTTATTAAAAAAACCACTATTTTCCTATACTTTCTCATTTTATTATAAGCACATTTTTGTAGGCGTTTGATGTACATTCAAATACAAGACAATTATGTTTAGAAGAATTTTCTTCTCAGGTTATCATACGCACGCGAACACTTGTAAATAAGGTTTCGTCATAGATATTGAAGGAGATAATAACATAAACAGTTTTATATATAATCAGTGATGCGTCTTGGTTTTCCTGTGTCTTTCTTTAGACAAAGGCGGACTGAAGCATTGAGGAAACGTGTATACAACTTGTGTAACCAAATGATGGCTGATTTTTTTCCAATATAAAAATATTATTAGTGTTTTTGCTAGAAATAAGAGTATTTAGTATAATTGCATATAAATAAATATTGTAGGTAAAAAAAAGATAACACGTGGAGGGCATACTAATTCAGTATGTGGAGGATGTATTGATTACATGGTAAAATTTTGACCAACATGTGGAAGACGTATTGTCACGTGGCAACATTCTGACTAACACACTGGGAGTGTTCTGCACATATATTATGGATTGATTCGTTGTTGCTGCAATACGTAACCTGTATGTTGGGTGTTCTTTCTATACATGCCAAAATTTGTTACCATTTCATTGCAAAGAGGAGAGTTGTTTAAGTGTGTTGGTGGTGTGATGGAGATTACCGCAAATTCGGTGGTGTATCACAACGGTGAAATTATACGAAATACTCGTGAGGGGGTGAGCTTTTTGTATGAGAATCTATTTTCATTTATGGTTCCATGCACCGTGACAATCGTAGAGCTTCAGAACAATCTCTGTCAAAGTATAGAGAACAATATCCTAAAAAGAGTGAGCAATATTCTATACCGAAATTTCGTTATAGTAGTTGGTGGTCTAATAAAATTTGATATTATGCCGATCATTGATGAGGCAAGTATGTAGCATATGTTCCATATTCACCGGTAGATTCAGGTGCAATAGCCAAAGATTGAGTTGTATGTTGAGTTTGAAAATATAGAGGCAGATGAGATTCAACATGATGCAGACATGGAAGATGATAGAGCTAAAGTTTATCAAGGAATGAACAATGATAGCGAAGAGGACTTCGAAGCTACCTACGAAGCCGGCGACGAGGATGAGGATGGTGATGTTGGAAGGGAGGCAATAGTGGAAAATGTAGTGGTTCCTCCCGTAGTCAGTCAACCGATGGACATTCTACCTTTCATGTATAGCTTGGATTTTGACGTTATGCATGTACCGGAATTCTCCGAATATGCAAACATAGGTACGTGAGGAGTGGGTAATATATTTTTCTTAATTTATATTTTCTATGGATCAATGAGTAATAATTTAGTTTTTGTGTAGGTATTGCTGATACTAATGACGGGGAGTTCAGGATCAGAATGGAATACAGTTTTAGAAAGTCGGTCGTCACAACAATTAGGAGTTACACTATTTCTAGAAGAGTCAACAGCAACGGCAACGGCGCAAAAAACTTGGTGTGAGGATTTACGACGGTTTAGAGTTTCTCAATAAAAGAATCTCGTTGCAAGCATAGTCCCGACCGACGAGTAACCCTCAATCAAAGCTTAAATTGTTTATCACAAGTGCAAACCAATAAAAATATCGAGAATATTAGATCTCAGGTTGTCTCTTAAAGGAATTGCAGTGAGTTATGCGTATTATCGGTTACGAGTATAAGAGGGGGGTTTGCGGATAAAGAGGATGTAGAAATTATTTATCCCTCTAGCCGCCTTACTTCATGAAGCCCATAAATTTAATTTGGCCAAACTGCTCTTAGAAAATATGTATGATAAGTTGGGACGCTTAGTCGATAGCCTTCGAAAGAAGTCTTTTATTAGTGCAAGAGGTCCCCTCTAGCTTTTACAACTCTGGCTCAATGCCATTTTTGAAAAACATATGAAGCAAAAAGGGATCACGACTTCAGAGAAATAACACATCGAGGGTTTTCGATTAGTAACTCTACAACCAAATTTCAAAAATGCCACCTTGACTGAAAAGCTCTTTTGGAAGCATTTTCAAGATTATATTCATGCAAGAGTTTTCGAAATGAAGAACTGATGCTTGCCCCTTTTTTAAATAAAAAATGTGTTCCGTCTTGGTTTCAACGCCTCCTTTTCTCCACTGATGATAATGAAAATGCTTTGAACAATACAATTTGGGCCAATTTTCTTGCCATTCAGGTGTTCCTGACAGGAATACCTCAATATGAAAAGGAACAATATAAAATGACCCTCCATGCCCGTTATTATGTTGCAAGACAAATGGGTTTTTCACAAGTTCTCCCAGCTTCCTTTCCTCGGAAAAACAAAGCTCTTTGTCATTTCGAATTCAAATTGAGAGAGGATGTTAAAAGGCGTCTCGATATCAGCGACAAGAATCGGATCCATTATTCTCCCCTGCCTTTTATTCATAGTGACTTCGTCACTAAATATTTTGTCAAATGGTGGAATAATTATTATTTTCGATACAATCGTTCTCTCAAGGAAATAAAAGAAGGCTCGGTTAAGATTCCCCTAAGTGTTTCTGAAGCAAACCCAAAGAGAGCACAAAAGAGAAAAATTGAGGCTATTGAAACCTCAAAACAACCAAGACAAAAAACACAAAAGACTTCCATCAAGACTACCAGATCAACAAAGGTAAAAGCTTGATTAAAAAATTTTTTTACCATTCATTCTTCCATATTTCTCATATCAAACTCTATAATCTTTTTTTCAGAAACAATCATCGAGCGAGAGTTCCTCCGATGAAAGCCCTCAACTTTCACACAAACAAACTGCTTCCTCTTCTTCTAGCGATTCCGAATCAAATGAATCATCGGAGGCTTCTTATTCATTTCACATCTCAAACCCAGAAGATCTGCCCAAGTATAATCATTTACTAGTTATCATTTTTGCACTTCCTCAACCACAGTTCATTCTTTTCTAAATAAAGCAAAACTCAAAACGTAATTATTTTTAGAATAAATCAAAATCAAATCATATAATCCTTAAAAATCCAAATCTTTCTAAATAATCACTTCAAATGAAGCTTTTTCTTATTTTTATAAAAATTTCGGTAGCATCTCATCTAAAACTCGGACTTTGCCACCCTTCTCGGGTCCCATCCAAACATTCCTCAAACCCTTTTCAACCATTTTCAAACAGTAACTCTTAATCAAAGTGTTTCAATATCAAATTCTTTTCAAATTTGTTTTAAACCAAATTTCAATAAAAAATCTTTTCTAATACCAAATCATTTTCAGAATTAAACTAAATTCCAATATTAAGTCTTTGCAAAAGTCAACTCATTTTCAATAATGAGCATTTTCAAATCTCAATAAAACTAATTCGGCAACCGCTAATTTAACAAAATAATTCAAAATATTCAACCTTCCCAAGTAGTCAATAATCCCACCAGACAAGAAATCACAATCATCGAGAGTAACTCAACTCAATCTATAAGACTCTCACAATCACCAAAATATATTTTTACGTCAATATCGATTTATAACGATTCTCGAAAATAAAATGAGTTTAAGGAAAGTGTCCCTACCTAAAATAGTCAAAACCTAAAAGCTATAGAGCGTGTCAAACCCCCCCCCCTTTCTCAGCCTACAACAGCGGTAGCCACAACCACAGCTCCAATCCACTCTTATGGCAACAACAGCGTCTTTAATCACAACATGCAGTAACTAAAATTCAATCATATAACAAATAACACTGCAAAACCTCAGTATAAGATAATAGAACAGTGACTAAAGGGGTTTCAAGAACAAAACACTTACCACAACTAAGAAGAAACACTGAACCAAAAAATGGCGGCTCAAGCGGTGGTTCTGGAGGCCATGACATCGTCCCCGGCATCCAGAGATGAGGTGACATGATTCAAACAGAACCAGGAGGTGCGGCAGCAACCCCAAGCAGTTCCGACGAGTTCCAACAGTGGCGGCTTTCGCCGGTGACAACTCGGATGGCGACGACAGCAGCAGTGCAGTTCGATGGCGGCCGGAGCAACTCTCTTTCTCCCCTTCCGCATGCCTTTCCCTCCTCAAAAGCCCACTGCAAAGACGTCAACGGATCCGCTCCTCCTCCACTCCTCCTCGTGTCAATGGTGGTGGCTCCCTTCGTAGTAGCTTGACGGACAGAATGGCGGCAGTAACCTGCAACACTGACGGCGACGAGACTGGTCACGGACTTCTCATCCCTGCGTGTCTCCCTCCCTTTACTGTTCTGCTTACCTGACGGCGGCTCGTGGGCGGATTGGTGGTGACGCCTTAACATTGTAGTCTCCCTCCAAGGCCCGATGACGACGTGACAATGACAGGACAGCCCAGTAGCGCCGGCGCGTCTCCTTCCCCTCTTTTCTTCTCCCCCTTCGCAGCCCTCTCTCTCCCTCCTTCTTTCTCCCTTCTGTTTCTTCGTTCCTCCCTCTCTTTTCTTTCCTTTCTTTCTTTCTTTGGTTTTTTGTCAAAGCTGCTAAGTGTTGTGTTGTTAGGAAGGGAATGGCAGTAGGGTAAAGGGTGAGTGGCGGTGAGGCGGTAGTTAGGTTAGGGTTAATGGGTTTCAATTTGGGGATTTAGGATTAATAGATTAGGGTAATTTTAATAACATTAGGGTATAATGTATAAATTTAAAATATAATTTAATCTCTTAAAATTACTTTAAAAATATTACTTAATTATCAATTTGCTAATTGGATTTTAATTAAGTATTCTAATTTAAAATTAGAGATACTATAATTTATTTTCTTTGTTTATAAAATTAAAGTATTAAATTCTAAAATCTCAATTATTTAAACTAAATCATATAAAATTCTTATTCTTTTTTAACTACTAAGCTTTATAGTTTAAATATAGAAAATTATTCAATAATCTAACAATTAAGTAAAATTTTAATTTTAATTATTAGAACTTGATTTAATTACTTTTAATAAAATAGTTTATCAAAATAAAATTTTTAATGAATAAACAAATTGAAAGTAACTCATAATAAGATTTTTCAAAATTTTTGGGTCTTACAGTAATGCTATATTGATTATTTTCATCAAAATTTATTTATTAACTAAATTTTTTGCATGTATTGTCAGAAATGAAGAAAGCAAGGAAATCAGAAAAGGAAGATTGACCAAAAAAATTCACAAGTCTGCAAAGAAGTAAGTATTATTTTTCGGTGTATTTTGTCAATTTTATTGTGTTTATTTGCTTGATGATTATTTGCTTTTAAAGGAAGCACGTTATTGTAGATTCATCTTCCGAAAAAGAAAGTCAATCTGAGGATGAGTAAGATTAAAAAATTATCATTGTAATGCTATGTTTTTCATTTTTGTCAAAATTTTATTCATTAACATAATTTTTTGTATGTATTGTCAAAAGTGAAGAAAGTAAGGAAATAAGAAAAGAATATTGAAGAAAAAAAGCATAAGTCTATAAAAAAGTAAGTGTTTCTTTTCACAATATTTTGTCAATTTTATTGTGTTCATTTGTTTGAGAATTATTTGTTTTTCGAGGATTGAATAAAAAAAAAAAGGAAACCTGTTACTAAGGACTCATCCTCCCAAAAAGAAACTGAATCTGATAATGAGTAAGATTCAGAAACTATCCTTGTAATGCTATATTTTTTTCATCAAAATTTTATTTATTAATAGAATCTTTTGCATATACTATAAGAAGTGAACAAATGCAAGAAATAAGAAAAGAAAGATTGGAGAAAACAAATGATAAGCCTGCAAAAAAGTATGTGGTGTTTTTCGGTGTATTTTATCAATTTTATTGTATTTTTTTGCCTGATGATTGTTTGCTTTTTCAAGATCTAGGAAAAAATCACTGATATTTCAGAAACTGGGCTCCACTCTACAGAAACTCACTATGATTTCTCGTAAATGTAAGATTCAATGTCTAAAATTCTTTATTTACTAAAAATTCCTAAAATCTGGTGTAGTTATTCTAGTTTTACTGAATAATGTTTATTTTGTCCTTAGAATACCACACGTAAATTTGGCAAGTGAAAATGATGCTGTGTTTCTAACACAGACAAGTTATTAGAGCAGTGTAAATCAACCAAGTGATAACATGTAATTTTTGTTTCTCTTATCATTTCTTTAAGTCTTGTGCTACCATATTCTGCTTCTGATTTCATTTTTTTTAAAAAATCCTTTAAAATTTATACAAGAAAAAAAAAAGACAAGAAAAAAAATACAAGAAAACAAAGAAAAAATTGCAACTATCTAAGTTCTCATACAACAGAAGTTGTGTTTTTATTGAATGCTTGAGGTATAGTTGTGAGATGATTTCGGTGTATTTCAGGTTCAAGGAACAAGAAGAATCATTAAATGAACCAACTCCTGATCAAGAAGGAATAATAGATGATAATCCTAGAGGACAAATGATTGTTCTTCAGAAACAGACTCATTCTCAATCAGAATCACTGGACATGTGAGTTTTCCAATTCACTTTCAATGTTCTATTCGTTGAGTTAATCATTTGCACCTGAATATTTACTCCATATTAATTTTTTCATTTTTTTTTCTTAGAGTTCCACTTCAAGTATGTGCTCCTCCTTCGGAAACACCTGCCTCAAGCCTTTCCCAAAATCAACAAATTGCTGAAAAGTCTTCCAAAGAGGAAGATATAGAAGAAGAAACTATTAATGCGTAAGTATTACTTAAATTCCTTTTCTAATATTTTTGGTGAATTTAGTTTGTCTTTTGATGTATTGCTTCTATTTTGAGGTGCACTTGGTGTTGTTGTCCTCTTTTTGTTGTATCTAGGCAACAAAATATTGATTTTGTCTATTTTGAGGGACTTTGTTGATGCATTTGTTGTAACTAGGCCATAGAAATTTGTTGTAGTGCTTTTGGTGTCATTTTGTCGATGTTTTATTGAGTTGCGTATCTTTTTAAATAGCGGTGTATTTGGTTCTTATTTCGGTGTATTTCACATGAATTGAGGTGCACTTGATTTGCTTGTATTAATTAAATTCCTTTTTTGTAATCCTGCAGTCCTCCATAACCTCAACAACCTAATGCAAAATTTCCAATGGAGAAATATACCGAAGAACAACTTCAACAACCTCAACAAGAATCTCATAAGGAAGTAGTTCCTACTAATGTGTAAGTTCTACTTAATAAATTCTTTTTCAATATTTTCTGTGTATTCTTAAACTATTTTATTTGTCACCATACAGTCATCAACTCACTTAAGTCTTGAATGAAGGAATAATGATGGTTGCCAATGCTGCATTGAAGAATGATTTGTCTGCACCATCATTTAGCCTTGGCTTCTCTCAATCAAGTGAAGAAGCTACACTTACTCAAGAGGGTGAACCACCGGCTAACATGAAAAAATCTCAAGACAACCTAATATTGGTGGAAGAGTTGGAAGAGTTGGAAGAGTTGGTTGAGGTCATAAATACTAGGGTTGCAGCAACATTAAATTATGCTAAGCAAAAAAGTCCCTCACCAGAAAAGGTGCAGCCTACACTGAGCTTCCTTAACAAGTTCAAAACTCCCATGAGGCAAAAGGAAATAACAAACGATCTTAAGAAAAAAGAGTTTCATTGGGTCACAAATATCAAAACTTATGATGATGGAAGCTCTAATGAGTGGGAGGCAATTTTTAAGATGAAGCATGAATCTCATCTGGAAATAACCAGAATGCACTTTGATTCCTTAAAGCCAAATTAGATATCGAAAATCTAGTAATACTAGAATAACATTAATGATTTTCTTATGAGTTGTGCCATATATGTATTAAGTTTGGGTTTTTTTATTTTTGTAGGTTGTCTCGACAATGTGTCAAATTTTGAACAACAAAAAAATTGAAAGATTTGAAAAACTCATATACTGTCTCCCCCTGATATTGTGGTAAGCTGTGGTACATATTTTCAAAATATATTATTTGTTGCAATTGTTTCTTTCAGTGTATTATACAAATTTTGTAGAATGCCGCATTGGCGAGTCATCAGGGTAAGTTCATTCATCCAAAAACTAACAAGCCCTTCCAAATTAAAGATTATCAAGACTATATCCCGTTTTTAGACCAAACATAGTTTGCATCTCATCCATTTGTAAGATTTCATCTATAAAACTACTTAAATAATTCTTACATTAGGTGCCAATTAAACTAAAAGATTATTCTCTCTGGCCAAACTTCAGATATTTGCCCCAGTTTGCTATGTGCAGTATTGGTGGATATGGATGGTGGATGTTGAAAAGAAGAAATTTCATGTCCTTGACCCATCAAACAAAAAACTTCCTTCAAAAGACAACAGAAATTAATAAATTTGTTGTAAGTTGTTTATTTGATATAAATTTCTGTTTTCTCTATAAATTTTTTGTTTCTGTCTGTTTGAAATAAGGTGCACTGTTAGTTCTTTGAAAATAAGAATAAATTCTATAATACACTGAATTGCTTTCTGAATACACCAAAAGCTATTCAAATAAATACTGAATTCTGTAGGTTGAAATTATTCATTTTGGTGTAATTTGCTATTAAATATAAAATTTCTTATACTTGGCTTGTTTTGGTCTTTAGGGCTTCATAATTTCACAAATGAGGGTATTTTTCGGAGAAAAACCTTTGATAAACAATGATGAGAGTGTCGAAGCACCATACGTCAACATCAGTGGGCAACGAACAACATATCAAACCTTTCTATTTAATAAATTTTACTGTGATTTTGTTACTGTCCTATTTTAATGTGTTATTTCATTTTTGTTTTTAGATGGGATTGTGTGATGAAATGGCTGGAGATTATTGATCCGAAAAAGATCAAAAAGGAAAAATATTCATGAAAGAATTGGAAACAAGTAACTATCTTTAAAAATAGAAAATTCTCTATTACTAAATTAACGGAGTTTAATAAAGAAATTTCTTTAAACTGTAGGAACAAGTTGATCATTTCAGAGTCGAATATGCTTCACTCATTCTATTTGATAAAATGAATCAACTCAAAGATAAAGCCATTCAAGAATCTGAAACCATTAGACTATCCAAATCATTTGTTGCATTATTAAGTTCTTACAATACATTTGAATCAGCAGATATTGATAGTACATAGTTTGAATATTGTAAATTGTTAAAATTTCTCTACTGGTTGTGTATTGAATTGTCTGTGCAATGTATAGTTCAAACAAACACATACTTTGTATCTTTGTAAATATTCAATTTAAGCTTTTCATAAATTTTCTTTGTAAAATTAAACTTCTATGAACCTGTCTGTACTGTATTGAAATGCTGTTAATCTAAATGAATCCAGGTTAAAAAAAATGCAGAAAAAGAAGAATAAATTCTATAATACACCAAATTACTTCCTGAATATACCGAAAACTATTCAAATAAACGCCGAATTCTATAGGTTGAATTTCTATACTGCATAAGTATTGAATTGTTTGTGTACTTTATACTTAGTGTGCCGCCGGGGATGGCAAGGCAACGTGCATCTTGCTGGCATTGCGCCCAGCAAGCCTTTGGGTAACTCGAGTTTCAGCAGCACGACACCCCTCCCCCTATAATAGGCTGCCGAGCCATTACCAAAGTGCCACAGGTAGACATCCTTTTCCGTGAGGAGACATACTCAAGGAAAGTGCTCTAGAGGTCGAATTTTGACGCTATTTTTTGCAAAAACCTCTAGAAAAATAAGATCTTTCCATCCTCCAAATTTGGTAAATTTACACCGTGTGGATTTTTTTGCCGATTTTTTTACCACCCGGAAAGACGGAAATTCAAAAAAAATGAAAAACAAAGCAAACGTGCGATTTTTGACCTGGATTTTTGTGTGCAGCCTTTACATAATATTACCAAGGTTTTCTCAAAATTTCAGGAAAAATGCACGAGCCAATTCTGAGATATGAAAATTTGGCTCCTCCATTGCAATGCTCCGAGCCATCGTTGCAACGGCGGGTGCCTCCGTTGGGGCGGGGGACCCCGGCGGCACACCACAACCACAAAGTGATTGCTAGTGTGCCTAGGGGATGGCAAGGCAACATGCATCTTGCTGGCATTGCACCCAGCAAGCCTTTGGGCAAATCGAGTTTCAGCAGCATGACACCCCTCCCCCCTATAATAGGCTGCCGAGCCATTACCAAAGTGCCACGGGTAGACATCCTTTTCCGTGAGGAGACATACTCAAGGAACTTTATATTTAAAACAAACAAATTCCATCAAATAATTGAAGAAACTAATTTCAAAACATCATAAAATAGAACAAAACAAGAAAATATAAATACTAAACCTCATTTTGATAAAAAAAGAACATTACGTATATTACACCGAAATTGTGTCAAATAACAACGAAATAGATTCATAAACACACCAAAAATCTATCTTATTCACTTAAATATCTAAACTAATAATTCATAATATGTCAATGATAATGGCTGAAATTTGACTGCACCACTGAACCACCATAAAAAAAGGTTCAATAGCAAAAGATAAATCATATATTAGCAAAACTATTAACATGCACAAACTCAATTTTCCCTATTTAAAGAGCATGACTTTTACCTCACTTAGAGCTTTCTTTTTCTTTTTCTTTGCAACATTTGTAATCTATTTTTCAGTGTTCGATCCCAATTTATTTTTTGGACATCCTCTTGTTATCACTCGTAGAAGACTTTGAAAATTGTTAATATCTTCTAACGAAGCATCATTGTAAGATAACAAACATTTTTCTTTTCTTTTGGCATTGTATTCTTGCATCTCAACCATAGCATTATCGTAAGCGTGGTGCAGAATCCCAGTCAACTCCTCAGATTCTGATGCAAATTCACAAATATTTTGTGACCGAAACACCAAATCATCAAATCTCTTACTTCTTGGCTACAATAGAGGCTCGTCGTGGCTGCTCTTGATATGTATGTGCCTCCTCTTTACGTTCTTACTCCATCGTTCAAATATATATCTTGGTGACACTTTATTTACTCGCTCAAAGCTTAACGCGCATAGAGAGTAATGGCACAATATCCCCCTTGACTTGAATAATAAGCACTGCATTTAGCTTCAGATGATATCACATCGTACGTAACTGCAAACTTGTTGAATGTTGAGTTAGAAACCTATTCTATAACTTCATATATCGTATAACCTAGAGTGGACTACGTTGATCTTGTGATGCAATTCACCTTTCCTCTAAATTATGCTAGGACTTCTCTGAACTTCTCGTGAGTATATACATGCTGAAATTAAGCTTCTATTGAGGATTTTGTTATACATGGTATGATGGTATAAAAATCTGCAGCATCCGATTCTCTCTCTCTCTCTCTCTGCTTTCTACTTCCTTGACAGTTATTGTACTGTTTGACGAATTGAATAAGTGAGCTGTTGCGCATAATAAACTTGTTAAAAAAAAGCATGCATGCTATTGCTCCTTTGCGTGCTTCTCATGCCAGTCTAGAAGTGGTAATCAAGATAAACTGGAATTAATAAATGACAATCTGTGAAAAACTCTGAAAAATTAGAAAAATACCTAAATTAGAACCAAAATACACCGAAAGATGTACAAGTTGACACCATTACTGCACAAGCAAAACATAAACATCCACACACTAAAAGTAACAACATTAGCTAATCTTAATAAAGACACCATTACCTGAAAGCCTGGTGCACGAAATTACAATCACACTTTTGTAACTCCGCACAACAAACCAGCAAGTGCACTGGGTCGTCCAAATAATACCTTACGCGAGTAAGGGTCGATCCCACGGAGATTGTCGGCTTGAAGCAAGCTATGGTTATCTTGTAAATCTTAGTCAGGATATCAGTAATTCTCAGATTTAATTGTAAAAAGTAAAAGAACATGAAATAAATACTTGTTATGCAGTAATGAAGAACATGTTGAGGCTTTGAAGATGCTTTGTCTTCTGAACCTCTGCTTTCCTACTGTCTTCTTCTTCATACACGCAAGACTCCTTCCATGGCAAGCTTTATGTTGGGCATCACCGTTGTCAATGGCTACATCCCATCCTCTCAGTGAAAATGTTCTAACCGCACGGCTAATCATCTGTCGGTTCTCGATCATGTTGGAATAGGATCCATTGATCCTTTTGCGTCTGTCACTACGCCCAACACTCGCGAGTTTGAAGATCGTCACAGTCATCCCTTCGCAGATCCTACTCAGAATACCACAGACAAGGTTTAGACGTTCTGGATCTCAGGAATGACCGCCAATGATTCTAGCTTATACCACGAAGACTCTGATTTGAATCATGAGGCTAAGATATATGCATTCAATCTAAGGTAAAACGGAGGTGGTTATCAGGCACGCGTTCATAGGTGAGAATGATGATGAGTGTCACGGATCATCACATTCATCAAGTTGAAGTGCGAATGAATATCTTAGAATGGAAGCAAGCGTAATAGAATGGAAAACAGTAGTAATTGCATTAATTCATGAAGAACAGCAGAGCTCCTCACCCCCAACAATGGGGTTTAGAGACTCATGCTGTAGAGAACACAACAAGAAACGTGTACAGTATCATGAGGTACAATATGAATCACTGAAAGTAGTATTTATAGTAAACTAGTGACCTAGGGTTACAGAAAATGAGTAAGCTAGGGTGTTTATTGTAAAATTCCACTTTCGGGGCCCACTTGGTGTGTGCTTGGGCTGAGCATTGAAGCTTTCATATGTAGAGACATTTCTTGGAGTTAAACGCCAGCTTTTATGCTAGTTTGGGCGTTTAACTCCAGCTTTTGTGCCAGTTCTGGAGTTAAACGCCAGAATTCTTGAGCTGACTTGGAGTGCCTGTTTGGGCCATCAAATATCGGGCAAAGTATAGACTATTATATATTTATGGAAAGCCCAGGATGTCTACTTTCCAACGCAATTGAGAGCGCGCCAATTGGGTTTCTGTAGCTCCAGAAAATCTACTTCAAGTGCAGGGAGGTCAGAATCCAACAGCATCTGCAGTCCTTTTTCAGCCTCTAAATCAGATTTTTGCTCAGGTCCCTCAATTTCAGCCAGAAAATACTTGAAATCATAGAAAAACACACAAACTCATAATAAAGCCAGGAAAAGTGATTTTTATTTAAAAACTAATAAAAACATAATAAAAACTAACTAAAATGTACTAAAAACATACTAAAAACATTGCCAAAAAGCGTATAAATTATCCGCTCATCACAACACCAAACTTAAATTGTTGCTTGTCCCCAAGCAACTAAAACTCAAATAGGATAAAAAGAAGAGAATATACAATGAATTCCAAAAATATCTATGAAGATCAGTATTAATTAGATGAGCGGGGCTTTTAGCTTTTTGCCTCTGAACAGTTTTGGCATCTCACTTTATCCTTTGAAGTTCAGAATGATTGGCTTCTATAGGAACTCAGAATCCAGATAGTGTTATTGATTCTCCTAGTTAAGTATGTTGATTCTTGAACACAGCTACTTTATGAGTCTTAGCCGTGACCCTAAGCACTTTATTTTCCAGTATTACCACCGGATACATAAATGCCACAGACACATAACTGGGTGAACCTTTTCAGATTGTAACTCAGCTTTGCTAGAGTCCCCAATTAGAGGTGTCCAGAGCTCTTAAGCACACTCTTTTTGCTTTGGACCACGACTTTAACCGCTCAGTCTCAAGTTTTCACTTTACACCTTCACGCCACAAGCACATGGTTAGGGACAGCTTGGTTTAGCCTGCTTAGGCCAGGATTTTATTCCTGTGGGCCCTCCTATCCACTGATGCTCAAAGCCTTGGATCCTTTTTATCACCCTTGCCTTTTGGTTTAAAGGGGTATTGGCTTTTTCTGCTTGCTTTTCTCTTTTTTTTTTTTTTTTTGCAAGCTTTCTATTCACTACTTTTTCTTGCTTCAAGAATCAATTTTATGATTTTTTAGATTATCAAATAACATTTCTCCTTTTCCTTTCATTCTTTCAAGAGCCAACAATTTTAACATTCATAAACAATCAAATTCAAAAATATGCACTGTTCAAGCATTCATTCAGAAAGACAATAGTATTGCCACCACATCAAAATAATTAAACTGTTTTAAAATTCAAAATTCATGTATTTCTTTTTATTTTTTAATTAAGAACATTTTCCTTTTAAGAAAGGTGATGGATTCATAGGACATTCATAGCTTTAAGACATAAACTTTAATTTTATTGATTATGGAATAAAAGTAAGACTCAAAAATAAATATAAAGGCAGACCCATAATAATAGAAGACAGAAAATTAAAAGCAGAAAAATAAATGACTCTTAAAATAGACTCTTAATAATAAAGGTCATCACAGAGTTAGGACTCAACAACCTTGATTTGAGAAGTGGATGCTCCCTCTTTTTGTGGGGTGCTTGGTCCTTCAAGGGAGAGCTTCTGGCACTTCAGCTCCTGTAGCTCACGCCCCTGCTTCTCCTGTTCCTTCAGCAGCTTGCAGAGCATGCAGTTTTGATTCTGCTGTTCTTCCTTAAGTTGTTCCATAGCTTCCTGCAGCTTGGTAACAGATGCTTCTAAGCGGGTCCAGTAGTCAATTTTAGGAATTTCTGGGAGGAACTCATGCGCCCTCTTTTTGATGGAGTTGTCTTGCACTTGTCCTTCCATTGACTTCTTGGTGATTGGGTGTTCAATTGGGATGAATTCATCTACTCCCATCCTCACCCCAGCATCTTCACATAGCAGAGAAATTAAGCTTGGGTAGGCCAGTTTGGCTTCAGTGGAGTTCTTATTTGCAATTGTGTAAATCTCACAAGAAATCAGATGATGAATCTCCACTTCTTTTCCAAGCATAATACAGTGAATCATCACTGCTCTTTTGACAGTGACCTCAGAGCGGTTGCTAGTAGGCAATATAGAACGCCCAATGAAGTCCAGCCAGCCTCTTGCAACTGGTTTGAGATCTCCTCTCTTGAGTTGGTTTGGGACACCTTTGGAATAGGTTATCCACTTAGTTCCAGGGAGGCATATGTCCTCTAGAACTTGATCCAACCCCCTTATCTACTCTCACCATTCTCCTATTAAAGGATTCAGGATCATCTTGTAGTTGAGGTAGTTTGAAGACCTCTCTTATTTTGTCCAGATGGAAGTAAATAATTCTTCCTCTGACCATGGTTCTGTAGGTATGAAAGGTGGTTCCAGTCATTCTCTGCTTATCTGTCAGCCACATATTTGAGTAGAATTCCTGAACCATGTTTCTTCCAACCTTTGTCTCAGGATTGGCTAGAATTTCCCATCCTCTCTTTTGAATTTGCTCTTAGATCTCCGGATATTCATCTTCTTTCAGATTGAATTTAACTTCCGGGATCACTGACCTCAGACCCATTATTTTGTAGTAATGGTCTGCATGTTCTTTGGTTAGGAACCTCTCTTGATTCCAAAGACTCTTTGGAGTATTCTCTTTCTTGCCTCTTGAATTGGTTTGTTTTTCCTTAGGTGCCATGATCTTGATGAGTCATAGCTCAGTGATCACGAAAAAGCACACCAAACTTAGAGGTTTGCTTGCCCTCAAGCAAAAGAAAGGAAAGGGGAGAGAGAGGAGAAGAGGTAAATTCGAATGGTGTAGAGGAGGGGATGGCCGAAAATATTTTTATAGGAGGAGGGGATGGCTTTCGAAAAATTTGAAAGAGATATGAAAAGATATGGAAAGAATTTGAGAAGATATTTGAGTTTTTGAAGAAGATTTGGAAAGGATTTGAAAGAAATTTGAAAAATAAATTAAAAAATTATTGAATGATGAAAATTGAGGGTGAATGATGAAAGTTTGAAACATGTTTATGCAGAAAATTATGAGTCAAAACATGAAAATTTGAAAAATTTGAAGTTGGAAACAAAATCTCCTCCTCCTGCCTTTCTGGTGTTAAACGCCTAGAATGGTATCCATTCTGGCATTTAACGCCCAGTTGTTAGCCATTATGGGCGTTTAATGCCCAGCCAGGTACCCTGGCTGGCGTTAAATGCCAGAAACTCCTTTATCACTGGGCGTTTTGCTGAACGCCCAGGATACTGCAATTCTGGCGTTAAACGCCCAGAATGGTACCCATTCTAGCGTTTAACGCCCAAAATGGTACCTTTACTGGCGTTAAACGCCCAGAATGATACCCATTTTGGCGTTTAACGCCCAAAATGCCCCTTACTGGCGTTTTCTTGCTAGCAAGCTCCTTTTCTCTACTTTTTGCACTGAATCCTTCTGTAACTCTGTGAATTCCTTCATTTTTGATGATTAACCTTTAATGAAAATGTATATCAAGCCTCTACAAGTATTAATTTAAAATAAATAACTTGCTAATGGCTGGGTTGCCTCCCAGCAAGCGCTTCTTTATTGTCTTTAGCTGGACCTTTACTGAGGTTCATTCAAGCCTCAGTTTTGAGAATTCTTGCTCAAAATTACCTTCAAGATAATGTTTGATTCTATGTCCATTGACAATGAACTTTTTGTCAGAATCAATATCTTGAAGCTCAACATATCCATATGGTGACACTCCTGTAATCACATATGGTCTCCTCCACCGGGATTTTAATTTCCCAGGGAATAATCTGAGCCTAGAGTTGAATAGTAGAACTTTTTGTCCTGGCTCAAAGACTCTGGATGACAATTTCTTGTCATGCCACTTTTTTGCTTTTTCCTTATAAATTTTTGCATTTTCAAAAGCATTGAGTCTGAACTCTTCCAGCTCATTTAGCTGGAGCAATCTTTTCTCACCAGCTAACTTAGCATCCATGTTTAGGAATCTGGTTGCCCAGTAGGCTTTATGTTCTAGTTCCACGGGCAGATGACAGGCCTTGCCATACACAAGCTGGTATGGAGAGGTTCCTATAGGAGTCTTGAATGCTGTTCTGTATGCCCACAGAGCATCATCCAAGTTCTTTGCCCAATCCTTTCTACGGGCAATTACAGTCCGTTCTAGGATTTTCTTTAGTTCTCTGTTAGAGACTTCAGCCTGCCCATTTGTCTGTGGATGATACGGAGTTGCTACTTTGTGGCTAATTCCATATCGAACCATAGCAGAGTAAAGCTGTTTATTGCAGAAATGGGTTCCCCATCACTGATTAGTACTCTAGGAACACCAAATCTGCTGAAAATATGTTTCTGGAGGAACTTTAGCACAGTCTTGGTATCATTAGTGGGTGTGGCAATTGCTTCCACCCATTTAGATACGTAGTCTACTGCCACCAAAATGTAAGTGTTTGAGTATGATGGTGGGAAAGGACCCATGAAGTCAATACCCCATACATCAAACAACTCAATCTCTAAGATCCCTTGTTGAGGCATGGCATAACCATGAGGCAAGTTACCAGCTCTTTGGCAACTGTCACAGTTACGCACAAACTCTCGGGCATCTCTATAGAGAGTAGGCCAATAGAAGCCACATTGGAGGACTTTAGTGGCTGTTCGCTCACTTTCGAAATGTCCTCCATACTGTGATCCATGGCAATGCCACAGAATCTTCTGTGCCTCCTCTCTAGGGATGCATCTGCGGATCATTCCGTCAGTGCATCTCTTAAAGATATATGGTTCATCCCATAAGTAGTACTTTGCATCAGAAATTAGTTTTTTCTTTTGTATCCTGCTGTATTCCTGGGGTATGAACCTCACAGCTTTATAATTTGCAATGTCTGCAAACCATGGTACCTTCTGAATGGCAAAGAGTTGCTCATCCGGAAAGGTCTCAGAGATCTCAGTGGAAGGTAGGGACGCCCCAACCACTGGTTCTAACCGGGACAAGTGATCAGCTACCTGGTTCTCTGTCCCTTTTCTGTCTCTTATTTCTATATCAAACTCTTACAGAAGCAACACCCATCTTATGAGCCTGGGTTTTGAATCCTGCTTTGTGAGTAGATATTTAAGAGCAGCATGGTCAGTGTACACAATCAATTTTGATCCTACTAAATAGGATCTAAACTTGTCAATGGCATAAACCACTGCAAGCAGCTCTTTTTCTGTGGTTGTGTAATTTTTCTGTGCGTCATTTAGAACACGACTGGCATAGTAAATGACGTGCAGAAGCTTGTTATGCCTTTGTCCCAACACTGCACCAATGGCATGGTCACTGGCATCACACATTAATTCGAATGGTAATGTTCAGTCAGGTGCAGAGATGACTGGTGCTGTGACCAGCTTGGCTTTCAGGGTTTCAAACTCCTGCAGACACTCTGTGTCAAACACAAATGGCGTGTCAGCAGCTAGCAGGTTGCTCAGAGGTTTTGCAATTTTTGAAAAATCCTTTATGAACCTCCTATAAAATCCTGCATGCCCCAAAAAGCTTCTGATTGCCTTTACATTGGCAGGTGGTGGTAATTTTTCAATTACCTCTACCTTGGCTTGATCTACCTCTATTCCCTTGCTTGAAATTTTGTGCCCAAGGACAATTCCTTCAGTTACCATAAAGTGACATTTTTCCCAGTTTAAGACTAGGTTAGTTTCTTGGCACCTTTTCAGGACAAGTGCTAGATGATCAAGACAGGAGCTGAATGAGTCTCCAAATACTGAGAAGTCATCCATGAAGACTTCCAGGAAATTCTCTACCATATCAGAGAAAATAGAGAGCATGCACCTCTAAAAGGTTGCAGGTGCATTGCAGAGACCAAAAGGCATTCTTCTGTAAGCAAATACTCCAGATAGACATGTGAATGCTATTTTCTCTTGGTCTTGAGGATCCACTGTAATTTGGTTGTAGCCTGAATAGCCATCCAAAAAGCAATAGTATTCATGACCTGCTAGTCTTTCTAGCATTTGGTCTATGAATGGTAAAGGAAAATGATCCTTTCTGGTGGCTGTATTGAGCCTTCTGTAATCAATACACATACGCCACCCTGTAACTGTTCTTGTGGGAACTAGTTCATTCTTTTCATTAGGAACCACTGTCATGCCTCCCTTCTTGGGGACAACTTGGACAGGGCTCACCCAGGGGCTATCAGAAATAGGATAAATAATCCCAGCCTCTAGTAACTTAGTGACCTCTTTCTGCACCACTTTCTTCATGGTTGGATTTAGCCACCTCTGTGGTTGAACCATTGGCTTAGCATCATCCTCCAATAGGATCTTGTGCATACATCTTGCTGGGCTAATGCCCTTAAGATCACTTATGGACCACCCAAGAGCTGTCTTGTGTGTTTTTAGCACTTGAATTAGTGCTTTCTCTTCCTGTGGATTTAAAGCAGAGCTTATGATCACTGGAAAAGTGTCACCCTCTCCCAGAAATGCATATTTCAGGGATGGTGGTAGTGGTTTGAGCTCGGGTTTAGGAGGTTTCTCCTCTTCCTGAGGGATTTTCAGAGGTTCTTTTATTTCCTCTGATTTCTCCAGATCAGGCTGAACATCTTTAAAGATGTCCTCTAGCTCTGATTCAAGACTTTTAGTCATATTGATCTCTTCCACCAAAGAGTCAATAATATCAGTGCTCATGCAGTCATTTGATGTGTCTGGATGCTGCATAGCTTTGACAGCATTTAACTTGAACTCATCCTCATTGACTCTCAGGGTCACTTCCCCTTTTTGTACATCAATAAGAGTTCGTCCAGTTGCTAGGAAAGGTCTTCCTAGAATGAGAGTTGCACTCTTGTGCTCCTCCATTTTCAGCACTACAAAATCAGTGGAAAAGGCAAATGGCCCAACCTTGACAATCATGTCCTCAATGATGCCTGATGGATATTTAATGGAGCCATTAGCAAGTTGAAGACATATCCGGGATGGTTTGACTTCTTCAGTCAAGCCAAGTGATGAGCGGATAATTTATACGCTTTTTGGCATTATTTTTAGTATGTTTTTAGTAGGATCTAGTTACTTTTAGGGATGTTTTCATTAGTTTTTATGTTAAATTCACATTTCTGGACTTTACTATGAGTTTGTGTGTTTTTCTGTGATTTCAGGTATTTTCTGGCTGAAATTGAGGGACTTGAGCAAAAATCAGATTCAGAGGTTGAAGAAGGACTACGGATGCTGTTGGATTCTGACCTCCCTGCACTCAAAGTGGATTTTTTGGAGCTACAGAACTCAAAAGGAGACATCCAGGACTTTCCAGCAATATATAATAGTCCATACTTTGGCCGAGTTTAGACGACGCAAAAGGGCGTTGAACGCCAGTTCTACGCTGCAGTCTAGAGTTAAACGCCAGAAACACGTCACGAACCAGAGTTGAACGCTAGAAACACGTTACAACCTAGCGTTCAACTCCAGAAAGAGCCTCTTCACGTGTAACATTCAAGCTCAGCCCAAGCACACACCAAGTGGGCCCCGGAAGTGGATTTATGCATCAATTACTTATCTCTGTAAACCCTAGTAACTAGTTTAGTATAAATAGGACTTTTTACTATTGTATTAGACATCTTATGATTTTTAGTTCATCTTTGGATCATATTGATCACGTTTCGGGGCTGGCCATTCGGCCATGCCTGAACCTTTCACTTATGTATTTTCAAACGGTAGAGTTTCTGCACTCCATAGATTAAGGTGTGGAGCTCTGCTGTTCCTCATGAATTAATACAAAGTACTACTGTTTTTCTATTCAATTCAACTTATTTCCACTTCTAAGATATTCATTCGCACTTCAACATGAATGTGATGAACGTGACAATCATCATCATTCCCCCACGAACGCGTGCCTGACAACCACTTCCGTTCCACCTTAGATTGGATGATTATCTCTTGGATCTCTTAATCAGAATCTTCGTGGTATAAGCTAGATTGATGGTGGCATTCATGAGAATCCGGAAAGTCTAAACCTTGTCTGTGGTATTTCGAGTAGGATTCAGGGATTGAATGACTGTGACGAGCTTCAAACTCGCGAGTGCTGGGCGTAGTGACAGACGCAAAAGGAGGGTGAATCCTATTCCAATATGATCGAGAACCTCCAGATGATTAGCCATGTAGTGACAGCGCATTGGACCATTTTCACAGAGAGGATGGGATGTAGCCATTGACAACAGTGATGCCTCCAGATGATTAGCCATGCAGTGACAGCGCATCGGACCATTTTCACAGAGAGGATGAGAAGTAGCCATTGACAACGGTGATGCCCTTACATAAAGCCAGCCATGAAAAGGAGTAGGACTGATTGGATGAAGACAGCAGGAAAGCAGAAGTTCAGAGGGACGAAAGCATCTCTATACGTTTATCTGAAATTCTCACCAATGATATACATAAGTATTTCTATCTTTATTCTCTGTTTATTTATTATTATTTTCGAAAACTCCATAACCATTTGATATCCGCCTGACTGAGATCTACAAGATGACCATAGCTTGCTTCATACCAACAATCTTCGTGGGATCGACCCTTACTCACGTAAGGTTTATTACTTGGACGACCCAGTGCACTTGCTGGTTAGTTGTATCGAAGTTGTGAATGAAAAACGATTTATTAAGACGTGCGTACAGATTTTTTGGCGCCGTTGCCTGAGATCACAATTTCGTGCACCAAGTTTTTGGCGCCGTTGCCGGGGATTGTTCGAGTTTGGACAACTGACGGTTCATCTTGTTGCTTAGATTGGGTAATTTTCTTCTTATTTTCAAAAAAAGTTTTCAAAAAAATTTTTTTTTTTCAAAAATCTTTCAAAAATTTCTCATCTGTTTTCGAAAATTATTCTAAAATTTTTTAAGAATGAATTCTAGTGTTTCTTGAAGCATGTTGAAGCCTGACTGGCTGTAAAGCCATGACTAAATTTATTTGGACTGGGGCTTCCAACCCAAAATTATTAAGAGCAAGCTAGTTGTTGCTAATCCACCTGCTGCTGTTCCTGATCCACCTGATTTACATGCTAAAGCTTGACTGGCTATTAAGCCATGTCTAACCCTCAGATTGGAGCTTTAGACTAAGAGTGCAAGATTCTTGGAATTCATATAAAAAAAATTAGAATCCTTATTTTTCTTTTTTTTCTTTTTCACATTAATTTTTGAAAAACCCAAAAAAAAATCATAAAATCATAAAAATCAAAAATATTTTGTGTTTCTTGTTTGAGTCTTGAGTCACTTTCAAGTTTGGTGTCAATTGCATTTTTTCTAAAAATACTTTGCATTTTTCGAAAATTCATGCATTCATGCATTGCATTCATCATGACCTTCAAGTTGTTCTTGGCCAGTCTTCTTGTTTGATCCTCATATTTTCTTGTTTTGAGTCTTTTCTTGTTTTTCATATGCATTCTTGCATTCATAGTGTCTATACATGAAAAATTTCTAAGTTTGGTGTTTTGCATGTTTTCTTTGCATTGAAAATTTTTCAAAAATATGTTCTTGATGTTCATCATGATCTTCAAAGTGTTCTTGGTGTTCATCTTGACATTCATAGCATTCTTGCATGCATTCATTGTTTTGATCCAAAATTTTCATGCATTGCATCATTTTCAAGTTTTTCTATTTCATCATTAAAAATTCAAAAATCAAAAAAATATCTTTCCCTTTTTCACTCATAAATTTCAAAAATTTGAGTTGACTTTTTCAAAACTTTTTAAAACTTAGTTGTTTCTTATGAGTCAAATCAAATTTTCAATTTAAAAATCTTATCTTTTTCAAAAATCATATCTTTTTCACTTTTCTTATTTATTTTCGAAAATTTTTAAAATATTTTTCAAAAATCTTTTTCTTATCTTTATCTCCTAATTTTCGAAAATAACATCATCAATTAATGTTTTGATTCAAAAATTTCAAATTTGTTACTTGCTTGCTAAGAAAGATTCAAACTTTAAGTTCTAGAATCATATCTTGTGATTTCTTGTGAATCAAGTCATTAATTGTGATTCTAAAAATCAAATCTTTTTCAAAAACTAATTTCAATCTTATCTTTTCAAAAATATCTTCTTATCTTATCTTTTTCAAAAAATTAATTTTAAAATATCTTTTCTAACTTATTATCTTCTTATCTTTTCAAAAATTGATTTTCAAAATTTGTTTCAACTAACTAACTAACTTTTTGTTTGTTTCTTATCTTTTTCAAAACTACTTAACTAACTCTCTCTCTAATTTTCGAAAATATCTCCATCTTTTTCAAAAATTCTTTTTAATTAACTAATTGTTTCAAAATTCAATTTTAATTTGTTTCTTCTTTTAATTTTCAAAAATCACTAACCAATTTTCAAAAATAATTTTTGAAAATCCTTCTCTCTCATCTCCTTCTGTTTATTTATTCATCTACTAACATCTCTCCCTCACTCACCAAAAATCCAAACCCTCTCTCTCTCTGAGTTCAGATTTTCTCTTCTTCTTTTCTTCTACTCACATAAGGAAACCTCTATACCTAGGCAAAAAGGATCCCTATTATTATTATTATTTTTCTGTTCCCTCTTTTTCATATGAGCAGGAGCAAGGACAAGAACATTCTTGTTGAAGCAGATCCAGAACCTAAAAAGACTCTGAAGAGGAAACTAAGAGAAGCTAAATTACAACAATCTAGCAAGTACCTTTCAAAAATTTTCGAACAGGAAGAGGAGATGGCAGCCGAAAATAATAATAATGCAAGGAAGATGCTTGGTGATTTTACTGCACCTAATTCCAATTTACATGGAAGAAGTATCTCCATCCCCACCATTGGAGCAAACAATTTTGAGCTGAAACCTCAATTAGTTTCTCTGATGCAGCAGAACTGCAAGTTCCATGGACTTCCATCTGAAGATCCTTTTCAGTTCTTAACTGAATTTTTGCAGATCTGTGATACTGTTAAGACTAATGGAGTAGATCCTGAAGTCTACAGGCTCATGCTTTTCCCTTTTGCTGTAAGAGACAGAGCCAGAGTATGGTTGGACTCTCAACCCAAAGATAGCCTGAACTCTTGGGATAAGCTGGTCAAGGCTTTCTTAGCCAAGTTCTTTCCTCCTCAAAAGCTGAGTAAGCTTAGAGTGGATGTTCAAACCTTCAGACAGAAAGAAGGTGAATCCCTCTATGAAGCTTGGGAGAGATACAAGGAACTGACCAAAAAGTGTCCTTCTGACATGCTTTTAGAATGGACCATCCTGTATATATTCTATGATGGTTTGTCTGAATTAGCTAAGATGTCATTGGATACTTCTGCAGATGGATCCATTCACCTAAAGAAAACACCTGCAGAAGCTCAAGAACTCATTGACATGGTTGCTAATAACCAGTTCATGTACACTTCTGAGAGGAATCCTGTGAGTAATGGGACGCCTCAGAAGAAGGGAATTCTTGAAATTGATACTCTGAATGCCATATTGGCTCAAAACAAAATATTGACTCAGCAAGTCAATATGATTTCTCAGAGTCTGAATGGAATGCAAGCTGCATCCAACAGTACTCAAGAAGCATCTGCTGAAGAAGAAGCTTATGATCCTGAAAACCCTGCAATAGCAGAGGTGAATTACATGGGTGAACCATATGGAAACACCTATAATCCCTCATGGAGAAATCACCAAAATCTCTCATGGAAGGATCAACAAAAGCCTTAACAAGGCTTTAATAATGGTGGAAGAAATAGGTTTAACAATAGTAAACCTTTTCCATCATCCACTCAGCAACAGACAGAGAACTCTGAACAAAATACCTCTAATTTAGCAAACTTAGTCTCTGATCTATCTAAGGCCACTGTAAGTTTCATGAATGAAACAAGGTCCTCCATTAGAAATTTGAAGGCACAAGTGGGCCAGCTGAGTAAAAGGATCACTGAAATCCCTCCTAGTACTCTCCCAAGCAATACAGAAGAAAATCCAAAAGGAGAGTGCAAGGCCATTGATATAACCATCATGGCCGAATCCAAAGAGGAAGGGGAGGACGTGAATCCCAAGGAGGAAGACCTCCTGGGACGTCCAGTAATCAATAAGGAGTTTTCCTTTGAGGAACCAAAGGAATCTGAGGCTCATCTAGAGACCATAGAGATTCCATTGAACCTCCTTATGCCATTCATGAGCTCTGAAGAGTACTCCTCTTCTGAAGAGAATGAAGATGCTACTGAAGAGCAAGTTGCCAAGTTTCTTGGTGCAATCATGAAGCTGAATGCCAATTTATTTGGTAATGAGACTTGGGGAGATGAACCTCCCCTGTTCACCAATGAACTGAATGCATTGGATCAACTGAGATTGCCTCAGAAGAAATAGGATCCTGGAAAGTTCCTAATACCTTGTACCATAGGCACCATGACCTTTGAGAAGGCTCTATGTGACCTGGGGTCAGGAATAAACCTTATGCCACTCTCTGTAATGGAGAAACTAGGAATCTTTGAGGTACAAGCTGCTAAACTCTCATTAGAGATGGCAGACAATTCCAGAAAATAGGCTTATGGACAAGTAGAGGACATATTAGTAAAGGTTGAAGGCCTTTACATCCCTGCTAATTTTATAATCCTAGATACTGGGAAGGATGAGGATGAATCCATCATCCTTGGAAGACCCTTCCTAGCCACAGCAAGAGCTGTGATTGATGTTAACAGAGGTGAACTAATCCTTCAATTGAATGAGGACTCCCTTGAGTTTAAAACTCAAGGACATCCTTCTGTAAACATGGAAAAGAGGCACAGTAAGCTTCTCTCAAAACAGAGTCAACCAGAGCCCCCACAGTCAAACTCTAAGTTTGGTATTGGGAGGCCACAACCAAATCCTAAGTTTGGTGTTGAACTCCCATATCCCAACTCTAAGTTTGGTGTTGGGGAGTCTCAACAATGCTCTGAACATCTGTGAGGCTCCATGAGAGCCCACTGTCAAGCTATTGACATTAAAGAAGCGCTTGTTGGGAGGCAACCCAATTTTTTATTTAATTATATTTTTATTAGTTATATGTCTTTATAGGTTCATGATCATGTGGAGTCACAAAATAAATCAAAAAATTAAAAACAGAATCAAAAACAGCAGAAGAAAAATCACACCCTGGAGGAGGATCTTACTGGCGTTTAAACGCTAGTTAGGAGCATCTGGCTGGCGTTCAACGCCAGAACAGAGGATGGATCTGGCGTTGAACGCCAGAAACAAGCAGCATCCTGGTGTCCAGACGCCAGAAATGCACAGTGAAGAAGAGCTGGCGCTGAACGCCAGAAACAAGCATCTGGCTGGCGTTCAACGCCAGAAATATGCTGCATCTGGGCGTTGAACGCCCAGAACAAGCATCAATTCGGCGTTTAAACGCCAGAATTGCATGCAAAGGCATTTCACATGCCTAATTGGTGCAGGGATGCAATTCCTTGACACCTCAGGATCTGTGGACCCCCACTGGATCATCTCAGAATCTGTGGACCCCACAGGATCCCCACCTACCACCACTCACTCTCTTCCCTCTTCTCAATGTTCATCCTCTCTTCCCAATAAACACTCTTCCCCAAAACTCTTCACCAATCACCTCAATCTCTCTTCCCTATCACTACTTCACCACTCACATCCATCCACTCTTCCCCATAAATCTACCTCATAAACTCCACCTACCTTCAAAATTCAAAATCAATTTCCCACCCAAACCCACCCTATATGGCCGAAATTAACCCCCCTCCCTATATAAGGCCCTCTATTCTTCCTCATTTTCACACAACACAACCCTCTCTTCTCTTCTTGGCCGAATACACCTCTCCCTCCTCTCCTCCATATTTTCTTCTTCTTCTTCATCTATTGTTTCTTCTCTTGCTCGAGGGCGAGCAATATTCTAAGTTTGGTGTGGAAAAAGTATAAGCTTTTTGTTTTTCCATTACCATTGATGGCACCCAAGACCAGAGAATCCTCTAGAAAAGGGAAAGGGAAGACAAAAGCTTCCACCTCCGAGTCATGGGAGATGGAAAGATTCATCTCCAAAGCTCATCAAGACCACTTCTATGATGTTGTGGCCAAGAAGAAGGTGATCCCCGAGGTCCCTTTCAAACTCAAGAGAAATGAGTATCCGGAGATCCGACATGAGATCCATAGAAGAGGTTGGGAAGTTCTAACAAACCCCATCCAACAAGTCAGAATTCTAATGGTTCAAGAGTTCTATGCTAATGCATGGATCACAAGGAACCATGATCAAAGTAAGAACCCAAACCCAAAGAATTATCTCACCATGGTTCGGGGGAATTACTTAGATTTTAGTCCGGAAAATGTAAGGTTGGCGTTCAACTTGCCAATGATGGAAGAGAACGCACGCCCCTACACAAGGAGAGTCAACTTTGATCAAAGGTTGGACCAAGTCCTCATGGACATATGTGTGGAAGGAGCTCAATGGAAGATTGACTCAAAAGGCAAACCGGTTCAACTGAGAAGACTGGACCTTAAGCCTGTAGCTAGAGGATGGTTAGAGTTCATTCAACGCTCAATCATTCACACTAGCAACCGGTCTGAAGTTACTATAGACCGGGCCATCATGATCCATAGCATCATGATTGGAGAAGAGGTGGAGGTTCATGAGATTATACCTCAAGAACTCTACAAGGTAGCTGACAAGTCCTCCACTATGGCAAGGTTAGCTTTTTCTCACCTCATTTGCCATCTATGCAATTCGGCTGGGATTGACTTAGAAGGAGACATTCCCATTGAGGAAGAGAAGCCCATCACTAAGAAAAGGATGGAGCAAACAAGAGAGCCCATTCATGGAGCTCAAGAGACGCATGAAGCTCATCACCATGAGATCCCGGAGATGCCTCAAATGCATTTTACTCCACAAAACTATTGGGAGCAAATCAACACCTCCCTAGGAGAATTAAGTTCCAACATGGGACAATTAAGGGTGGAACATCAAGAGCACTCCATCATCCTTCATGAAATTAGAAAAGATCAAAAAGCAATGAGGGAGGAGCAACAAAGACAAGGAAGAGACATAGAAGAGCTCAAGGACATCATTGGTTCCTCAAGAAGGAAACGCCACCATCACTAAGGTGGATTCATTCCTTGTTCTTACATTCTCTGTTTTTCGTTTTCTTTATGTTAAGTGCTTATCCATGTTTGTGTCTTATTACATGATCATTAGTATTTAGTAACTATGTCTTAAAGTTATGAATGTCCTATGAATCCATCACCTCTCTTAAATGAAAAAATGTTTTAATTCAAAAGAACAAGAAGTACATGAGTTTCGAATTTATCCTTGAACTTAGTTTAATTATATTGATGTGGTGATAATACTTTTTGTTTTTCTGAATGAATGCTTGAACAGTGCATATGTCTTTTGAAGTTGTTGTTTAAGAATGTTAAATATGTTGGCTCTTGAAAGAATGATGACAAGGAGACATGTTATTTGATAATCTGAAAAATCATAAAAATGATTCTTGAAGCAAGAAAAAGCAGCAAAGAACAAAGCTTGCAGAAAAAAAAGTGAAAAAAAATAGAAAGAAAAAGAAAAAGCAAGCAGAAAAAGCCAAAGCTCTTAAAACCAAAAGGCAAGGGCAAATAAAAAGGATCCCAAGGCTTTGAGCATCAGTGGATAGGAGGGCCTAAAGGAATAAAATCCTGGCCTAAGCGGCTAAAACAAGCTGTCCCTAACCATGTGCTTGTGGCGTGAAGGTGTCAAGTGAAAACTTGAGACTGAGCGGTTAAAGTCAAGGTCCAAAGCAAAAGAAGAGTGTGCTTAAGAACCCTGGACACCTCTAATTGGGGACTTTAGCAAAGTTGAGTCACAATCTGAAAAGGTTCACCCAATTATGTGTCTGTGGCATTTATGTATCCGGTGGTAATACTCGAAAACAAAGTGCTTAGGGCCACGGCCAAGACTCATAAAGTAGCTGTGTTCAAGAATCATCATACTGAACTAGGAGAATCAATAACACTATCTGAACTATGAGTTCCTATAGATGCCAATCATTCTGAACCTCAATTGATAAAGTGAGATGCCAAAACTATTCAAGAGGCAAAAAGTTACAAGTCCCGCTCATCTGATTGGAGCTATGTTTCATTGATAGTTTGGAATTTATAGTATATTCTCTTCTTTTTATCCTATTTGATTTTCAGTTGCTTGGGGACAGGCAACAATTTAAGTTTGGTGTTGTGATGAGCGGATAATTTATATGCTTTTTGGCATTGTTTTTAGTATGTTTTTAGTAGGATCTAGTTACTTTTAGGGATGTTTCCATTAGTTTTTATGTTAAATTCACATTTCTGGACTTTACTATGAGTTTGTGTATTTTTCTGTGATTTCAGGTATTTTCTGGCTGAAATTGAGGGACTTGAGCAAAAATCAGATTCAGAGGTTGAAGAAGGACTGCTGATGTTGTTGGATTCTGACCTCCCTGTACTCAAAGTGGATTTTCTGGAGCTACAGAACTCAAAATGACGCACTTTTAATTGCGTTGGAAAGTAGACATCTAGGGCTTTCCAGAAATATATAATAGTCCATACTTTGGCCGCTTTTAGATGACACAAAAGGGCGTTGAACGTCAGTTCTACGCTGCAGTATGGAGTTAAACGCCAGAAACACGTCACGAACCAGAGTTGAACGCCAGAAACACGTTACAACCTGGCGTTCAACTCCAGAAAGAGCCTCTGCACGTGTAACATTCAAGCTCAGCCCAAGCACACACCAAGTGGGCCCCGGAAGTGGATTTATGCATCAATTACTTATCTCTGTAAACCCTAGTAACTAGTTTAGTATAAATAGGACTTTTTACTATTGTATTAGACATCTTATGATTTTTAGTTCATCTTTGGATCATATTGATCACGTTTGGGGGCTGGCCATTCGGCCATGCCTGAACCTTTCACTTATGTATTTTTAAACGGTAGAGTTTCTGTACTCCATAGATTAAGGTGTGGAGCTCTGCTGTTCCTCATGAATTAATATAAAGTACTACTGTTTTTCTATTCAATTCAACTTATTTTTGCTTCTAAGATATTCATTCGCACTTCAACATGAATGTGATGAACGTGACAATCATCATCATTCCCCCACGAACGTGTGCCTGACAACCACTTCCGTTCCACCTTAGATTGGATGATTATCTCTTGGATCTCTTAATCAGAATCTTCGTGGTATAAGCTAGATTGATGGCGGCATTCATGAGAATCCAGAAAGTCTAAACCTTGTCTGTGGTATTCCGAGTAGGATTCAGGGATTGAATGACTGTGACGAGCTTCAAACTCGCGAGTGCTGGGCGTAGTGACAGACGCAAAAGGAGGGTGAATCCTATTCCAGTATGATCGAAAACCTCCAGATGATTAGCTATGCAGTGACAGCGCATCGGACCATTTTCACAGAGAGGATGGGATGTAGCCATTGACAATGGTGATGCCTCCAGATGATTAGCCATGCAGTGACAGCGCATCGGACCATTTTCACAAAGAGGATGAGAAGTAGCCATTGACAACGGTGATGCCCTTACATAAAGCCAGCCATGGAAAGGAGTAGGACTGATTGGATGAAGATAGCAGGAAAGCAGAAGTTCAGAGGGACGAAAGCATCTCTATACGTTTATCTGAAATTCTCACCAATGATATACATAAGTATTTCTATCTTTATTCTGTTTATTTATTATTATTTTCGAAAACTCCATAACCATTTGATATCTGCCTGACTGAGATCTACAAGATGACCATAGCTTGCTTCATACCAACAATCTCCGTGGGATCGACCCTTACTCACGTAAGGTTTATTACTTGGACGACCCAGTGCACTTGCTGGTTAGTTGTATCAAAGTTGTGAATGAAAAACGATTTATTAAGACGTGCGTACAGAGTTTTTGGCGCCGTTGCCTGAGATCACAATTTTGTGCACCACCAAGCTTTCTAATAGTGGATGCAGGTATTAGGTTAATACTTGCTCCAAGGTCACATAGGGCTGTCTTGGTACAAGCACCCTCTAATGTGCATGGTATCATAAAGCTTCCTGGATCTTGAAGCTTCTCTGGTAAGCTTTTCAGAATGACTGCACTGCATTCTTCAGTGAGAAACACTTTTTCAGTTTCTCTCCAATCCTTCTTATGACTTAAGATCTCTTTCATGAACTTAGCATAAGAAGGTATTTGCTCAAGTGCCTCTGCAAACGGGATCTTTATTTCAAGAGTCCTGAGATAGTCTACAAAGCGGGAAAATTGTTTATCCTGTTCCGCTTGGTGGAGCTTCTGAGGATAAGGCATCTTAGCTTTATATTCTTCAACCTTAGTTACTGCAGGTTTATTCCCTACAGAAGTGGTTGGAGAAGCCTTCTTAGAGGGGTTACTATCAGCACTTGCAGGTGTCTGATCCCTCATTGGCATTTGAACGCCAGGAATGGGGGCTGAATGGGCATTTAACGCCAGGTTCCCACCCTTTTCTGGCATTTAAACGCCAGATTTGGGCATCCATTGGGCGTTTAACGCCAGTTTTCCCCCTTTTCTGGCGTTTGAACGCTAGAGTTATTCCTCTCTAGGATCTTAATGTCCTCAGAGGGATTTTGGGCAGTGGTTTGGTCATCCTCTGTCATTTGTTCCTTTCTTGACTTTTTGCTACTTTGAGCTGAGTTATTCAATGTCTTCCCACTCCTTAGTTGGATAGCTTGGCATTCTTCTGTTATCTGTTTAGATAGCTGCTGTCTTGTCTAATTCAATTGTGCTTCTATATTCTTGTTAGCATTTTTAGTGTCTTGGAGCATCTCTTTGAATTCTGCTAATTGTTTTGTCATAAGGAGTAATTGTTGATTAAGTTCAACAATCTGTTCTTGAGGATTAGGATCAGTAGTTACTGCCATAGCCTTTTCTTTTATGGAGGACTCACTGTTTGAGTACAGATGTTAATTTCTAGCAACTATATCTATGAGCTCTTGAGCTTCTTCAATTGTTTTTCTCATGTGTATAGATCCACCAGCTGAGTGGTCTAGGGACATCTGAGCTTTTTCTGTAAGCCCATAGTAGAAGATGTCTAACTGTACCCACTCTGAAAACATTTCAGAAGGGCATTTCTTAGCATCCCTCTGTACCTCTCCCAGGCATTATAAAGAGATTCATGATCTTCTTGTTTAAAGCCTTGGATGTCCAGCCTTAGCTGTGTCATCCTTTTTGGAGGGTAAAATTGATTCAGGAATTTGTCTGTTAATTGTCTCCATGTTTTTATGCTTGCTGTGGGTTGGTTATTTAACCACCTCTTAGCTTGATCTTTTACAGCAAATGGAAACAATAACAATCTGTAGACATCCTGATCCACTTCTTTATCACGTACCGTGTCAGCAATTTGTAAGAATTGTGCCAGAAACTCAGTAGGTTCTTCCTGTGGAAGACCAGAATACTGGCAATTTTGCTGCACCATGATAATGAGCTGAGGATTTAGCTCAAAACTGCTTGCTTTGATGGGAGGTATACAGATGCTACTCTCATATGCAGCTGTAATGGGGTTAGCATATGACCCTAGAGTCCTTCTGGACTGTTCATTTCCACTTATGTCCATGATGGAGAAAAGGGAATTGATATGAATTGCAAATAAATTATATTTTTATTTTTTATTTATTTAATTAAAAGTGACTGAAAATAATAAAATAAAATAAAATTTCGAAAACTAAAAGAAAATAAAATCAAAGCAAATTGAAAACTAAATTAATTAATTAATTAAAAAAATTTTGAAATTAGCAATCAAAAAGATATGATTGAAAATTATTTTGAAAAAGATATGATTTTGAAGATATGATTGCAAATAAAAAAATGATTGAAAAGATATGATTGAAGAAATTAAAAAGATTTGGTTTTTGAAAAAGATTTGAAAAGATCAATTTTTGAAATTAGAATATTGACTTGACTAAAAAGAAACATATGATTTTGAAAATCTTTGACTAAATTAATGCAAAATTTCGAAATTTATGAGTAAAATAAGGAAGGGATATTTTTTTATTTTTGAATTTTAATGCGGAAAGAGAAAAACAACAAAATGACACTAAACTTAGAAATTTTAGATCAAAACACAGAGAACAAACAAGAAAACTTTGAATGTCAAGATGAACACCAAGAACACTTTGAAGATCAAGATGAACACTAAGAACAAATTTTTGAAAAATTTTTAAGTAAATAAAAGCACAAAAACACCAAACTTAAAATTTTTAGAAAATCAAGCACAATATTTTCGAAAAATTAAAGGAAAAACAAAGAAGACACCAAACTTAGAATTTTTAAAGATCAAGAAAGACTAAGAACATGCAAATTCGAAAAAATTAAAAGAGAGTAAAGGCATGCAATTGACACCAAACTTAAAATATGAAACTAAATTCAAATAAAAGACTCTAAACCAACAAAAATAAAATATTCCTAATCTAAGCAACAAGATAAACCGTCAGTTGTCCAAACTCGAACAATCCCCGGCAACGGCGCCAAAAACTTGGTGCACGAAATTACAATCACACTTTTGTAACTCCGCCCAACTAACCAGCAAGTGCACTGGGTCGTCCAAGTAATACCTTACGTGAGTAAGGGTCGATCCCACGGAGATTGTCGGCTTGAAGCAAGCTATGGTTATCTTGTAACTCTTAGTCAAGATATCAGTAATTCTCAGATTTAATTGTAAAAAGTAAAAGAACATGAAATAAATACTTGTTATGCAGTAATGAAGAACAGGTTGAGGCTTTGGAGATGCTTTGTCTTCTGAACCTCTGCTTTCCTACTGTCTTCTTCTTCATGCACACAAGACTCCTTCCATAGCAAGCTTTATGTTGGGCATCACCATTGTCAATGGCTACATCCCGTTCTCTCAGTGAAAATGTTCCAACCGCACGGCTAATCATCTGTCGATTCTCGATCATGTCGGAATAGGATCCATTGATCCTTTTGCGTCTGTCACTACGCCCAACACTCGCGAGTTTGAAGCTCGTCACAGTCATCCCTTCCAGATCCCACTCAGAATACCACAGACAAGGTTTAGACGTTCTAGATCTCAGGAATGACCGCCAATGATTCTAGCTTATACCATGAAGACTCTGATTTGAATCATGAGGCTAAGAGATATGCATTTAATCTAAGATAGAACGGAGGTGGTTGTCAGGCACGCGTTCATAGGTGAGAATGATGATGAGTGTCACAGATCATCATATTCATCAAGTTGAAGTGCGAATGAATATCTTAGAATGGAAGCAAGCGTAATAGAATGGAAAACAGTAGTAATTGCATTAATTCATCAAGAACAGCAGAGCTCCTCACCCCCAACAATGGGGTTTAGAGACTCATGCCGTAGAGAACACAACAAGAAACGTGTAAAGTGTCATGAGGTACAATATGAATCACTGAAAGTAGTATTTATAGTAAATAGTGACCTAGGGTTACAGAAAATGAGTAAGCTAGGGTGTTTATTGTAAAATTCCACTTCCGGGGCCCACTTGGTGTGTGCTTGGGCTGAGCATTGAAGCTTTCATGTGTAGAGACATTTTTTGGAGTTAAACGCCAGCTTTTATGCCAGTTTGGGCATTTAACTCCAGCTTTTGTGCCAGTTCTGGAGTTAAACGCCAGAATTCTTGAGCTGACTTGGAATGCCTGTTTGAGAGCACGCCAATTGGGCTTCTGTAGCTTATTGAGAGCGCGCCAATTGGGCTTCTGTAGCTCCAGAAATCCACTTCGAGTGCAGGGAGGTCAGAATCCAACAGCATCTGCAGTCCTTTTTCAGCCTCTGAATTAGATTTTTGCTCAGGTCCCTCAATTTCAGCCAAAAAATACCTAAAATCACAGAAAAACACACAAAGTCATAGTAAAGCCCAGAAAAGTGATTTTTATTTAAAAACTAATAAAAACATAATAAAAACTAACTAAAATGTACTAAAAACATACTAAAAACAATGCCAAAAAGCGTATAAATTATCCGCTCATCAAAGCCACTTGTTATCTCCAACACCATACTTCATCAGAAAACCATTCTAATTCCTATCAAATGATTCTTTTGTAGAAGAGTTCCAAACAACATGACTCATCTCATCTTTAATTTTTTTATGTTGCTTATTGATGCGTGAGCATCTTTTCTATCTATTCCTAGTGAATTTGCATTTAATTTGTTGAGTTTAATCAAGAATTAATTATTTTTTAGTCACTATGGATGCTACTTTGAGTCTTGTGAACTTCTGTTTATCTTAGGTAGCATTCGGCTGGATTTGATGGAGTTTCTACAGAAGAGGAGATAACCAGTGAGGAGCGACGCGTACGCATGACTGACACATATGCGTGATTTGGAGATTTGCACGGCGACGCGTGCACGTACCTGACGTGTACGCGTGACACGTGAAGAAGACCATCGATGCATACGCGTTACTGACGCGTACGCGTGACATGCGCCACGTGTAGAAAACGCTGGGGGCAATTTCTGGGCTATTTTTGACCCAGTCTTCGGTCCAGAAAACACAGATTAGAGGCTGCAGAGTGGAGGAATTAAGGGAACACTTCTTGTTATTTCCCAAGTTAGGCGTGGATCCTACCAAGCAAGTGGTCCCCATCCATCAATTGAAGACTTGCTGATTGCTATAGTTAATTCTGATTTAAATTTTAATTCTTATTTTAAAAATAGGAAAAGATATTATTTAGTTTTAGAAATCAGATTTTAAATTAATTAGGATTAGATATAAAAGAGAAAGTAAACTTCTCTTCAGGGGATCCCACCATTATTCCACCTCAGCCCAATTTATAGTTTACGAGAATCTTAGTTTTCACTTTTTTCCATGAGCAACTAAACCTCCACTGTTAAGGTTAGGAGCTCTGTCTATTGTATGGATTGATTTTATTGTTTTTCTATTTTAATTCATGTACTGATTTATATTTCAAGAATTATTTTCATTCTTTATTTTATGAAATTGGGTGGAACGGAAGTATGACCCTCTTTCTAATTGAGTTCTTGTATAACTTGGAAAAGCTCTTTACTTGAACAACAGCTTGAAAACAATTTCTCCTAAATTCTAATTATCTGGATTTAACGGGATACGTGACATATAATCCTCTTATATTTGGATAATTAGGATTTTTGTGGAATAATAACTAGAATTAAACTTCACCCCCTAATTGGAATTAATTGACCAAGGAATTGGCTGTTGATGAAAGTTAGAGGAGACTAGAAAGGTCTAAGGAATTAGGGTCTAGTCACATATAGTTTGCCATGAATTAAATCTTGCATGATTAAAATAAATTAATAAGAAAAGTCAATTCGGAGAATAGATAACTATGACGTCTTAACTGCCTTCTCCATATTTTATTCCCAACTTAATTATTGTCTGTCTTCTGATATTCTAAAGTTCCTGTTTAATGTGTTTTGAACTCTCAACACCATTTTCTGCTTGTCTAACTACGTAAATTAATCAACCATTGTTGCTTAGTCCATCAATCCTCGTGGGATCGATCCTCACTCACCTGAGGTATTACTTGGTACGACCTGGTGCACTTGTCGGTTAGTTTGTTGTTATAAATTTCACACCAAGTTTTTGGCGCCATTGTCGGGGATTGTCAGTGATTAACAACTATTAGTTGCTTGATTGCTTAGATTAGGCGTTTTAGTTTTAATTTTATTTAATTTATGCCTTATTATTTTCGAATTTATTACTAGTAATTTTTCTTAATTTCTGAAATTAAGTTTGGTGTTTCCTAGTTAGTCTTATTTTAATTTTTTTATTTAATTTGCCTAATAATTTCAAATTTTTTTTAGTCTTAATTTTACTAGTAATTTTTGAATTTTAGTATTTGTTTGTTTTATTCAATATTTTTATCTCTTTATTCAGGTTGCCTCACTGGGAATTCTCTGCACTCTGACGTAGAGAGTTCCATCTTTTCTTGTCTTCTGTTTGTTTATGCGCACGAACAGAGACAAAGAACATCTCTTAGACTTTGATCCTAAACCTGAAAGAACTTTCAAGCGGCGTTTGCAACAAGCAAGACTTTACAAGGCTGCAGAATCCACTATGGATCCTAATGATGCTGCTAATGCCAATGTGGCAAATTTGAATGGGAATGATCAACAAAGGAGAGTGCTTGGCTCTTATTCTTCTCCTACTGCAGATATTTATGGAAAAAGCATTGTGGTGCCTCCTATAGCTGCGAACAACTTTGAGTTGAAGCCACAATTGATCACCCTGGTGCAATAAAACTCCCAGTATCATGGTCTTCCCCAAGAAGACCCAAATCAATCTATTTCTAATTTTCTGCATATCTGTGATATTGTGAAGACAAATGGAGTGAATCCTAAGGTGTACAAACTCATGCTCTTCCCGTTTGCTCTGAGGGATGGAGCAAAGCTATGGCTAGATTCCCAATCCAAGGAGAGTTTGGATACTTGGGACAAGGTTGTTACTGAGTTTCTTACTAAATTTTTCCCACCAAAGAAGCTGACTAAGCTTAGGGTGGAAGTTCAGACCTTCAGGCTGAAGGATGGTGAAACTCTTTATGAAGCTTGGGAGAGATACAAGCTACTGACTAGGCAATGCCCTCCGGACATGTTCTCCAAATGGACCCAACTAGATATCTTTTATAAAGGTTTAGGTGAAATATCCAAGATGTGCTTAGATAATTCTGCAGGTGGTTCACTACACAAGAAGAAGACACCGGAGGAGACTATTGAGCTTATTGAGTTGGTTGCTAGCAACCAATATTTATACTCATCTAACAGGAATCCTGTGAACTCAAAGACTTCTCAAAAGAGAGGTGTGTTGGAAATGGAAATGGAAGCTGTTAATGCTATTCTTGCTCAGAACAAGCTTATGTCTCAGCAAATACATTTACTTACTCAGCAGATGGGTGGCATGCAAGTTTCAGCTATCAACACCCAAAATCCACCTCAAAAGAGGTCTCTTATGACATGATAGGTAATTTTGTACAAAATAAAAATTATGATTATGCTCAATCTTTTTCTGAACAGGTAAATTATATAGGGAGTGGTCCTAGAAACCCCAATAATGATCCATACTCTAAGACATACAATCTTGGGTGGATGGACCAACCTCAGAGATCTCAGAATTTCAACAATCATTCTCATGGCGGTTTCCAATAGAACAACCATAATAACCGCCAATTTCAGTCTCATCAACAACAACCACCTCAGCAGGCAATTCTCAATCCCAACAAGATTCTAATTGGGAGATGATGAGGAGTTTTATGCAAGAAACTAGAGCCTCCATTAGAAACTTGGAGGTGCAAATGGGCCAACTGAGCAAGTAAATACCTGAGAGGTCTACAAATACAATTCAAAACTTGGAGATTCAGATGCGTCAATTAGCCACAAAAGTTGATGAAATTGATAAGAGGACCATTAATAGCCTTCCTGGTAACACAATTCCAAATCCAAGAGAGGAATGCAAGGCTATCACCTTGATAAGTGGACAAGTGGCAAGTATGGAAGCACAAGTTAATGAGGAGCCAGTTGAAAAAGAAGCTCCAGAGGAGAAGATGGAAGAAGTAGAGCACGTCCCTCCAAAGCGTGCGGACAACCCATTCCCAGACTCTCTTGACACTTATCCTACATTGCCAAAGGCTCCTGAGTACAAGCCTAAAATGCCATATCCTCAGAGACTTCAAAAGGAGACCAAGGACAAGCAGTTTTCAAAGTTCTTGGAAGTCTTCAGAAAGTTGCAAATCAATATTCCTTTTGCGGAGGTTTTGGAGCAAATGCCTCTCTATGTCAAATTCATGAAGGAATTGTTGTCAAAGAAGAATCCTTTAAAAGGAGATGAGACAGTGGTCCTGACTAAGGAATGTAGTGCCATCATTCAAAATAACTTGCCAAGGAAGATGTCGGATCCAAGGAGCTTTCAAATTCCATGCACCATTGGGAACACAACCTTTGAGAAAGAATTATGTAATCTGGGAGCAAGCATCAATTTAATGCCCTTGTCTATGATGAAGAAGCTACAAATCCAAGAGGCACAACCCACAAGGATAGCATTACAGATTGCAGACAAATCTATGAAGCCTGCATACGGATTAGTGGAGAATATCTTGGTCAAAGTGGGTAAGTTCTTCCTCGCAGCAGATTTTGTGATTCTTGACACAGGGGAGGATAAGAATGCCTCTATAATTCTAGGAAGACCATTCCTAGCCACTGGAAGAGCTCTGATTGATGTAGAAGTGGGTGAATTAGTGCTTAGAGTGCATGATGAGAAACTAGTCTTTCATGTCTTCAAAGATATACATTCAACAGGTGAAGACGAGAGGTGCATGCACTTATTGATCCAAACCTTCAACAATCCCCTGATGACGGACAGTAGAATTTGCAGCTCAAACCTCCTTTGGTGACAATCAATAAACTTCCTCCTGACATCAAACCTAAGTTTGGTGTTGGGAATGCATCATCCACCAAGGAGGAGGTTCCCAAAAAGAAGAAAATACCCAGGGGATGGAGAAACAAAAAGATCCCCACTGAAGGTTTCTCCCCAGGAATGAAGGTGGTGTTGACTAAGAATCCAGTATGGACTTATACGGTAAACAAAATCCTCTCTCTGGAGCATATTGAGCTACTTTATGGAGACACAGGAAAGAAGTTCAAGGTTAGGGGTGAAGAGCTGAGCCCCTATGATCCTCCTCCTTAGAGGAGTTGACCGTCAAGCTAGTGATGGTAAAGAAGCGCTTGTCGGAAGGCAACCCGATAACTTCGTATCCTTAGTTATTTTTCGTAGTAGTGATTTTCTTATTTATTTGATTTTTATTGAGTTTTTACTGTCTTTCTTTCGTTTTAAGTGTGTTCTGATCATGCAGCTAGTTTAAAACAGGAACCGAACACTTCGAAAAATAAAAAAACGAGCACACGACGCGCAAGCGTCGCTGACACGTACGCGTCATATGTGAGTGCGAGAAAAATAAAAATTGAACAGAGAGTTGGGCAGGAGTGGTGCTGGTGGCGTGCCTTGCGCACAAGTGAGCCCACGCGTGCGCGTCGTTTGCGCTTTTAGCCACCCATGCGTACGCATCCCTGACGCGTATGCGTGACCCTGAAAATCGGCGTCAATGAGTGTTTGGGCAGAGAGTTGTGATGGCTTAGGGCTGAAACTGTGATAGAGGCACAAACTTGATCATGCGTATGCGTCCTTTCCACAAATGGCCATCCACGCGTGTGCGTGCATGACGCGGACACGTCATATGAGAATTTTGGTTCCCAGGCCACGCGAACAGAGAGTTGCGCATGCACGCAGATGATTTCGTGTGATTCGCACAAACCAAGGGCACGCGTACGCGTGCCAGACGCTTACGCGTCACTGTCAAAATCATGCGACCCACGCATACGCGTGCTGTACGCATACGCGTCGCCTGCGCCGCACAACTCCACTAGTGCACCGCCCAGTTTTGATTTTCATTCTCTCTCCCTCCCAAATCCTAATCCTCTCTTGTTCTTTTATCCTTTTATTCTTCTTTCATCATACTATTTGTTTTTGTTTTCAGTTCTTCTTTGCTTGAGGACAAGCAAACCTTTAAGTTTGGTGTTGAAGCTTCGCTTATGGATTTTCTGTTTATTTTTATGGTACCAAAGGGAGGCGAATCATCTTCACGGAGGAGCACAACCTGAAGAATAAAATGACCGCTAGGATAACTGAGGTGGTTGAGTTTCTTTCAATCTATATTCCTGATGCCAGGGCATTTTGGCCAGTTTCACTGACCTTTTCTTTACTGTTTTTAGGATAGTTTCATGCATTTCCTTAGGAAATAAGCTAGTTTTGGGTAGATATTCACTTACATCTTGATTCAAACATACATTGTGCACTTTACATGATTTCATGAGGATTTTGCATGAATTTAAGGACAAATTGGATGTTGCATTTCCCATGACTTGGACTAGAACTTTGATGCACTTTATTGCTTGATTTCAGGACAAGGGAAGCAAAGAAGAACCACATTAGTGGCTACGTTAGTTACACTAACGTTAACACTAACGTGGAATGGGAGTAACTTGCAAAGTTAATGAGAAAAATGATTGCCAATAACGCTCTCGAGGCCATCATTGCCCACGTTAAGAGTCACGTTAACTAAGTTAACGTGAACTCTAACGTGGAAGTAAAGAAATGGAACCAACGTTAGTGACACTTAACATTATCACTAACGTTGGACCAAGATCATGAGTGGCCACGTTAGAGTCCACGTTAACTTAGTTAACGTGGCCTCTAACGTTAAGAAGAAAAGGGGGAACCAACGTTAGTGACACTCAACATTGTCACTAACGTTGGCCAAAGCACATTAAGCCACGTTAACTCCCACGTTAACTAGGTTAACGTGGAAGCTAACGTGAAGAAACAAAGTGGTCGACAACGTTAGTGACACCCAACATTGTCACTAACGTTGGAAGCACACAAGCCCCCAATAAGCCACGTTGACTCCCACATTAACCTAGTTAACGTGGAAGCTAACGTGAAGAAGGAAGGTGATCACCAACGTTAGTGACACTTAACATTATCACTAACGTTGGAAGGAGCCACACATGCCACCATGAGCCACGTTAACTCCCACGTTAACTTAGTTAACATGGAAGCTAACGTGGATAAGGGAATGATGAGCCAACGTTAGTGACACTCAACTTTGTCACTAACGTTGGAGATGGCTAGCAAGGCCACGTTAGAAGCCACGTTAACCTAGTTAACGTGGACTCTAACGTGGAAAATAGGGGCAATTTGGAACGTTAGTGACAATGGTAAGTGTCACTAACATTCTCGAAGGATGGCAAGCCCACGTTAAAAGAGCCACGTTAACTAAGTTAATGTGGACTCTAACGTAGGGAAGAGGGAGGCTTCTCAACGTTATTGGGAAAGTTGAGTCCCAATAATGTGTGCGAACGACATAGTGGAAACGTTAGTGGCAACGTTTGTGCCACTAACGTTGAGGTTAACGTGGCTTTTAACTTTGGTGAGGAACGTTAGTGAAAAAGGTGATTGTCACTAACGTTCTCGAACCCATATTTTCACTGAACGTTAACACCACTAACTTCCTGAGCCAAAGTCCCTACCCACTTCATACTTTCTCTCTGCAAGTAAAAGCTAAGCCCAATGAAGAAGAGAACTGATTCAAACTCAAGATCCAAAGGCCCAAGACTTGAAGAATCAACTAGAAGAACATAAGAGTAGTATATATAGGAGTAGCTTTGAATTATTTGGGAGGTTGGAAATTATAGGGAGCCTCTTGGCATAGAACTACTCTCTGTATTTTACTTTCTCTGCACTTCTAGTTTTCATCATGTATTCTCCATCTTTGTTTTCATTTTCCAGAGCTATGAACAACTAAACCCCTTTCATTGGGTTAGGGAGCTCTGTTGTAATTTGATGGATCAATACTAGTTTTTATTATTCTTCTTCTATCTTTTCTCTTGATTTTACTTGAAAGCTTTCGATCTTCATCCAATTGGGTAGTTATCTTGGAAAAGAAGCTATTCATACTTGGATCTCTTCTGAACCTTGAAAGAGGAATGAAGAGATCAAGCTAGAAATGCTTTCTCATGCTGGACCAAATTGGGTTTGGATGGATATGTGACTATAATCCTCTCAACACTTGATTTGGAAAATGTATGTGGTATAATCAGTGACCATACTTCATCTCTTCTCATGAGCAATTGACCAAGGAATTGGCTATTGATCAAGATTTGAGAGATTGAATTACGAGAAATTGTAATCCAATCACTTAAGATTACCAAGGAGATCAATGAGTGCATTGATTGAGGAAGAGATGAAAATGAGATTGATCCGAAGAATGCAACATCTCCTAAGCCCAATGAACTCCCCATTTCTGATCTTACCCATTCTCTTTAATTTCTGTCATTTACATTTATGAGCAATTCCCCCATTCCCATTTAAGATTCTGCAATTTACTTTCTGCTATTTACTTTTTCGCCATTTAATTTTCTGCAATTCTCAACTCAATTTCTGATTCGCTCAACTAGAACATTCCTCTAATTAAAGTTGCTTGATCAATCAATCCTTGTGGGATTCGACCTCACTCTATTGTGAGTTTTTACTTGACGACAAATTCGGTACACTTGCCGAAGGAAATTTGTTATGAGACAAGTTTTCCGTGCATCAATTCCTTCCCGCTCTTACTATGTTATGTTCCAATTTTCTACTATTTTGCTTTGTTTATTGCATGATCCTTTATTAGTTAGATTCCTAGGTTCTAGTTTAGTTATGTTATTTTTAAAATTTTTGTTAATTGCTTTAATTCTGAAAGATATCTCATGTATTGCCCACTGAGCTTGAAATCAAAAAGAAAGAAGAAAAGGGGATGTAATGCATGAGAAATTGAGTTTATTTTTTTAAGAGTAGTCTCATTTATTCAAATGTGGTGGTATTTTCTGTGACTCTAAATGCATAACATGAATAGTGCATATTTAAATTTGAATCAAAGAATGTTGATGTACAAGGAACATGAATTTAGAGAACTATTATGAATTCTCTGCAATAAGTGAAAGTTTAATCCTTGAAGCAGAAGAAACAGCAAAAGAAAAATAACAGCAAGGTCCAAGGCTCTGAGCATCAATGACTAGGAAGGTCAGACATGATTAAAAGCTCAAAGAGTTGTTTCCCTAGTCATATGCTTGTGGTGTGATTGTGTCAAGTAATCCTTGAGACAGAACACGAAGAGTCGAGATCAATTGCATTTAACAGAGTATACCAAAGGCTTTGAGCACCACTGTCTAGGAGTAACTGAAAAAAAAAAATTAGAACTTAAAGAAAGTTCCCCAGTTAAGTGCTTGTGGTGTTTCTGTGTCAATAAAGCTTAAGACAAAACATTTAAAGTCATGGCTAGGCTCAGGGTGCAAAGCACCAAAGAAAAGAGAATCAAAGGAAATTTGTTGTGTTCAAGGATTAAATTGAAGTACAAAAGATTAGAGAATTCATAATATTATCCGGATTCTAATTCCAAATGACAGTAACTTCCTTTTGATTCAAAGGAGAGTGAGATGCCAAAACTATTCAGGATTGCAGCTGTAAACCCCACTATAAGAAGAGACATGAGCTTAATCAAACTCTCATTCTCATGCAAATTCATATCCTAAGCCTATATTAGTTTTGGTTGCTTGAGGACAAGCAACAATTCAAGTTTGGTGTTGTGATGCGTGAGCATCTTTCCTATCTTTTCCTAGTGAATTTGCATTAAATTTGTTGAGTTTAATCAAGAATTAATTATCTTTTAGCCACTATGGATGCTACTTTGAGTCTTGTGCAATTCTATTTATTTTAGGTAGCATTTGGCTGGATTTGATGGAGTTTCTGCAAAAGAGGAGATAACCATCGAGGAGCGACGCGTACGCGTGACTAACGCATACGCGTGATTTGGAGATTTGCACGGTGACGCGTGCGCGTACCTGACGCGTACACATGACACGTGAAGAAGACCATCGACACGTACGATTGACTGACGCGTACGCATGACATGCGCCATGTGTAGAAAATGTAGAAAACGCTGGGGGCGATTTCTAGGCTGTTTTTGACCCAGTCTTCATCCCAGAAAACACATATTAGAGGCTGCAGAGTAGAGGAATCAGGGGAACACTTCTTGTTATCTCCCAAGTTAGGCGTGGATCCTACAAAGCAAGTGGTCCCCATCCATCAATTGAAGACTTGCTGATTGCTATAATTGATTCTGATTTAAATTTTAATTCTTATTTTAAAAATAGGAAAAGATATTATTTAGTTTTAGAAATTAGATTTTAAATTAATTAGGATTAGATATAAAAGAGGAAGGAAACTTCTCTTCAGGGGATCCCACCATTATTCCACCTCAGCCCAATTTACAGTTTACGAGAATCCTAGTTTTCACCCTTTTCCATGAGCAACTAAACCTCCACTGTTAAGGTTAGGAGCTCTGTCTATTGTATGGATTGATTTTATTGTTTTTCTATTTTAATTCATGTACTGATTTATATTTCAAGAATTATTTTCGTTCTTTATTTTATGAAATTGGGTGGAACGGAAGTATGACCCTCTTTCTAATTGAGTTCTTGTATAACTTGGAAAAGCTCTTTACTTGAACAACAGCTTGAAAATAATTTCTCCTAAATTCTAATTATCTGGACTTAACGGGATACGTGACATATAATCCTCTTATATTTGGATAATTAGAATTTTTGTGGCATAATAACTAGAATTAAACTTCACCCCCTAATTGGAATTAATTGACCAAGGAATTGGCAGTTGATGAAAGTTAGAGGAAACTAGAAAGGTCTAAGGAATTAGGGTCTAGTCACATATAGTTTGCCATGAATTAAATCTTGTATGATTAAAATAAATTAATAAGAAAAATAAATTCGGAAAATAGATAACTCTAAAGCCTTAACTGCCTTCTCCATATTTTATTCCCAACTTAATTATTGCCTGTCTTATGATATTCTAAAGTTCCTGTTTAATGCTTTTTGAACTCTCAACACCATTTTCTGCTTGTCAAACTAAGTAAATTAATCAACCATTGTTGCTTAGTCCATCAATCCTCGTGGGATCGACCCTCACTCACCTGAGGTATTACTTGGTACGACCCGGTGCACTTGCCGGTTAGTTTGTTGTTATAAATTCCGCACCACTTATAGCCATTTAATTTCCTTGAGACCTTCTTCATGATATGTCAAATACACCACCAGTGAATTGTTGTCGGCATACCAGCTTTAATAGCCCTTTGCATCGCTGAGCATTGATCGATAAGAATGCCTTTCCAGAGCATTTTCTCCCACGCAACGATGCCAACATTCAAATAACTATTTGAATGATTGAATATCCTATTTTTTCATCAAAGCACATCCCAAAAAAGTTTACTGACCGTGGTGATTCACCCCTATAAAGAACTAAAAAGCAGATTATACTTGAATACAATGACAAAGAAACAAATCATATATATATATTGAAAAACTATCTAAATACCCCAAAAGTGTTTCAAAAAATACATAAACCAAAATAGCATATTACTTGTTTGCATTGTAGGTGGTATCGAATAAAATAACATCTCCAAAATACTCACAGGAAGCCTTGATTCTTGCGTCGGCCCAGAAAACAATATTAATTGACTAATCAACCTAGGTTCATGCTCGAAAAAAATATTTGATTCTTCTCTTTAATTCTTACAAAGTATTTCTCAAATTCTTTTGTATTCTCTAGTTCCAAAATATTCTGTACTTCTTTTGTGATGTAATTTCTTACATCTTTTTCAATAAAACTTAATTCACGATGACCCCAAACTGCTGTGACAAATGATTGATATGTTTTGCTTAGAATGATTTTGGCTTCCTTGTTATTCTCTATTGTACATTATACAGACATGCCACTACAACATTTTGGGTCTATGGCCATGGTTTTTTTGTCACGGTAGAAAACCGTGACCATAGACCCTCTATGGTCACGATTTTTTACCGTGACAAAAAAAATAGTTATGGTCACGGTTTTTTAAAAAAGGGTGGCCTAAAAGGGTCTAAGGTCACGGTTTACAAGGGTGACCAAAAGGGGTCTATGGTCACGATTTTTTGGAGTGACAAAAAAGGGATCTATGATCACGGTTTTTTAAAAAAGGGTGACCTAAAGGGATCTATGGTCACGATTTTTTGGGGTGACCTAAAGGGGTCTATGGTCACGGTTTTGGAGTGTGACCTTAAATGGTCTATGGTCACGGTTTTTCAAAAAATGGTGACCTAAAAGGGTCTATGGTCGCGGTTTTGGGAGGTGACCTAAAGGGGTCTATGGTCACGGTTTTGGAGGTGACCTAAAATGGTCTATGGTCACGGTAAACTGTGACCAAAAAACATCTATGGTCATAATTTTGAGGGGTGATCTAAAAGAGTCTATGGTCACGGTTTTACGAAAGGATGACCTAAAAAGGTCTATGATCACGGTTTTCTGAAGTGACCTAAAGGGGTCTATGGTCACGGTTTTGGGAGGTGACCTTAAATAGTCAATGGTCACGGTTTTGGGGAGTGACCTAAAGGGGTCTATGGTCATGGTTTTCCACCGTGACCAAAAGACATCTATGGTCATGGTTTTGAGGGATGATCTAAAAGATTCTATGGTCACGGTTTTATGAAAAGGTGACCCAAAAGGGTCTATAGTCACGGTTTTTTGGAGTGACCTAAATGGGTTTATGGTCACGGTTTTAGAGGGTGACCTTAAATGGTCTATGATCACAGTTTTTCAAAAAAAGGTAAACTAAAAGGGTCTATGGTCACGGTTTTGGGGGGTGACCTAAAGGGGTCTATGGTCACAGTTTTTCACCGTGATCAAAAGACATCTGTTGAGTTTGGAAAACTTATATGATGATCAAACATTATTAAAACATAAATTAGAAAATTATTAAAATTATTATTAAGTGTTTTATTTAATAGCTTCCAATGGTTTGTTTGATGTTTTTGTTAGTGTGCAGGAAGAAAAATAAATTTGTTTCTTGGCCCAAGTAATGAAAGCCCAGCTTAGTTACTAAATATGTTTAGCCCAATAATATTTGTTCACTGCAAGTGGCTAAAGGGAAAAGAAAATCAAATTGGCCCAAAGCCTTCATAAACCATTCGGTGATCACAATGAAACTTCCTCAAGAAACCAAAAGTCTAACACGTGACTTTATGCCTTGGTAACTGAAAGCTAAAATTCAATTGAGTTTAATGTACCTTGAAAGTTTCACACGTTACTTTATGTCTTGGGTAATGGAAGTGGGAATTCAATTTGTTTTAATTCCATTTAATGCTTCCTTCAAAAGTTTTCTCTCTCTTCTCTCTCCTCTCTCTTGCTTTTGGTCACTTCAATCTATTAGAGAAGAAGATAGAAGAAATAAGAAGTCACAGAAAAAGCTATAAAGAAGAAAGGCTAAGAAAGATATTTGCTACAGAAGGAAAGATTTGAAGAGAGGCTTCAAGATTTGGTTACCAAGAAAAGAAGAGATCGACCTTGGTTTATAAAGCAAATCTATCTTGGTAAAAAGTTCATTTCCATTTTTGTACATCAAAGAAGAAGATAGCCTATGAGTCTCAGGTAGGGAAGAAGCAAAAATGGAAAGCTTGAAGCTATCCAGAGTCAGAAGCCCATCAACGATCAGAATCCATTCTTGGGGCCAAAGTCAATATCAATGGCCAAGATGGAATAAGACTGAAGAAAAAGGGTGAGAGTGATGAGGTAAGCTTGCATGCATTAGCCTCGATTTTCTCAACCCCTTCTGATGAAGCCGCTGCTACTCTTTGGTAGGAGAAGAAGTTGCTAAGTTAGGATTTCAACTTTGGAAGCTTCCCCTTCTATATTAAGGATGATCAGCTAAAGGTTGAGATCAAGGAGAGAAAGTGAAAGCACAAAGTTCTCATAGCTATCCGAGCTTCCTGAGTTCTTCTCCATCAATGGTGTTCATTTTGTTTTCTTTTTCTTATTATTGTCTGTCTGAGTCTCATTGTAAAAGACAAACATGGTGAGGTTTGTAAGAAAAAGCCAGTGAGAAGAAAAAGGTAGTGAGCAATATTAGAGAAAAAGTCATAGATGTCTCAGAGTTTCTTTGTACATCTATCTATTGTGTGTCATGATCCTGTGGGGATTTTCTTGCAAGTTGGGTTAGCACTTTGCTGTTGAAAGCTTGGTTTGAGTCCAAGTCAAGTTCAGATTGGGGTTAGAATTTGGATTTGTCCTCGATAGGAATGGGTAATTCCTAGGGAAAAATTGGTGTTTGTAATGTTGTGAAAATATAGTGAAAGTCCATCATTGTTGTGATGGAGATTGGATGTAGGATATATTGCACCTAGTAGCTGAACCAGGATATATCTGGTGTTAGTTTTTCTTCTCTACTCCTTTCTCTGTTTCTTTTTATCAGGAGACAAAAATAAAAGTGTCTCTCAACTCGGCACGAGACAAAACAAAAGTGTTTCTCAACTCAGTACGAGACAAAAGCAGAAAAATCTCCTGAAGTTCCTTTGAAAAATTAGAAATTAATATTCAGCGAAAAGGGGCTAAGATTCAACCCCCTTCTCTTAGCCACTGATTACCATCAATTGGTATCAAAGCTTGGTCTTAAAGAGATCAAGCTTTGCAACTTGGAGAAAAGATCCTGATGGAAAATAATAGTGGTACTAATCTGGTGGCCTATACTCTAACAGGGGCAATCAAGCACCAGACCTCCATTCTTCAATGGGAAGAACTATAGCTACTAGAAAGAAAGAATGAATATTTTTGTTCAGTTTGTGGATTACAGACTTTGGAAGATAATCCTGGAAGGTCCATAATTTCCAACCATAACAGGAGCTGATGGTGTGTTTGTTCCCAAGGCTGAGGCAGAATGGAATGACGATGACAGGAAGAAGATAGAACTTAATGCCAAAGCTGTCAACCTGCTAAATTGTGCTGTCAACTTCAAGGAATACCGATGGGTATCAAGATGCATAACAGCAAAGAAAATCTGGGACAAGCTCTAAGTTACTCATGAAGGTACAACCTAAGTTAAAATATCCAGAATAGACATACTAAACAGAGAATACGAAATGTTCTCAATGAAGGAAGGAGAAACAATTGATGAAATATTTGAAAGATTCAACATTATCATCACTGGTTTGGATGCTATGGGACTCACACATTCAGAATCTATGCTCGTGAGGAAAATATTGACATGTCTCACTAAAGAGTGGGAAACCAAGGCTATAGTAATAGATGAGAGTAGTGGCATTGATGAAATGACCTATGATGATCTGAGAGAAAACTTACTTGCTTTTTAAAACACCTATTTGAAAAATGATACTAAAAACAAAGGAGTTGCTCTCAAATTTGTTACAGAATCTCTGGATGATGAATCCAGCGATGATTTATCTAACGATGATTTTGTTTTGTTTGCTAAGAAATTCAGGAGAATGATGAGGCAAAAGGAACGAAATAAAGGAGGCAGTTCAAGAAAATCTATGAGGGATTTAAGCAAGGTCATTTGCCACAACTGCAGAGAAGCTGGGCATTAAAAGTTTGACTGCCCAAAACTGAAGAAGGAGGACAAGCTAAAAAGGGAAAAGAAGAAGAGACTCATAGCGTCTTGGAAATACTTAGAAAATGACTCTGAAGATGAAGATAAATCTGAGACTAAATCCCAAACTTGTCTCATGGCCGACCACATTGATGAGGTAACCTTCAATGAACCCTCTAATGAAGACCTTCATCTTATGATAGATCATCTCAATGAAAAAATCAGATGCTTTCTAAATGAAAACTACGAACTTGAATCTCAAGTTACCATTCTAAAAGAAGAAAATGGTTTTCTCAAAGATAAATTAAAGGAAGCCGAAACTGCTTGATCTTGTTGAAGAAAATAAGCAGTTAAAGACTGTAATTAAGAGCTGTGAATACAATCATTCTGTGATTTCAAATCTAAATTATTATGAGAAAAATGAAAGGTTGTATAATGAGGTAAAAATACTAAAAGAAGACCTAGCTAACTTTGCTCAAAGTTCTAAAAAGTTGAATCAACTTTTAGCTAGTCAAAAACCTCTCTATGACAAAGTTGGTTTGGGTTTTCATAAAAATTCAAAAACTGTTTTTGAAAAATCTTCTTTTGATAATATGGCTTCCATTTCGAATGACATAAGATTTCAAAACCCAACCAATCTGAACAAATAGCAACCTAAAAGGTTTTGTAGATTATGCAATCAGAATGGTCACTTTCCCATTCAATGCTTCATAAGTGAAAGAATGATTGGAGATAAAATTTATAAGATTGTTGGTAAATATAATGGCTTAGGGAAAAGAAGATGGTTTGACATAAAAAGATCCAAAAAGATTTGGATACCTAAGGTCACTTAAGCATTTTGCAGGTTTGCCTAGCATCCAAGAGAAAAGACAACATATGGTATATGGATAGTGGATGCTCTAGGCATATGACCGGAAAGTCAACATTCTTCATCAAGCTTGAAGAATATGATAGAGGATTTGTTACTTTCGGTAACAATGGAAAAGGAAAAATTGTGGCGATAGGTAAAGTAGGTAAGAACTTCTCTTCTTTCATAAATGATGTCTTGCTTGTTGATGGTTTGAAGCATAATCTTCTAAGCATTAGCCAACTTTGTGATCTTGGATGTTTAGTTATTTTTAGAAAATTGGATTGCTTAGTTGTTTGTGAAAAATCTAGTGATGTTTTGTTTGAGGCAAAAAGATGCAACAATGTGTATGGACTTACTCTAGAGGATCTAAAAGATCAAAAAATAACATGTTTTACCTCTATTGAATCTGAAAAATGGCTTTGGCATAAGAAATTGGGACATGCAAGCATGAACTAAATTTCTAAGCTTGTTAAGAAGAATTTGGTTAGAGGAATTTCAAACATTAAATTTGACAAAGATATTACTTGTGAAGCTTGTCAATTAGGCAAACAAGTAAAATCTTCTTTTAAATCAAAAGGTGGAATCTTTACTAAAAAGCCATTAGAAATGTTGCATATTGATCTTTTTGGTCTCATTAGAACTCAAAGTTTGGGAGGTAAACACTATGGTTTGGTAGTGGTTCATGACTATTCAAGATATGGTTGGGTTCTTTTCTTGGTTCATAAAAATGATGCTTTTCATGCCTTTTCTTCACTTTGTAAAAAGATTCAAAACGAAAAAGATTTGAAAATTGCCCACATTATAAGTGATCATGGAAAAGAATTTGAAAATCAAAATTTTGAAAGCTTTTGTGATGATTTTGGAATAGCTTATAACTTTTCATGCCCTAGAACACCTCAACAAAATGGAGTTGTTGAAAGAAGGAATAAAAGCCTTCAAGAAATGACAAGGGTAATGCTTTGTGAAAATGATGTTCCAAAATTTCTGTGGGCCGAAGCTGTAAATACAGCTTGTTATATCCTAAATAGAACCATCATTAGAAAAGGCTTGAAGAAAACCCCATATGAGCCTTGGAAAGGAACTCCCCCTAATGTCAAGTATTTTCATGTTTTTGGATGCAAATATTTTGTTCTTAACAACAAAGAAAATCTTGGTAAATTTGACCCAAAATCATATGAAAGAATGTTTGTAGGGTACTCAACCACTAACAAAGCATATAGAGTTTACCTTAAAGAATATAGAACTATTGAGGAGGTCCATACATGTATCTTTTTGTGATACTAACTCTATACCCAGTGCTATCTTAGATGATGATGTAGGAAATGAACCTGAAGCAAGACCTCAAGATCAAACAAAGTCCAAATCTATCCCAGATGTTGAAACTGTCAGTTTATAAACTTCTCCTCAGAATGAATGAGACATTTCCATTTTGTCTCCTAACCAAGCCAGAGAATCCAGAACAGAGAGCTCATCTAAAATTTTTCAAGGCAAAGCCACATCTCAAAAGCCTCGTGAATGGAAATTTTTGAAGGATTACCCTCATGAATTCATCATTGGTGATCCTTCATAAGGCATAACCACAAGATCCTCAAGAAAGAAGCAAGCGGATGCAAGCAACATTGCCTTCTTGTCCCAAATAGAACCTCTCAATGTGAAGCAAGTTCTTGAAGACCACTCATGGGTTAAAGCCATGGAAGAAGAGCTATCACAATTTGAAAAGAATGAGGTTTGGACCCTTGTACCGAATTCAAATGGTAAAAAGGTAACCAGTACAAAATGGATATTCAAAAATAAATTGGGTGAGGATCGTAGTGTGGTGTGTAACAAGGCTAAACTAGTGGCCCAAGGTTATGATCAAGAGGAAAGCATTGACTTTGATGAGTCATTTGCCTTGGTAGCTAGAATGGAAGCCATTTGGTTGCTTCTTGTCTATGCTGTCTATAAGGGTTTTAAAATATTCCAAATGGATGTTAAATGTGCCTTTATAAATAGCTTTATTGATAGAGAAGTATTTGTAGCTCAATCCCCCAATTTTGAAAATAAAAATTTTTCAAATCATGTTTTTAAACTCTCTAAGGCTCTTTATGGCCTTAGACAGGCTCCAAGAGCTTGGTATGAAAGACTTAGTGCTTTCTTATTGGAAAATAAATTTCAAAGAGGTACTACGGATACTACTTTATTTATAAAGGAATCTAATGATGATATCTTACTTGTTCAAGTTTATGTGGATGACATTGTGTTTAGATCGGCAAATGAATCCTTGTGTAAAAAGTTTGAAAAACTAATGACTAGTGAGTTTGAAATGATTTTGATGGGAGAATTAACTTTCTTTCTTAGTCTTCAAATCAAACAAACTCCTAGTAGTAATTTTATTCACCAAGAAAAGTATGCCAAAGAATTGATTAAGAAATTGGTTCAGAAAATTCCAAACCAATAGGAACCCCATGCATCCAAACACTAAACTTGACAAGGATGAAAATGGAAAAGATGTAGATGAAACAAGGTATAGAGGAATGATAGGATCTCTTATGTATTTTACTTCCTCTAGGCCGGACATTATTAAAAGTGTGGGTGTATGTTCTAGATTCCAATCTCACCCAAAAGAGTCACATCTTTCAGCCATTAAGAGAACCATTAGATACATTAAAGGCACATGTGATCTTGGCTTATGGTATCCAAAATCTAATGAGTTTTGTGCAGTAGGATTTTGTGTTGCAGATTATGAGGGAGACCGAGTGGATAAAAGAAGCACTTCCAGAATATGTTGCTTCCTTGGAAGTTCACTAAACATGTGGTCAAGCAAGAAGCAAGCCACTGTTGCACTATCCACGGCTGAAGCTGAATATATATCTGTGGTCGCTTGTTGCTCACAATTAATTTGGTTAAAAACTCAATTAGAGGATTACAAACTAAAAATTGATAGTATACCATTATTTTGGGATAACATGAGTGCAATAAACATTTTAAAAAATCCTGTGTTGCACTCTAGAACTAAGCACATTGAAGTAAGATATCATTTTATTCGAGAACATGTACAAAAGGATACTATTGATATTCAATTTGTAAAATTAGAAGAACAACTGGCTGATATCTTTACTAAACCATTGTGTGAAGATAGATTTTGTTTGTTGAGAAATATTCTGGGAATGAGGGATTTCAATTCTATTGGATAAATAGTAATTTTCTGTTCTCTGTGTGCTTTTGTCTCGTAGGCAGTAGGGAGACAAATCTGGGCAAGTGATGAACATTTCAAAAAGGGGGGAACAAGAAATCTGGTACTTTAGACCTAAGCCAGTTCAACCACCCCTGGGCCTATTCTATGATACGGGCTCATTATTTTTTTGGTTTTATTTTTTTTTATTTTAAAAAGGGGCTTTCACATCATATCTTTTAAAAATCTTGTCAAAATCAACTTATTCCCTCTTTTCATGGAAAAGTCTTTTCAGTTATCATGATTCTTTTTAAAATTCCTATATTAAAAACTGTTTCATTAAATGCTATTGCTTTAAATGAGGTTTCCTCCACTATGCATTTATGACAGTTTACACCTAACCTCTCTCTCTCCACTTTTCTTTCTCTTCGCCACTCCCTTCATCTTCTCCATTTCTATTTCTTCCCATTCAAGATGAGAAAGAAACTTCCCACAAAAAGGAGTACCTGAACATCAATCCCTCCCAAAAATTCTCCATCCTCCAAATAACCACAAACTCACACTCATATTTACATACATTCACACTCCTCCTCTTTACCCACATCACAGTCCTCTGGGTCTATGGCACGCAAGGTTATTCATCCAAAAGGTTCAACACCACGCAAGGAGGGCCTCCTCCCAGAGGAAAGGAACAAAAGGTAAAGAGCCCATGCATGAAGAAGATGATTCACCTCCTTGCTATCCCTCACCTCCACGGCGTTTTTCTCCACACTCTTATGGATGTTCTGCCCCCTCTCAGCATCCCTCTCGAGGAACCAGGCGCACTATTCTTCAGAATACCCGAGAGCCTCCTAACCTTGACTCTCTAGACTTCAAAAATAAATATGGTAAATCTCACTCTCATTATGATCCCTATCGTTCATATCTTGTGCAGCCTATGAGTTTCACAATCATGTTTTAGTAAACCGAAACTTGTGTGCTTCTTTTGTTGTTGATCTTGAAACCCTTGCTGATAAAGGAATTGATTTTCATTCCTGTTTTCATGATTTAAAATGGACCCCCATTTTCAATTAGAAAGCCAGTTTATCCAAACTTAGTCCGTGAGTTTTATGCCAATCTGATTTTACATGAAGATCAACTTCACTCATATGTCAAAAATACTCATTTCACTTTAAGCAAGGAAATAATTAGTGCTGCATTTGGTTATGAGGATGTAGGGGTCAGGGCCTTCATCTCTGGAAATGGGATAATCATGTTGGTATCACTCATGAGGATGCCCTGGCTCGAGTATGTGAAAATTTCTCTTCTTTGGATGGAACCAATCTCACACACAAGGCCCTTGGTCCTATTAAGGCTCTGTTACACCGAATCATTACCTACATAATCATGCCACAGAGTGGGTCTTATCAAAGGGTGACTATTTGTGACACCCTAGTGCTGTATGCCATTTTAAATTCAGCTCCTATATCTTTTGCCTATCTGATGATACGGCACATGTGGTGTTGGAAGTGATAAAAGGAGCAATTTGCCTTATGGCATATTTTTAACTTGTGTGTTTGAGTATTTTCAAGTTGATCTCAATAATGACCTTGTGGAGAATAGGGTCTCTATAATCAAGGGTGGGGGTGTACCCAAATCTGCTAAAGGGGAAAAGGCCAAAGGTTCAAAGGCATCTGTGTTTTCTGAAAGTGAAAATGAAAGTTTTCCCTCTGCCTCTGAAACATCTGAATCATACAAGCATCACTTTTCTAGAATGGTAAAAAATGTTCTTTTAGAATTCTCAACCATGTTAAAGCTGATGGAGAAATCCTACAAAGATGCTAGGAAGCAAGCCTTTGAAAATGAAAAAGCTTGGAAAAAGTCTCATGAAAGGATAAATTTGCTCATTAAGCTTTTGGATAAAGACATGGATCATTCCAAAAGAGAAGAGGACATTCTGGATTCTGATGCTGATTCCTCTGATGCCTAAAATTTGCTCCCTGATGTTACTGCTGCTGAACACACTTTATTTTGCTATCTTTGAACTTGTCTCAGTTGAACTCTTTTCTTTTATTTTGGATGACTGTACTCAATACTTAACTCTGATATTGTTTATGCTTCAAATATTATGAACTGTATTTCGGTTGTCTCTTTTACTTGCAAGTGTCCCTCCTTGATGACAAAAGGGGAAAAAACAAATAGGGGGAGAAAAAGAGCTTAATTGAAACTGTTTTGTTTCAATAATTGGCTGTCCTATTTTGATGCATTCTGCTTCATATTTCTGCTCTGTTTTGTGCTCTAATTTTGCTTTACTTTGAGCATTCTGTTTTTAGTAGGATTAATTTCAACTTGAGCCTTGATTAATATCTGCTCAAGTATATATGTGTTGTCTGAAGTGTGGAATATTATTAAGATGATTGCTAAAGTTTTCATGATGAAAATATGGCTCGGTCTTAAAGGTTCCATGTTTTGAAATTCTTTATCTTCTTGGAACTCTTGAAGAGCATGTATACAGGCGATTGCTCCCTTGAGTATCTTATTGAATAGGCACACATTAAAGGGGGGATCATTGAATAAAAGAAAGGGGGAGATTTTTGAAAATCTTTAAAGGGAAGTGCCCTATCCTAACCCTTTCAATTCAGTTTAATAATGTTTATCATCAAGGAGGAGATTGTTGAGTTTGAAAAACTTATATGATGATCAAATATTATTAAAACATAAATTAGAAAATTATTAAAATTATTATTAAGTGTTTTATTTAATATTTTCTAATGGTTTGTTTAATGTTTTTGTTAGTGTGCAGGAAGAAAAATAAATCTGTTTCTTAACCCAAGTAATGAAAGCCTAGCTTGGTTACTAAACATGTTTAGCCCAATAAATTTGTTCACTACAAGTGGCTAAAAGGCAAAGAAAATCAAATTGGCCCAAAGCCTTCATAAACCATTCGGTGAGCACAAGGAAGCTTCCTCAAGAAACCAAAAGTCTAACACATGGCTTTATGCCTTGGTAACTGAAAGCTAAAATTCAATTGAGTTTAATGTACTTTGAAAGCTTCACACGTTACTTTATGTCTTGGGTAATGGAAGTGGAAATTCAATTTGGTTTAATTCCATTTAATGCTTCCTTCGAAAGTTTTCTCTCTCTTCTCTCTTCTCTCTCCTCTCTCTTGCTTTCGGTCACTTCAATCTATCAGAGAAGAAGATAGAAGAAATAAGAAGTCACAAAAAAGGCTATGAAGAAGAAAGGCTAAGAAAGATATTTGCTACAGAAGGAAAGATTTGAAGAAAGGCTTCAAGATTTTGTTACCAAGAAAAGAAGAGATCGGCCTCGGTTCATGAAGCAAATCTATCTTGGTAAAATGTTCATTTCCATTTTTGTACATCAAAGAAGAAGATAGCCTCTGAGTCTCGGGTAGGGAAGAAGCGAAAATGGAAAGCTTGAAGCTATCCAGAGTTAGAATCCCATCAACGATCAGAATCCATTCTTGGGGCCAAAAGTCAATATCAGTGGCCAAGATGGAAGAAGATTATAGAAAAAGGGTGAGAGTGATGAGGTAAGCTTGCATGCATCAGCCTCAGTTTTCTCAACCCCTTTTGATGAAGCTGTTGTTACTCTTTGGTAGGAGAAGGAGTTGTTGAGTTAGGATTTAAACTTTGGAAGCTTCCCCATCTATATTAAGGGCGAACGACCAAAGGTTGAGATCAAAAAGAGAAAGTGAAAGCACAGAGTTCTCATAGCTGCTCGAGGTTCCTGAGTTCTTCTCCTTCAATGGTGTTCATTTTGTTTTCTTCTTCTTAGTATTGTCTGTCTGAGTCTCTTGGTAAAAGGCAAACATGGTGAGGTTTATAAGAAAAAGCCAGTGAGAGGAAAAAGGCAATGAGCAATATTAGAGAAAAAGACATAGATGTCTCAGAGTTTCTTTGTACATCTATCTGTTGTGTGTCATGATCCTATGGGTATTCTCTTGCAAGTTGGGTAAGCACTTTGCTGTTGAAAGCTTGGTTTGAGTCCAAGTCAAGTTCAAATTGCGGTTAGAATCTGGATTTGTCCCAGATAGGAATGGGTAGTTCCTGGGGAGAAATTGGTGTTTGTAATGTTGCAAAAACATAGTGAAATTCCATCATTGTTGTGATGGAGACTGGATGTAGGCTACATTGCACCTAATAGCTGAACTAGGATATATCTGGTGTTACTTCTTCTTCTCTACTCCTATCTCTCTTTCTTTTTATCAGGAGACAAAAACAAAAGTGTCTCTCAATTCAGCACGAGACAAAACAAAAGTGTCTCTCAACTCAGCACGAGACAAAAGCAGAAAAATCTCCTGAAGTTCCTTTGAAAAATCAGAAATTAATATTCAGCAAAAAGGGGCTAAGATTCAATCCCCCCGTTCTCTTAGCCACTGATTACCATCAACATCTATGGTCACGATTTTGACAGGTGACCTAAAAGAGTCTATGTTCACGGTTTTACGAAATGGTGACCTAAAAGGGTTTATGGTCACAGTTTAGGAGAGTGACCTAAAGGTATCTATGGTCACCAGTTTAGGGAATGACCTAAAGAGGTCCGTGGTCACGGTTTTAGAGGGTGACCATCGAGTACAGTTTTTCAAATTTTTTCCCTCCTCAAATGGCATCGTTTCCTCCCTCAAATTCCCCAATTTCCTCCCAAAATACCCATTCCCTCACTCGTCATTCTTCACTTAGGAGAAAAGTGTGAAGATAACTGTTGGTGCCAAAATCCCCATTCCCTCTCTCCCGGCCACACACCTAGTGTACGAATCCCACACTTCGTACAACTGTACCAGCAAGTGCACTGGGTCGTCCAAGTAATACCTGAACGAGTCAGGGTCGATCCCACAAGGATTGTGGTTTGAACCAAGCTATGGTTATCTTGTAGATCTTAGTCAGGCGGATAGAAAAGTAGGTGGTTTGATTAATTGCATAAAAGAAAATAAGGAGATCTAAAGTAGGTTAACTTGTTTATAATGATAAGAAGATGGTTATGGCTTGGAGATGCTTTGTCCTTCTGGATTAACTCTGGTCTTACTGTCTTCTTCAATTGTGAATGATTTCTTCTATGGCAGGCTGTATGTGATCAACGCCATACGGTCGCGGTCACCAATCTCCTCCAGATCTGAACCCCAGGGTTAGTGTGGATCCATTCTGATTGAGGGTGAAGCTTCTGCAGTCCATTCTCCTTAATGATCCTACTCAAAAGGCCACAAACAAGGTCGAATTTGGATCAGAGAATGCTGCGCCTTTGGGTTCTAGCCTCTACCACAGAGACCCTAATCTCCCCACACCTCGGCTGAACTAGTGTCTCGAGAAGTTCCCAACGAAGTCGTGGATTAGCCGTCTAAGAGATGTATAATCAAGCTGGCGGTTCGATGCTTTCCAATTACGTATTCACACGAACCCAAGAAGAACACGGGTGGTTGTCAGGCACGCAGTCTTAGTATGAAGAATGAAGATGATTGTCACAGGTCATCCCATTCCTCAGGTTGAAGAACGAAGATACATCTTAGAATTAAATCAAACACGGATTGAAAAGAAACAGTAATACTTTTATTAATCCATAAAACTCAGCAGGGCTCCTCCCCTTAACCTAGGAGGTTTAGAAACTCATACTGATAGAAAACACAATGATAAACAAAATATTGGCATAAATCCCCCTAAGATTATGTAAAATATCCCTTAAATACTAATGACTAAGGATTACATAAGAAGGGTAAAACAGTCTTTTTAGTGCTAAAATCCACTTTTGGGGCCCACTTGGTGAGTGTTTGGGCTGAGCTTTGATGAGATCCATGTGCTATGAGGCCTCTAGGGCATTGAACGCTGGCTAGGGGGTCCTCTTTGGGCGTTTGGATGCTGGTCTCCTCTTTTGGGCGTGGACGCCTAGACTAGAGTAGGAGGCTGGCATTGGAAGCCAGTTTTGGGCCTTCAATTCTGAAGCAAAGTATGGACTATTATATATTGCTGAAAAGCTCTGGAAGTCAAATTTCCAGAACCATTGAGAACACTCCATTTGAACTTCTATATCTCTAGAAAAGCTCTTTCAAGTGCAAGGGGGTCAGATCCGGACAACATCTGCAGTGCTTTCTCTGCCTCTAAATCAGACTTTTGCTCCAACTCCTTAATTTCAACCAAAAAATACCTGAAATTGCACAAAAATACACAAACTCAGTAGAATCCAAAAATGTGAATTTAACACTAAAACCTATGAAAATATAATAAAACTTAAATAAAACATGTTAAAAACTATATGAAAATTATGCCAAAAAGTGTATAAAATATCCGCTCATCACAACACCAAACTTAAACTGCTGCTTGTCCCCAAGCAACTAAAAACAAAGTGGGATAAAAATAAGAGTAAGATACAATAAATCTCAGAGTTTCTAATGAAGCTCAGTTTCAATTAGATGAGCGGGACTTAGTAGCTTCTTGCTTCTGAATAGTTTTGGCATCTCACTAGTGAAACTCAAAAGTGTTAGTCTCTTTAAGAACTTAAAATCCAGATGATATTATTAACTCTCCTAGTTTAGTTCTTTTTTATTCTTGAACACAGCATTTAGAGTCTTGGTCATCTCCCTAAGCACTTTGTTTTCTAATATTACCACCGGATACATAAATGCCATAGACACTTTAACTAGGTGAACCCCTTACCCCAGATAGAGTGTCCAGAGTTCTCAAGCACACTCTTTTTGCTTTAGACCATGACTTTAACTGCTCAGTCTCAAGCTTTTCACTTGACACATTCACACCACAAGTATATGGTTAGGGACAGCTTGGTTGAGCTGCTTAGACCAGGATTTTATTCCTTGTAGGCCCTCCTAACCATTGATGCTCAAAGCTTTGGATCCTTTTACCCTTACCTTTTGGTTTAAAGGGTTATTGGCTTTTTGCTCTTGCCTTTTGATTTAGAGAGCTATTGGCTTTTTCTGCTTTTTATTTTTTTTTCGCATGCACATATATTTTTTTTTCTTTCGCAACATGCTTTTTCTTACTTCAAGAATCAATTTTTGGATTTTTCAGATTACCAATAATACTTTTCCTTTTTCATCATTCTTTCAAGAACCAACATTCTTAATTTTAATTTCAAATATGCACTGTTCATTCATACATTCAAAAAACAAAAGCCATGCCACCACATCAAAATAATTGAACTATTCTTATTATAAACTTGAAATTCATGTACCTCTCAATTCTTTTCAATTAAAATTTTCTTTTAAGCAAGGTGAGAGATATATGGAATATTTTACAACTTTAAGACATAAATGGAAATGATCATACAATAAGAACAAGAGAACAGACAATACAACATAATAGAAAATAGAAAGAAAAATGACAAAAGGATAGGGGATTAAGAGAATGAATCCACCTTTAATGGTGGCAGCTAGTGCTCCTCCTTGAGGATCCAATGTAGTGCTTGATCTCTTCAATGTCACTCCTTTGTCTTTGTTGTTCTTCCCTCATATCCCTTTGGTCTTCTCTAATTTCATTGAGGATGGTTGAATGCTCTTGATGCTCCATCCTCAACTGATTCATGTTAGAGCTCAATTCTCCCATGGAAGTATGCCATTGATCCCAAAAGCTTTGATGAGGAAAATACATCCCTTGAGGTATCTCAAGGATCTCATGCTGAGGCGGCTGCACAGGCTCATGTGCATGCTCTCTAATTTACTCTATCCTCTTCTTAGTGATGGGCTTGTCCTCCTCAATGGAGATGTATCCTTCTATGACAATTCCAACTGAATTGCATAGATGACAGATGAGGTGTGGGAATACTAACCTTGCTTTGGTGGAAGGCTTCTGAGCTATCTTGTATAATTACTGAGGAATCACCTCATGTATTTTCACCTCACTTCCAATCATGATGCAATGGATCATGATGACACTTTCAATAGTCACTTCTGACCAGTTGCAAGTAGGGATGATAGAGCGTTGGATAAATTCCAACCATCCTCTAGCTATGGGCTTGAGGTCAAGCCTTCTTAGTTGAATGGGCTTGCCTTGGGAATTCCTTTTCTACTGTGCTCCTTCCACACAGATGTCTAAGAGCACTTGATCCAGTCTCTAATCAAAGTTGACTCTCCTAGTGTAAGGATGTGGATCTCCTTGCATCAAAGGCAAGTTTAACGCCAACCTCACACTTTCCGGGCTGAAATCTAAGATTCTCCCTCGGACCATGGTGCTCCAATTCTTAGGATTTGGGTTCACACTAATGTCATTGTTTTTCATGACCCATGCATTAGCATAGAACTCTTGTACCATTAAGATTCTAACCTCTTGGATGGGATTGGTTAGGACTTCCCAACCTCTTCTCCAGATCTCTCTTCAAATTTTTGGATACTCATTCTTCTTGAGCTTGAAAGGGACCTCAGGAATCACCTTCTTCTCTGCCACTACTTTATAGAAGTGGTCTTGGTGGGCTTTGGTGATGAATCTCTCCATCTTCCAAGATTCAGAGGTGGCGGCTACTGCCTTTCCTTTCCTCTTTCTAGAGGGTTCTCCAACCTTGGGTGCCATAAGTTGTAATGGAAAGAAAAAAGCAATGCTTTTCCCATACCAAACTTAAAAGCTTTGCTCATCGTCGAGCAAAAATAAAGAAAAGAGAAGAATGGGGTAGAAGAAGAAGAAAATAGACGAAGATGGAGGTAGAAGAAAATTCGACCAAGGGGGATTTTGATGTGTATGAGAGGTGTGTGTATGAAGGGTTAGAATGAGGGGTATTTATAGGAGTGGGCTAGGGTAGGTTCCGTCATGGGTGGGGTAAATGGGAGAGAAATTTGATTTTAAAGTGGGTGGGGGTTGTGGGAGTTATGATGGATTTGGAGAAGTGATATGGATGTGATTGGGTTAGGGTTTATAAGAAAGAGTGTATGGGGAAGTGTGAACGAAAGAAGGAAGAAGTGGGGTAGTAAAGATTTTGTGGGACCCACTGGTCCTGAGAGGCTAGAAAATTCAGAATCTCTTTCCTCTGCATTGGAGTTGAACGCCCAAGGTCTGCTCCCTGGCTGGCATTCAACTCCAACAATATTCCATCCAGAGTGTTCTATTTTCACTGCTGAACATTTCTGTCTCTGTTCTAACTGCTGCACATTATCATGAACCTAAAAAAAATAACTTAAAGAAAAACAAAATGAAAGAAAATAGAAATAATTAATTAAAGTTAGGGTGCCTCCCAACAAGTGCTTCTTAACATCATTAGCTTGACGGTTAGCTCCTTACGAAGGTGAGTATGGGCTCAAAATTTTGCCCCTTACAGTGAACTTTCTTTCTGTCTTCTCATGAATGAGCTCCACATGCTCTAGAGACAGGAGACGACTCACTGTATGTGGTATGACTGGTTTCTTGGTGAACACAACTCTCATTCCAGGTGAAAGGCCTTCAGTTGAAACTTTCTTGTCCCTCCAGCCTTTAGGTACTTTCTTCCTAATACCTTTGTTTTTAGTGCTTGTTAATGGCTGCCCAACACCAAACTTAAAATTGATGTTTGGAGGCTTAATAAAGCTCTGTACTGAAAGAGATGGTTGGAACACTAGGTGTTGCACCATTGTCTCTTTCTTATCAGAGGGAGAATTGGGATTGGACATTTTGAACAAGATGTAGTCCTCTCATAGTTGGAAAACTATTTCTCCCTTTGCCACATTAATCATGGCTTTTGCAGTGGCTAAGAAAGGTCTTCCAAGAATGATAGAGTCATCCCCATCCTCTGCAATATCCAAGACTATAAAGTTTGCAGGGATGTAGTGGTCTTCAACCTTTACCAAGACATCCTCTACTAAGCCATATGGCTTCTTCATGGACTTGTCTACCATCTCTAATGAGATGTTTGCATCTTGTACCTTAAAGATTCCCAGCTTCTCCATTACAGAGAGTAGCATGAGGTTTATGCTTGACCCTGGGTCACATAGAGCCTTCTCAAAGGTCATGGTACCTATGGTGCAAGGAATTAAGAAGCGTCCAGGATTTGGAAGCTTCTGAGGTAGCTTCTACTGAACCAAAGCATTGAGTTCTTTGGAAAGCACTGGAGGTTCTTCCTCCAAAGGCTTTGTACCAAATAACTTGGCATTCAGCTTCATAAGAGCTCCTAGGTACCGAGCAATTTGCTCTTCCCTAATATCTTCATCCTCATCAGAGGATGAGTGTTCATCAGAACTCATGCACTACAGGAGTGCGTGCAAAGGAACCTCTATGGTCTCTATATGAGCCTTGGCTTCCTTTAGTTCTTGGATAGGGATTTCTTGAGTGGGTATTGAGTACTCAGAGGGTGTGCCTTTATTGGCATTCAATGCCAGCTCTGATGGCTTTTTGGGCGTTGAATGCCCATGCTGTATACCCTTACTGGCGTTAAACGCCAGTTTCCTTACCATTTTGGGCGTTGAACGCCCAGCAGGGATGTCCTGGCTGGCGTTCCACGCCAGCTTCCCTGTCTGTTTGGGCGTTGAACGCCCAGTGAGGGCTTCCTCACTGGCGTTCAGCGCCAGGCTCTTAGCCAGTTTGGGCGTTGAATGTCCAGTGAGATCTTTCTCACTGGCGTTCAATGCCTTCCCAGTCTCTCCAATTTTGGCCTCAACTTCAGTGGTGATGGCCTTGCACTCTTCTCTTAGGTTCACTTCAGTGTTACTTGGAAGAGTGTCAGAAGGGGTCTCAGGGATCCTCTTGCTCAATTGGCCAACTTGTATCTCCAAATTTCTGATGGGGGATCTTGTTTCAGTTATGAAACTATGAGTGGTCTTAGAGAGGCTGGAGACTAGAATGGCTAAGTCAGAAAGGCTCTGCTTAGGATTCTCCATATTCCCTTGAGAAGATGGGAATGGTGGCCTGTTGTTGAACCTATTCTGGTTCCTTCCACCTTGATTGTTATTGAAGCCTTGCTGAGGCTTCTGTTGATCCTTCCATGAAAGGTTAGGATGATTCCTCCATGAAGGATTATAGGTATTTCCATAGGGTTTTCCCATATAATTCACCTCCTCCATGGCGGGTTGATCAGGATCATAAGCTTCTACTTCAGAAGAAGCTTCTTGAGTGCTGCCAGTTGCAGCTTGCATTCTAGTCAAATGCTGAGAGATCGTATTGACCTGCTGGGTCAAGATCTTATTCTGAGCTAATATGGAATTCATAGTGTCAACTTCAAGAACTTCTTTCTTCTGGGGGATCTTATTTTTCACATGATTTCTCTCAGAGGTGTACATGAATTACTTATTTGCAACCATCTCAATGAGTTCTCTTGCTTCTGCAAGCATTTTCTTTAAGTGGAGTGATCCACCTGTAGAGCTGTCCAATGATATTTTGGACATCTCAGACAGACCATCATAGAAAATTCCTATGATAGACCATTCTGAGAGCATGTCAGGAGGACACCTTCTGATCAGTCACTTGTATCTTTCCCAAGCTTCATAGAGGGATTTACCCTCTCTTTGTCTGAAGGTTTGAACTTCCACTCTGATTTTGCTCATCATTTGAGGAGGAAAGAATTTAGCCAAGAAAGCATTGACCAGCTTTTCCCAAGAGTCTAGGCTCTCTTTTGGTTGAGAATCCAACCATATCTTCGCTCTGTCTCTTACAGCAAAGGGAAAGAGCATAAGTCTATAGACCTCGGGATCCACTCCATTGGTCTTAACAGAATCACAGATTTGCAAGAATTCAACTAGGAACTGATGTGGATCTTCCAGTGGAAGTCCATGGAACTTGCATTTCTATTGCAGAAGAGAGAACTGAGGCTTAAGCTCAAATTTATTAGCTCCAATGGCAGGTACAGAGATGCTTCTACCATAAAAATCAGAGGTAGGCATGGTGAAGTCACCAAGAACCTTTCTTGCCTCTCCTTCATGTTCGGCCATGTCTTCAGCTTCTTGTTCAAAATTTTCTGAAAAGTTTCTTCCTGAGTGTTGTGCTTTAATTTGTTGTAAGCTCCTCCTTAAAGTCCTTTTAGGTTCAGGATCAAGATTAAAAAGAGGTTCTTTATCCCTATTCCTGATCATAAATAAGAAAAGAAGAAACCAAGGACAGAGGAGAATGGGAGCTCTATGATCAAGAACAGAGGACTCCCTGTGAGATGTGAAGAAAGAAGAGAAAGAAAAATAAAGATAGAAGAAGTAGAAAAAGAATTCGAATAAAGAGAGGAGAAGAATTAGAAGTAGAAAAGATAAACAAGAATTAAAATATTTTTATTTTTGTTTTATTTATTTATGTAATTTGAAAATAAAAATTAATTAATTAAAAAGAATTGAAAATTAATTAATCAATTTCGAAAAAGAAGAGAGAACTAGAAGAAGAAATTTTGAAAATTAGAAGAGAGAGGAATTATTTAGGAAGTTTTGAAAAAGAAGAGAGAGTAAACAAGTAACCAATTAAGAAAGATTTGAAATTAAGATAAGATAAAGGATTAGAAAAGATTTAATTTTAAAAATATTTGAAAAAATCAACAAAATAGGATAAGAATTAAAAAGATTTGAAAAATATTTAATTTTAAAATTTAAAAGAAGATAAGATAGAAAAGATAAGATAAGTTAGGTAGGAAAGCTAAGATAAAGAAGTTAAGAAAAGATAAGTTTTAAAATTAAAAAGATTTGAATTTAAAATTTGAAATTTAAAATTTAAATTTTGAATTTTGAAATTGAATTTTGAATTTTTGAAATTTGAATTTTAAATTTTGATTTTTGATATTTTAAATTTTGAATTTTGAATTTGAAACAAGATAAGATAAAGATTTGAAAAAAGATTTGAATTTTGAAAAAGGTTATTTTAAAATTTGAAATTTAAATTTTGAAATATGAAAATTGAATTTTAAAATTTGAATTTGAAATAAGATAAGATAAAATTTTTGAATTTTAAAGAAAGATAAAAAGGTAAGATAAGATTTTGAAAAAGATAAGATTTTTGAAAAGATTTGATTTTGAAATTTGAAATTAAGATAAGATAAGATAATAATTTAAAATTAAAATCTGAACTTTTGCTTGTAATTTTCGAAAATAGTAATGAAAGAAAAGATATTTTATTTTTTCGATTTTTTAATTTAATGAAAAAAGAGAAAAACAACAAAAAGACACCAAATTTAAAATTTTTAGATCTAAAGCACCTACTATGTGAAAATTTTAAAGAAAAACACAGAGATACCAAACTTTAAAAATTTTAAGATCAAAACAAAAAGAAAAATAAGAACACTTTGAAGATTAAGAAGAATACCAAAAACAAAACTCAAAGAATTCGAAGAAAACAAGAACATGCAAAAGACACCAAATTTAAAAATTTTGAAAACCAAAGACACAATTTTTTGAAATTTGCAAGAAAAACACCAAAAGATATCAAACTTAAAGATTTTAAGACTGGTGCACGAAATTGTAAATCACACTTTTCACAACTCGTACCACTAACCAGCAAGTGCACTGGGTCGTCCATGTAATACCTTACGTGAGTAAGGGTCGATCCCACGGAGATTGTCGGCTTAAAGCAAGCTATAGTTATTTTGTAACTTTTAGTCAGGAAATTAGTAATAAAAATGATTGCATTTATGAAGAGTAAATAACATAAAATAAATACTTGTTATGCAGTAATGGAGAACAGGTTGAGGCTTTGGAGATGCTCTGTCTTCTGAATCTCTGCTTTCCTACAGTCTTCTTCTTCACGAACGCAAGGCTCCTTCCATGGCAAGCTGTATGTTGGTGGATCACCGTTGTCAATGGCTACCATCCGTCCTCTCAGTGAAAATGGTCCAAATGCGCTGTCACCGCACGGCTAATCATCTGTCGGTTCTCACTCATGTTGGAATAGGATCCATTGCTCCTTTTACGTCTGTCACTACGCCCAGCACTCGTGAGTTTGAAGCTCGTCACAGTCATCCCATCCCAGATCCTACTCAGAATACCACAGACAAGGTTTAGACTTTCCGGATCTCAAGAATGGCCGCCAATAATTCTAGCCTATACCAAGAAGACTCTGATCTCACGGATTCGAATGCTCTGTTGTCAGGAGATGCAATCAAACACGTGAACCAGGAATCAAGGAGATACACACTCAATCTAAGGTAGAACGAAAGTGGTTGTCAAGCACGCGTTCATTGGTTGAAAATGGTGATGAGTATCACGGATCATCACATTCATCATGGTAAAATACGAGCGAGTATCTTAGAACAGAAACAAGCATGATTGAATAGTGTTCATACCCTGGGTCAAGCTGTCCGACCCGGGATGTTTAGCGACAAGCCGACCGACCTCTTCAGGTCAAACTATCTGACCTCTTCTCAAAGAGCTCGGCCAATGACCGACCTCTTCACAAAGAGCTCGGACAAAACGCCACAGAGGCCCAAGTAGGCCCAAACGAAGGAACACAACCCAATCTAAAGGCAGCCAAAGCCTAGAAGGATAAAGGCGGTTCCCTAGAAGATAAGATGACCTCACTTAAAGATAAGATAAGATAAGATAACTATCTTATCTCCAGAAAGGTCACTTTACACCATTATAAATACACTGGAGCACCCAGGTATAACTCATACTCTGATTCTACTAAAAACCTGTTTAATACCCATGCTAACTTAAGCATCGGAGTCTCTTGCAGGTACCCCCACCCTCCGGTGATCAAGGATCAACAGTGCAGCCAGTCCAACAAGTCGGACACGACAGCTCCGGCTGCCTCCTACCAGCCGGACACGTCATCTCCAACCAGTACAGAAGATCTCGTCCGAGATCAACCTACAGTTTCAGGTAACCCTCGGAACATTGGCGCCGTTGCCGGGGACCTGGAAGTCATCCCATCACCATGGTGGACGACCATGACAACGACCATGATTCAGATCTAGAGGATAGAACGCCGCACAAAAATGCGGACGCTACACCAAAAGACACTCCGGACCCTAACGGGGACAAAAACTCATCAAATCCGTTAGAGGCGCTTCAAGATCGTTTAAAGCAACTTGAGAAAGAATCCCAACACCAGCGAGAAGTAGGAAAGGATCTACAAAGAGAGATAAGGCGACGTCGGGAATTGGAGGATAAACTTCTAAAAATCGAAGCCGATCTCAAAGCCAAAACTACTCGATCCACCCCTGAGGACAACTCTCGCAAGGATCAAGATTCATTCACTAAGGAGATCATGAAAGCTAAAGTCCCAAAGGACTTCAAAGCTCCCAACATGACCCCGTACGACGACACATCGGATCCAAGCCATCATCTTAGCAATTTCAGAAGCAGGATATATCTCCCGGAGGCCTCAGATACAATCTGTTATTCTCCATCCAGAAGGACAAAGCCAAACACCCACCGAGCCTATTAGGGATCAAGCAAGGAGATCGGGAGAGCCTTCGCAACTACACGAAAAGATTCAACAAAACATGTCTGGGCATACAAAGCCTGCCAACAGAAGTAGCTATCATGGGTCTCATCAATGGCCTGTGAGAAGGACCTTTCAGCGACTCAATATCCAAGAACCACCCAACATCTCTGAACGAGGTACAGGAACCGGCAGAGAAATACATCAACATGGAGGAAAACTCTCAACTAGGAGACATCTCAAAAACCAGATTCTCCTAACCCACTACGGGACAAGGATAAAGAGTCCAGGAAGAAAGAAGTCCAACCCACTGAGAAACCTATCTCTTGTGGATGTTTAACGAGAAATACGCAACACTGAGAAGATCTCACCACCTCGCCCAATCAAAAGCAAAAAGGAGAAAGAGGTCGGACCAGTTGAAGATCCACCTCACAACAAAGAGGTCGGACGAGTTGAAGGTCCACCTCACACCAAAGAGGTCGGACGAGTTGAAGGTCCACCTCACACCGAAGAGGTCAGGCGAGTGAAGGTCTACCTCACAACAAAGAGGTCGGAAGATGATGAGCGGATAATTTATACGCCTTTTGGCATTGTTTTTAGTATGTTTTTAGTACATTTTAGTTAGTTTTTATTATGTTTTTATTAGTTTTTAAATAAAAATCACTTTTCTAGGCTTTACTATGAGTTTGTGTATTTTTCTATGATTTAAGGTATTTTCTGGCTGAAATTGAGGGACCTGATCAAAAATCTGATTCAGAGGCTGAAAAAGGACTGCAGATGCTGTTGGATTCTGACCTCCCTGTACTCGAAGTGGATTTTCTGGAGCTACAGAAGCCCAATTGGTGCGCACTCAATTGCGTTGGAAAGTAGACATCCTGGGCTTTCCAGCAATGTTAATAGTCCATACTTTGCTCGAGATTTGATGGCCCAAACAGGCGTTCCAAGTCAGCTCAAGAATTCTGGCGTTTAACTCCAGAATTGACACAAAAGCTGGAGTTAAACGCCCAAACTAGCATAAAAGCTAGCGTTTAACTCCAAGAAATGTCTCTACACATGAAAGCTTCAATGCTCAACCCAAGCATACACCAAGTGGGCTCCGGAAGTGGAATTTTACAATAAACACCCTAGCTTACTCATTTTCTATAACCCTAGGTCACTAGTTTACTATAAATACTACTTTCAGTGATTCATATTGTACCTCATGACACTTTACACGTTTCTTGTTGTGTTCTCTACGGCATGAGTCTCTAAACCCCATTGTTGGGGGTGAGGAGCTTTGCTATTCTTCATGAACTAATGCAATTACTACTGTTTTCCATTCTATCACGCTTGCTTCTATTTTAAGATATTCATTCGCACTTCAACCTGATGAATGTGATGATCCGTGACAATCATCATCATTCTCACCTATGAACGCGTGCCTGACAACCACCTCCGTTCTACATGCAATCAAGCTTGAATGTGTATTTCTTGGGTTTCTAATCTAAGATTGGAACCTTCGTGGTATAGGCTAGAATTATTGGCAGCCATTCCTGAGATCCGAAATGTCTAAATCTTGTCTGTGGTATTCTGAGTAGGATCTGGGAAGGGATGACTGTGATGAGCTTCAAACTCGCGATTGTTGGGCGTGTGACAGACACAAAAGGATCAATGGATCCTATTCCGACATGATCGAGAACCGACAGATGATTAGCCGTGCGGTGACAGCGCATTTGGAACGTTTTCACTGAGAGGACGGGAAGTAGCCATTGACAACGGTGATGCCCAACATAAAGCTTGCCATGGAAGGAGCCTTGCGTGCATGAAGAAGAAGATAGTAGGAAAGCAAAGATTCAGAAGACAAAGCATCTCCAAAGCCTCAACCTGTTCTTCATTACTGCATAACAAGTATTTATTTCATGTTCTTTTACTTTTTACAATTAAATTTGAGAATTATTGATATCCTGACTAAGAGTTACAAGATAACCATAGCTTGCTTCAAGCCGACAATCTCCATGGGATCGACCCTTACTTACGTAAGGTATTACTTGGACAACCCAGTGCACTTGCTGGTTAGTTGTGCGGAGTTACAAAAGTGTGATTGTAATTTCGTGCACCAGAAGAGTTGAAGGTCCACCTCACACTAAAGAGGTCGGGCGAGTTGAACATCCACCTTATAACAAAGAGGTCGGACGAGTTGAAGGTCCACCTCACATCAAAGAGGTCGGACGAGTTGAAGGTCTACCTCACAACAAAGAGGTCGGACGAGTTGAAGGTCCACCGCACAACAAAGAGGTCGGACGAGATGAAGGTCCACCTCACACCAAAGAGGTCGAACGAGTTGAAGGTCCACCTCACACCAAAGAGGTCGGACGAGTTGAAGGTCCACCTCACAACAAAGAGGTCAGACGAGTTGAAGGTCCACCTCATACCAAAGAGGTCGGACGAGTTGAACGTCCACCTCACAACAAAGAGGTTGGATAAGTTGAAGGAAGAGGTCGGACGAGTAGAACGTCCACCCCACACCGAAGAGGTCGGACGAGTTGAACGTCCACCTCACACCCCTGGGAGACATGCTCACATGATAAATAGAGGATTCGCAGGAGGAGAGATCTCTAAATCATCTCGTAAAAGACACCTCAAAGAGGTATATTAAGGAAGGGAGAGAGGTTTGAATAGGACAACAGAGTGCGAACAAGCCTTCCGAGTTTTTAAAAATCCTTGGGGCAACCACCCATTCTTCCCCGACAACGGGAAAGTGAAGAACTCATATTATACCTCACAGTGAAAAGTCGGGCAATAGCCTCACCACTAGTCAGAGAAGATGAAAGTGGGCAACAACCCGTCTACTTCATCAGCAAAGCTCTACAAGGGGCCAAACTAAACTATCAAAAGATAGAAAAAGTTTGCCTACGCCCTCACCCATACTTTCAAGCTCACACTATCAGAGTGCGGACCAACCATCCCATAAAAGGCATCCTACAGAAAACAAACTTAGCTGAAAGAATCAGGACCCTGGACAAAACCAGAGAACATCTCAGACAATGCGAGGAAAATGAAGTCCGACACATAGAATGCCCGAGCTGATGCATTTTCAAAACTAGCCAACACTAAACCAGGGGGCAATAACAGAAGCCTCATCCAGGCTACATTACAAGACCACAACAAGTCGATCTCGAAGGCGGTATAAGGAATGTACTCAGGGTCAGCCACAGTAACACGCATTAAAACTATGAAATCCAGCTAATCAGACATGCTGTCCGGGATCTTAGTAGACATCTCAAAGACATAGGTCGACTATGGGATTACTACCAAACAACTCGGGCAAATAAGGAAACAACTCGGACAATAACAGCAAAACATCAAATGACAGACGTGGCAGTAAAAGGGAAACCCCAGGACTCACACGAAAGTCCAGGGGCACCCTTTGGAGGCAACAACAGGGCAAGAACACAGAAAAAAGAAGTCGACAATCTATACCCAAACAGTCCGAACACCTCTCAAACAAAAGGTCAAAACAAAAACTAGAACTTTTGTACAAAAGGAGTCAAGCAACGATGAAAAGAAACAGGAACAGCAACCAAACCCTAAGCAAAGCACACATTCTTCTCAAAGGCGAATAAAAAGTGACAACAAACGATCAAAGATGCAAACTTTTTGCAGAAAGAACCAAAGTTCTTCAGAGCAAATACAAAGTCAAAGCTTTACATCAAAAGCATGCCAACTTCCCTATAGCCCCATCTGAAGAGCTCCCACAAGTCCTATGGGCATATCGGACAACCCCACACTCCACTACAAAGGAATCACCCTTCTAATTAGCTTACGAAATGGAGGCAATGATCCCAGTGGAGGTCAAAGAAGGATCGCCCAGAGTGATCCACTACAGTGAAGAGGCCAACTCCCAACTTCAAAAGGAAGAACTCGACCTACTTCCAGAAACCCGAGAAAGAGCTCGGATCAAGGAAGAAGCGTTAAAACGTCAAATGGCCTCAAGATACAATCGAAAAGTAATCTAGCAACAACGATCTCATTCTAATCCGAAATGACATCAGAATAGGTTGGTCAGGAGAAGAGAAGCTAGCAGGCAACTGGAAAGGACCATACCAAGTTGTTCAGAAGAATTGGGAAAGGTTGCTACAAAGTGTCCAACCTCGAGGGGCAAGAGCTACCAAGGTCATGGCATGCCTGCAATCTAAATAGGGCGCCAGGCCGAGATCCAAAAGGATTGACCAACCTAGAAAGGTAAGTACTAACATGTACACACTCTTATCTTCATTTTATTGTTTAAAAGATTGCAGATTCCCTAAAAAATTTCCTACCAAAACGCCCGACTACGGCAGGTCGGCAAGATGAAACACCAAAATCACCGCCCAATCACGACAAAGTCGGCAAGATGAAAACCAAATTCATCGTCCGATTACAAAGCGACAAGTCGGCAAGGTGAAAACCAACTTCACCGCCCGACCACAATGAAAACCGAATTCATCGTTTGATTTCGACAAAGGTCGACAAAGTGAAAACAAAATTCACTGCTATACCAAGACGCATTAATCTGAAACGCAAATTTCACTGTCGGATCACGACAAGGTCAGCGGGGTGAAAACCAAATTCACCGCCCAATCACGATAAAAGTCGGCAAAGATGAAACCAGAGTTCATCGCCCGATTTTGACAAGGTCGGCAAAAAAGTGAAAGCAGAATTCATCGCCCGATTATAAAGCTACAGATCGGCAGAAAGTGAAAATCAAATTCACTGCACGATCACGATGGAAGACCAATAAAGATGAAAACACGATTCATCTAAAGGTTGACCAAACAAAGACAGAAACCACCTTCTACAAATCGGCAAAGATGAACACAGAATAATGTAAGAAGTTATCGAAAGTGATCCGAAAAAAGAACCTGACGAGGTCTTAATGGATTGCTAAATAGTAACTTAAAGACTGGCCGACGTTAAGAAGTCGGACCAAGTCAACCCAAGTTATAAGTAAACTCTGGAAAGAGGTCTGGCCAACCCTATAAAAGATGATTACTTTAACTTAGAAGGGCTCGACATGATAAAGTCGGCCCAAAACATAAAAGTTATAAAAGTAATCCCTGAAAGAGACCTGAACAAGGTCCAGGAAAGAGGATTACAAAAATAACTTAGAGGAGATTGACATGACGAAGTCGGTCCCCTACAAAGCGTAAAAGTTATGAAAGTAATCCCTGAAAGAGATCTGAACAAAGGTCCAAGAAAGAGGATTACAAAAATAACTTAGAAGGGCACGACATAACGGAGTCGGCAAGACAAAAAGTTATAAAAAGTAATTCATAAAAGAGACCCACCAAGGTCCAACCAAAAATGGATTACTAGAAATAACTTAGAAGCGACCGACATGAAGAATTTGGCCCAAAGACGATTAAAGCTACAGATTGGACCGACGAGAAGAAGTCGGACCAACGAAAGCTACAGCTTGGACCGACAAGAAGAAGTCGGACCAACGAAAGCTACAGCTTGAACCGACAAGAAGAAGTCGGACCAACAAAAAACGTGCGCTAAAACGGACATTGCTCCGCCCAAAAAGCCACGGCTCCACAACAAGGCTATTAAAATTGTTCAGAATGACTAAAAAAGTGTTCTACGAGAACACTAAAAAGTCATCGGACAAGTTAGCCCCAAGGACCACCTCGACCAAGCAGAAAGTGGACAAAACCAGAAGTGATCAAAAGAGGTCGGACAACAAAGTACCAACACTCTACAAAGATCCACAAAAGGGACAAAGACATCTCGCAACGGCTAGAGGAAGGCTAGGAATGCTTTGCTGAAAGCTACGAAGTCTTGAAAAAAGACACTACTTAAAAGGAAAAACCACAGATCAGAACGACGCTAAAAAGTCATCCAAACAAACTATAAAAAGGTTCCCCATCGGAACACTACCTAAAAAGTTGTTGGATTATGACTAAAAAGCCCGAGCAGTGAAGACAAGCAAGTTGGAAGAAGGCTGAAAAGACCTCTCAACAAACTAAAAATGGCAATACCAAACTCGCACAAGATAAAACTACTAAAGATCGACCAAAGTCAGGATGCTTGAGCACGACTTCCCCCAAAGAGAGCACGATTTCACGGAAAGATCGAACTCAAGCAGGGGCAAAGTCGTACAGGTTGACGACAACTAAGAAGAGGCGCAAAGTATGATCTCAAAAAAGAACAAGCCAAAAGGTTGGGAAACAACTTAAGGCTCAAATGTGAAACAAACTCCACTCAAAGAAGGCACAATCTCAAACAGGGCTACGAACGTCATCCGAGACTAAAAAATGTTCTATATAAAGAACACCAAAAAGTCATTGGACAAGTCACTCAAAGCCCGGATATCAAGCCGCAGGGATAACTTCGCCAAGGCAGAGGATTGTCAACACAAACTTAAAGCAAGGCGTGATCCAGAAGGCAAGGGTAGAAAACCCACACTACCACTCAAAAGAGGACGGACTGTGAAGTACCAAACCTCTAGAAAATCTGCCAGAATTGCAAAGCAATGAAGAAACAAGCCAGACAGATGCTTGAGCACGACTTCCAAAGAGATCGAAGCTCTGAAAAGCACAATCTCACAGAAAGATCGAACTCAAGCAAGGGCACTGTTCATACCCTGGCTCAAGCTGTCCGACCCGGGATGTTTAGCGACAAGCCGACCGACCTCTTTAGGTTAGACTATCCAACCTCTTCTCAACGAGCTCGGCCAATGACCGACCTCTTCACAAAGACCTCGGACGAAACGCCACAGAGGCCCAAGTAGGCCCAAACGAAGGAACACAGCCTAATCTAAAGGCAGCCAAAGCCTAGAAGGATAAAGGCAGTTCCCCAGAAGATAAGATGACCTCATTTAAAGATAAGATAAGATAAGATAACTATCTTATCTCCAGAAAGGTCACTCTACACTATTATAAATACACTGGAACACCCAGGTATAAATCATACTCTGATTCTACTAAAACCCTGTTTAATACCCATGCTATAAGCATCGGAGTCTCTTGCAGGTACCCCCCACCCTCCGGTGATCAAGGATCAACAGTGCAGTCAGTCCAACAAGTCGGACACGACAGCTCGGGCCGCCTCCTACCAGCCGGACACGTCATCTCCAACCAGTACAGAAGATCTCGTCCGAGATCAACCTACAGTTTCAGGTAAACCTCGGAACAAATAGAAAATAGAAGTAATTGTATTAATCCATCGAGACACAGCAGAGCTCCTCACCCCCAATCATGGAGTTTAGAGACTCATGCCGTAGAGGATACAAAATTCAGATGTGAAAAATTTCATGAGGTATATAGTAAGTCTCTAAAAGTAGTTTTTATACTAAACTAGTAGCTAGGGTTACAGAAAATAAGTAACTAAGTGCAGATAGTGCAGAAATCCACTTCCAGGACCCACTTGGTGTGTGCTTGGGCTGAGCATTGAGCTTTACACGTGTAGAGGCTTCTCTTGGAGTTAAACACCAAGTTGTAGCCTGTTTATGGCGTTTAACTCTGGTTTGTAACCTGTTTTTGGCGTTTAACTTCAGAATAGGGTAGGAAGTTGGCGTTTGAACGCCAGTTTGCGTCGTCAAAACTCGGGAAAAGTATGAACTATTATATATTGCTGGAAAGTCCTGGATGTCTACTTTCCAATTCAATTGAAAGCGCACGAATTCGGTTTCTGTAGCTCCAGAAAATCCATTTCGAGTGCAGGGAGGTCAGAATACAACAGCATCTGCAGTCCTTTTTCAGCCTCTGAATCAGATTTTTGCTCAGGTCCCTCAATTTCAGCCAGAAAATACCTGAAATCATAGAAAAATACACAAACTCATAATAAAGTCCAGAAATGTGAATTTTGCATAAAAACTAATAAAAACATAGTAAAAACTAACTAAATCATACTAAAAACTACCTAAAAATAATGCCAAAAAGCGTATAAATTATCCGCTCATCAGAACACCAAACTTAAATTGTTGTTTGTCCCCAAGAAGTTGAAAATCAAATAGGATAAAAAGAAGAGAATATACTATAAATTCCAAAATATCAATGAAACTTATCTCCAATTAGATGAGCGGGACTAGTAGCTTTTTGCCTCTGAACAGTTTTGGCATCTCACTTTATCCTTTGAAGTTCAGAATGGTTGGCATCTATAGGAACTCAGAATTCAGATAGTGTTATTGATTCTCCTAGTTCAGTATGTTGATTCTTGAACACAGCTACTTTATGAGTCTTGACCGTTGCCCTAAGCACTTTGTTTTCCAGTATTACCACCGGATACATAAATGCCACAGACACATAACTGGGTGAACCTTTTCAGATTGTGACTCAGCTTTGCTAGAGTCCCCAATTAGAGGTGTCCAGGGTTCTTAAGCACACTCTTTTTGCTTTGGATCACGACTTTAACCGCTCAGTCTCAAGCTTTTCACTTGACACCTTCACGCCACAAGCACATGGTTAGGGATAGCTTGGTTTAGCCGCTTCGGCCAGGATTTTATTCCTTTGGGCCCTCCTATCCATTAATGCTCAAAGCCTTGGATCATTTTTATTACCTTTGCCTTTTGGTTTAAAGGGTTACTGGCTTTTTGCTCTTGACTTTTAGTTTAAAGAGCTATTGGCTTTTTCTGCTTGCTTTTCCTTTTTCTTTCTTTTATTATTATTATTTTTTTCCGCAAGCTTTGTTCTTCACTACTTTTTCTTGCTTCAAGAATCAATTTTATGATTTTTTAGATTATCAATAACATTTCTCCTTTTTTTTATTCTTTTAAGAGCCAACAATTTTAACATTCATAAACAACAAATTCAAAAGACATATGCACTGTTCAAGCATTCATTCAGAAAGCAGAAAGTATTGTCACCACATCAAAATAATTAAACTAATCTCAAGGATGAATTCGAAATTCATGTACTTCTTGTTCTTTTGTAATTAAAGCATTTTTCATTTAAGAAAGGTGATGGATTCATAGGACATTCATAGCTTTAAGACATAGACACTTGAACACTAATGATCATGTAATAAAGACACAAACATGAATAAACATAGAGCATAGTAAACGAAAAACAGAAAAATAAAGAACAAGGAAATTAAAGAACGGGTCCACCTTAGTGATGGTGGCTAGTTCTTCCTCTTGAAGATCTTATGGAGTGCTTTAGCTCCTCAATGTCTCTTCCTTGCCTTTGTTGCTCCTCCCTCATAGCTCTTTGATCTTCTCGAATTTCATGGAGGAGGATAGAATGCTCTTGGTGCTCCACCCTTAGTTGTCCCATGTTGGAACTCAATTCTCCTAGGGAGGTGTTAATTTGCTCCCAATAGTTTTGTGGAGGAAAGTGCATCCCTTGAGGCATCTCAGGGATTTCATGATGAGAAATTTTCTCATGCTCTTGTTGAAGTCCATGAGTGGGCTCTCTTGTTTGCTCCATCCTTTTCTTAGTGATGGGCTTGTGAGATGAATATCTCCATCTCCCATGACTCAGATGTAGAAGCAATTGTCTTCCCTTTCCTCTTTCTAGAGGTTTCTCCGGCCTTTGGTGCTATTAATGGTTATAGAAAAATAAAAAGCAATGCTTTTACCACACCAAACTTAAAAGGTTTGCTCGTCCTCAAGCAAAAGAAGAAAGAAAGTAGTAGAAGAAGAAGAAAATAGAGGAGATGGAGGGAGATATGTGGTTCGGCCAAGGGGTAGAAGTAGTGGTTGTAATGTGTGAAAATGAAGGAGTGGTGAGGGGTTTATATAGGGGTAGGGGGAGGTGATTGGTGAAGGGTATTTGGGAAAGAGTGTTATGAAAAGGTGGGAGAGAGAGAGAGGGGGAAGGTAGGGTAGGTGGGGATCCTGTGGGGTCTACAGATCCTGAGGAGTCAAGGACTTATCATCCCTGCTCCATTTAGGCGTGCAAAATGCCCATAGAGTGCAATCCTAGCGTTAAACGCCAGGCTGTTGCTTGTTTCTGGTGTTTAACGCCAGCTTTTCTCCCTTTATTGGAGTTTAACGCCAAGTTGGTGCTTGTTTCTGGTGTTAAATTCCAGACTGTAGCTTATTTTTGGCATTTAACGCCAGCTTGATGCTTCTTTCTGGCGTTAAACGCTAGTAAGCTCTTCCTCCAGGGTGAGCTATTTTTAATGCTGTTTTTATTGTGCTTTGATTTTTGTGACTCCACATGATCATCATCCTAAAGAAAACATAAAATAAAAATGGAAAATAGAAAATTAACATAGATAAGTAAAAATTGGGTTGCCTCCCAATAAGTGCTTCTTTATTGTCTTTAGCTGGACCTTACTAAGCTTTTAATCTAGTCTCAGCTTTGAGCATTCTTGCTCAACATTGCCTTCAAGATAATGCTTGACTCTCTGTCCATTAACAATGAACTTCTTATTAGAATCAATGTCTTGAAGCTCCACATAGTCATATGGTGACACACTTGTAATCACATATGGTCCCCTCTACCGGGATTTCAGTTTCTCGGGAAATAATCTGAGCCTAGAGTTAAACAGCAGAACCTTTTGTCCTGGTTCAAAGACTCTGGATGACAGTTTCTTATCATGCCACCTTTTTGCTTTCTCCTTGTAAATTTTTGCATTTTCAAAAGTAGTGAGTCTGAATTCCTCTAGCTCATTTGACTGGAGTAATCTCTTCTCTCCAGCTAACTTAGCATCCAGGTTTAGAAATCTGGTTGCCCAATAGGCCTTATGCTCCAGTTCCACAAGCAGATGACAGGCCTTGTCATACACAAGCTGGTATGGAGAGGTTCCTATAGGAGTCTTGAATGCTGTTCTGTATGCCCACAGAGCATCATCCAAGCTTTTTGCCCAATCCCTTCTACGGGTAATTACAGTCCATTCTAGGATTCTTTTTAGTTCTCTATTAGAGACTTCAGCTTGCCCATTTTTCTGTGGATGATATGGAGTTTCTACTTTGTGGCTAATTCCATATCGGACCATGGCAGAGTAAAGCTGTTTATTGCAGAAATGAGTGCCTCCATCACTGATTAGTACTCTAGGGACACCAAACCTGCTGAAGATATATTTCTGGAGGAACTTCAGCACTGTCTTAGTATCATTAGTGGGTGTTGCAATTGCCTTTACCCGTTTAGATACATAGTCTACTGCCACCAGAATATACGTGTTTGAGTATGATGGTAGGAAAGGCCCCATGAAGTTAATACCCCATACATCAAACAACTCAATCTCCAAGATCCCTTGTTGAGGTATGGCGTAACCATGAGGCAGATTACCAGCTCTCTGGCAACTGTCACAGTTACGTACGAACTCTTAGGAGTCTCTATAGAGAGTAGGCCCGTAGAAGCCACATTGGAAAACCTTGGTGGCTGTTCGCTCACCTCCGAAATGGCCTCCATATTGTGATCCATGGCAATGCCATAAGATCTTCGGTGCCTCTTCCTTGGGTACACATCTACGGATTATCCCATCTGCACATCTCTTAAAGAGATATGGTTTATCCCATAAGTAGTACTTTGCATCAGAAAATAATTTCTTTATTTGCTGCCTGCTGTACTCTTTGGGTATGAATCTTACAGCTTTATAGTTTGCAATGTCTGCAAACCATGGTGTTTCCTGAATGGCAAACAATTGCTCATCCGAAAAGGTTTCAGAGATCTCAATAGAGGGGGAGGATGCCCCTTCTACTGGTTCTATCCGGGACAGATGATCAGCCACTTGGTTCTCTGTCCCTTTTCTATCTCTTATTTCTATATCAAACTCTTGCAGAAGCAACACCCATCTTATGAGCCTGGGTTTTGAATCCTGCTTTGTAAGTAGATATTTAAGAGCAGCATGGTCAGTGTACACAATCATTTTTGATCCTACTAAGTATGATCTAAACTTGTCAATGGCATAAACTACTGCAAGCAGCTCTTTTTCTATAGTTGTGTAATTTTTCTGTGCATCATTTAAAACATGGCTAGCATAATAAATGACATGTAGAAGCTTGTTATGCCTCTGTCCCAGTACTGCACCAATGGCATGGTCACTGGCATCACACATTAGTTCGAATGGTAATGTCCAGTCTGGTGCAGAAATAACTGGTGCTATGACCAGCTTAGCTTTCAGAGTTTCAAACGCCTGCAGACACTCTGTGTCAAACACAAATGGTGTGTCAGCAGCTAGCAGATTGCTCAGAGGTTTTGCAATTTTTAAAAAAATCCTTTATAAACCTCCTATAGAATTCTGCATGCCCCAGAAAGCTTCTGATTGCCTTAACATTGGCAAGTGGTGGTAATTTTTCAATTACTTCCACTTTAGCTTGATCCACCTCTATTCCCTTGTTTGAAATTTTATGCCCAAGGACAATTCCTTCAGTCACCATAAAGTGACATTTTTCCCAGTTTAAAACTAGGTTGGTCTCTTGGCATCTTTTCAGAACAAGTGCTAAATGGTCAAGGCAGGAGCTGAGTGAGTGTCCAAATACTGAAAAGTTATCCATGAAGACTTTGAGAAATTTCTCTACCATATCAGAGAAGATAGAGAGCATGCACCTATGGAAGGTTGCAGGTACATTGCACATACCAAAAAGCATCCTTCTGTAGGCAAACACTCCAGAAGGACATGTGAATGCTGTTTTTTCTTGGTCCTGAGGATCTACTGCAATTTGGTTGTAACCTGAATAGCCATCCAAAAAGCAGTAATATTCATGTCCTGCTAGTCTCTCTAGCATCTGGTCTATGAATGGTAAAGGAAAGTGATCCTTCCTGGTGGATGTATTGAGCCTTCTGTAATCAATACACATACGCCACCCTGTAACTGTTCTTGTAGGAACCAGTTCATTCTTTTCATTATGAACCACTGTCATGCCTCCCTTCTTGGGGCCAACTTGGACAAGGCTCACCCAGGGGTTATCAGAAATAGGATAAATAATCCCAGCCTCCAGTAACGTGGTGACCTATTTCTGCACCACCTCCTTCATGGCTGGATTTAGCCGCCTCTGTGGTTGAACCACTGGCTTAGCATTGTCCTCCAATAGGATCTTGTGCATCCATCTTGCTAGGCTGATGCCCTTAAGATCACTTATGGACCACCCAAGAGTTGTCTTGTGTGTCCTTAGCACTTGAAGTAGTGCTTTCTCTTCCTGTGGATTTAAAGTAGAGCTTATGATCACCGGAAAAGTGTCACATTCTCCCAGAAATGCATATTTTAGGGATGGTGGTAGTGGTTTGAGCTCGGGTTTAGGAGGTTTCTCCTCTTCCTGAGGAATTTTCAGAGGCTCTTTTATTTCCTCTGATTCCTCCAGATCAGGCTGAACATCTTTAAAGATGTCTTCTAGCTCTGATTCGAGACTCTCAGCCATGTTGATCTCCTCTACCAGGGAGTCAATAATATCAACACTCATGCAGTCTTTTGATGTGTTTGGATGCTTCATTGCCTCAACAGCATTCAGCCTGAACTCATCCTCATTGAGTCTCAAGGTCACTTCCCCTTTTTGGACATCAATGAGGGTTCGTCCAGTTGCTAGGAAAGGTCTTCCTAGAATGAGAGTTGCACTCTTGTGCTCCTCTATTTCCAGCACTATAAAGTCAGTGGGAAAGGCAAATGGCCCAACATTGACAATCATGTCATCAATTATGCCTGATGGATATTTAATGGAGCCATCAGCAAGTTGAAGACATATCCGGGTTGGTTTGACCTCTTCAGTCAAGCCAAGCTTTCTGATAGTGGATGCAGGGATTAGATTGATACTTGCCCCAAGGTCACATAAAGCTGTCTTGGTACAAGTACCCTCTAATGTGCATGGTATCATAAAGCTTTCGAGATCCTTAAGCTTTTCTGGTAAGCTTGTTAGAATGACTGCACTGCATTCTTCAGTGAGAAAAACTTTTTCTGTTTCTCTCCAATCCTTCTTATGACTTAAGATCTCTTTCATGAACTTAGCATAAGAGGGTATTTGCACAAGTGCCTCTGCAAACGAAATCTTTATTTCAAGAGTCCTGAGATAGTCTGCAAAGTGGGCAAATTATTTATCCTATTCTGCTTGGTGGAGTTTCTGAGGATAAGGCATTTTAGCTTTATATTCTTCAACCTTAGTTGCTGCAGGTTTATTTCATACAGAGGCAGGTTGAGAAGCCTTCTTGAGGGAGTTATTATCAGCACTTGCAGGTGTCTGATCCCTCACTGGCGTTTGAACGCCAGAACTGGACATGGATTGGGTGTTTAACGCCAGTTTTTCACCCTTTTCTGGCGTTTGAACGCCAGACTTATTCCTCTCTGGGCTCTTACTGTTCTCAGAGGGATTTTGGGTAGCAGGTTGCTCATCCTCTGTCAGTTGTTCTTTTCTTGGCTTTCTGCTGCTTTGAGTTGAGGTATTTAATGTTTTTCCACTTTTTAATTGAACTGCTTGACACTCCTCTATTATCTGTTTTGATAACTGCTATTTTGTCTGATTCAATTGTGATTCCATATCCTTGTTATCATTTTTGGTTTCTTGTAGCATCTCCTTAAATTCTGCTAACTGCCCTGTTATAGAAGATAGTTGCTGATTGAGTTCAGCAACTTGTTTCTGAGGACTAAAGTCAGTTGATACTGCCTTAGCTTCTTCTTTCATGGAGGACTCATTACTTATGTACAAATGCTGATTTCTAGAAACTATATTGATAAGCTCTTGAGCCTCTTCAATAGTCTTTCTCATGTGTATAGATCCACCAGCTGAGTGGTCTAGAGATACCTGAGCTTTTTCTGTAAGCCCGTAGTAGAAGATGTCTAACTGCACCCACTCTGAAAATATTTCAGAGGGGCATTTCCTTAGCATCCCTATGTACCTCTCCCAAGCGTTATAAAGGGATTCATCATCCTCTTGTTTAAAGCCTTGGATGTCCAGCCTTAGCTGTGTCATCCTTTTTGGAGGGAAATATTGATTCAGGAATTTGTCTGATAACTGTTTTCATGTTCTTATGCTTGCTGACTTGCTGTAGGTTGGTTATTTAACCACCTCTTAGCTTGATCTTTTACAGCAAATGGAAACAGTAATAATCTGTAGACATCCTGATCTACTTCCTTGTCACGTACTGTGTCGGCAAATTGCAAGAACTGTGCCAGAAACTCAGTAGGTTCTTCTTGTGGAAGACCGAAATACTGGCAATTTTGCTGCACTATGACAATGAGCTGAGGATTTAGCTCAAAACTGCTTACTTTGATGGGAGGTATACAGATGCTGCTCCCATATGCAGCAGTAATGGGGTTAGCATACAACCCCAGAGTCCTTCTGGACTGTTCATTTCCATTTAGGTCCATGATGGATAAAACGGAATTGATATGAATTGCAAATAAAATATATTTTTGTTTTTATTTTATTTAAGTAGAAACAAACCGAATAATTAAAAATAAATAAAAATAATAAGATAAAATAGAATAATTAGAAATTAAAATATAAATTTCGAAAACTAAGAGAAAAATAAATTTGAAAACAAAAATAATTACTTAATTAAGAAGATTTGAAAAACTTTGGATATGATTTTTGAAAAATATTTTGAATTTTGAAATTTCAAAACTAAGATAAGATAGAATAAAAAGTTTTTAAAAAAATCTGAATTTTTAAAGGAAAATTTGAAAATTAATTAAAATAAAGAGAAAAGATATTTTTGAATTTAATGAAGAAAGAGAAAAACAGTAAAAATGACACCAAACTTAAATTTTTAGATCAAAACAAAGGAAATAAACAGGAAAACTTTGAATATCATGATGAACGCTAAGAACAAATTTTGAAAAATTTTTAAGAAAACAGAAACACAAAGGACACCAAACTTAAAATATGAAACTAAACTCAAACAGAAAAACTCAATTATTAGTTTATAAAAATTTTTGAAAAATTTTGAAAAGGAAAATAAGGATTTTTAAAAAAAAAGTTTCAACAAAAAACAATAATAGAAGACGCAATTTTAGTGACTCTAAACTAAAAAGATAAATTTTTCCTAATCTAAGCAACAAAGTAAACCGTCAGTTGTCCCAACTCGAACAATCTCCGGCAACGGCGCCAAAAACTTGGTGCACGAAATTGTAAATCACACTTTTCACAACTCGTACCACTAACCAACAAGTACACTGGGTCGTCCAAGTAATACCTTACGTGAGTAAGGGTCAATCCCATGGAGATTGTCGGCTTGAAGCAAGCTATGGTTATTTTGTAACTCTTAGTCAGGAAATTAGTAATAAAAATGATTGCGTTTATGAAGAGTAAATAATAAAAAATAAATACTTGTTATGCAGTAATGGAGAAAAAGTTGAGGCTTTGGAGATGCTCTGTCTTCTGAATCTCTGCTTTCCTACTGTCTTCTTCTTCATGCACGCAAGGCTCTTTCCATGGCAAGGTGTATGTTGGTGGATCACCGTTGTCAATGGCTACAATCCGTCCTCTCAGTAAAAATGGTCCAAATGCGCTGTCACCGCACGACTAATCATCTGTCGGTTCTCACTCATGTTGGAATAGGATCCATTGATCCTTTTGCGTCAATCACTACGCCCAGCACTTGTGAGTTTGAAGCTCGTCACAGTCATCCCATCCCAGATCCTACTCAGAATACCACAAACAACGTTTAGACACTCCGGATCTCAGGAATGGTCGCCAATAATTCTAGTCTACACCACGAAGACTCTGATCTCACGGATTCGAATGCTCTGTTGTCAGGAGATGCAATCAAACACGTGAACCAGGAATCAAGGAGATACATACTTAATCTAAGGTAGAACGGAAGTGGCTGTCAGGCACGCATTCATAGGTTAAGAATAGTGATGAGTGTCACGGATCATCACATTCATCATGGTAAAATACGAGCGAGTATCTTAGAATAGAAACAAGCGTGATTGAATAGAAAACAGAAGTAATTGCATTAATCCATCGAGACACAGCAGAGCTCCTCACCCCCAATCATGGAGTTTAGAGATTCATTCCATAGAGGATACAAAATTCAGATATGAAAAATTTCATGAGGTACATAGTAAGTCTCTAAAAGTAGTTTTTATACTAAACTAGTAGCTAGGGTTACAGAAAATAAGTAACTAAGTGCAGATAGTGCAGAAATCCACTTCCGGGGCCCACTTGGTGTGTGCTTGGGCTGAGCATTGAGCTTTACACGTGTAGAGGCTTCTCTTGGAGTTAAACGCCAGGTTGCAGCCTATTTGTGGTGTTTAACTCTGGTTTGTAACCTGTTTCTGGCGTTTAACTTCAGAATAGGACAGGAAGTTGGCGTTTGAACGCCAGTTTGTGTCATCAAAACTCGGGCAAAGTATGGACTATTATATATTGTTGGAAAGTCCTGGATGTCTACTTTCCAACGCAATTGAGAGCGTGCCAATTGGGTTTTTGTAGCTCCAGAAAATCCATTTCGAGTGTAGTGAGGTCAGAATACAACAGCATCTGCAGTCCTTTTTCAGCCTCTGAATCAGATTTTTGCTCAGGTCCCTCAATTTTAGCCAGAAAATACCTGAAATCACAAAAAAACACACAAACTCATAGTAAAGTCCAGAAATGTGAATTTTTCATAAAAACTAATAAAAACATAGTAAAAACTAAATAAATCATACTAAAAACTACCTAAAAATAATGCCAAAAAGCGTATAAATTATCCGCTCATCAAAGACCCAAACAAAAAGAAAACACAAGAATAACTTGAAGCTCAAGATAAACACCAAGAACATTATTCGAAAAATTCAAACCAATAAAGCCAAACAAGGGACAACAAACTTAAGAATTGACACTAGATTCAAACAAAAGACACTATTTTTGAAAATTTTTAGAAAAAGACTCAAAGAAATTCAAAAATTCAACACGAACAAAAATAAAATACTCAAACCAAAAATAAAGATTAAACAAAGAAAAGAAAAAAAATATTTGAAAAAGTTTTTGATTTTTCGAAAAAAAGAAAAATAAAATAAAAAACTCTAACAAAATTAAAGACAATACCTAATCTAAGGAACAAGATAATCCGTCAGTTGTCCAAACTCGAACAATTCCCCGGCAACGGCGCCAAAAACTTGGTGCGTGAATCCCCACACTTCGTACAACTGTACCAGCAAGTGTACTGGGCCGTCCAAGTAATACCTGAGCGAGTCAGGGTTAATCCCACGAGGATTGTGGTTTGAAGCAAGCTATGGTTATCTTGTAGATCTTAGTCAAGTGGATAGAAAGGTAGGTGGTTTGATTAATTGCATAAAAGAAAATAAGGAAATCTAAACTAGGTTGACCTATTTATAATGATAAGAAGATGGTTAAGGCTTGGAGATGCTTTGTCCTTCTGGATTAACTCTGGTCTTACTGTCTTCTTCAATTGTGAATGATTTCTTCTATGACAAGCTGTATGTGATCAACACCGTACGGTCGCGGTCGCCAATCTCCTACATATCTGAACCCCAGGGTTAGTGCAGATCCATTCTGATTGAGGGTGAAGCTCCTGCAGTCCATTCTCCTTAATGATCCTACTCAAAACGCCACAGATAAGGTCGAATTTTCCGGATCAGAGGATGCTGCACCTTTGGGTTCTAGCCTCTACCACAGAGACCCTAATCTCCCCATACCTCAACTGAACTGGTGTCTCGAGAAGTCCCCAATGAAGTCATGGATTAGTCGTCTAAGAGATGTATAATCAAGCTGGCGGTTCGATGCTTTCCAGTTACGTATTCACATGAACCTAAGAAGAACACGGGTGGTTGTCAGGCACGCAGTCTTAGTATGAAGAATGAAGATGATTGTCATGGGTCATCCCATTCATGAAGTTGAAGAACGAAGATACATCTTAGAATTAAATCAGACACAAATTGGAGAGAAACAGTAATACTTTTATTAATCCATAAAACTCAACAGGGCTCCTTTCCTCAACCTAGGAGGTTTAGAAACTCATACTGATAGAAAACACAATGATAAACAAAAATATGGCATAAAGTCCCCTAAGATTATGTAAAATATCCCTTAGATACTAAACTAATGACTAAGGATTACATAAGAAGGGTAAAACAGTATTTTTAGTGCTAAAATCCACTTCTGGGGCCCACTTAGTGAGTGTTTGGGTTGAGCTTTGATGAGATCCATGTGCTATGAGGCCTCTAGGGCATTGAACACTGGCTAGGGGGTCCTCTTTGGGTGTTTGGATACTGGTCTCTTCCTTTGGGCGCTAGATGCCTGGACTGAGGCAGGAAACTAGCGTTGGAAGCCAGTTTTGGGCCTTCAATTCTGAAGGAAAGTATGAACTATTATATATTGCTGGAAAGCTCTGGAAGTCAGATTTCTAGATCCGTTAAGAATGCACCATTTGGACTTCTGTAGCTCCAGAAACGTTCTTTCGAGTACAAGGGGGTCAGATCCAGACAGCATTTGCAGTGCTTTCTCTGCCTCTAAATCAGACTTTTGCTCCAGCTCCTTAATTTCAGCCAGAAAATACCTGAAATTGCACAAAAACACACAAACTCATAGTAAAATCTAAAAATGTGAATTTAACACTAAAACTTATGCAAATATAATAAAACTTAAACAAACATGCTAAAAACTATATGAAAATGATGCCAAAAAGCGTATAAAATATCCGCTCATCAACGCCCTCCTCCCTATCACGCACGGCGCCATCTCTGGTCGTGCTCCAGCCCCTCTCATCATTCGCAAGTCACCAGCTTCTTCCTCGTGGTAGTCGAAGCGTTGTCTGTCACCAGCCCATCTCTTTTACTCATCAGTCGCCAGCATGGTTCTAAAAATCAGACCAAATCGGCCGGTCAGACTGATCCAACCGTGAACCGATAGCTTTTATGGTTTGGTTTTTTAGGTAAAATCATTTATTCAAAAACTGGATGCAAAATGCTAAACCGACTGGGAACTGATTGGTCAAACCAAACTGAGACCCGGCCGGTTCAAATGAAACAATGCCGTATCGCTTAGAGAACATTCAAAAATCAAGCGTGTGCCCCCCTCCTCCCAAGCCCTAGAGCCTCCTTTCTCCCTTCTCCTTCCTTCTCCCCAGTCCCCAAAGAAAAACAGAAGCCCTAGCCTCTACCACCGCCGCGTTTGTTGCACTAATCCTAGCCTTCGTCGTCGCTGCCATTCTTCTCACTGTTGTCGTCCCTATGGTCCAGTCGTCTTTCCACTATCCAACCAGTCGGCTAACCCCTTTGTACACTCACGAATCACAAGCTTCTCTGCCCCGTCGCGTCCTCATTGCTCAAAAAGTTGTCTTTACTAAAAAGTAAATAAATCAAAGTTATAAGACTTTGAACTTTAAACTAATTTGGATTTATATAATTTTCAATTACAATTAGATATTTTTGTTTAATTGAAATTAATGATTTATATTTTGCTTAATTAAAATTTAAAGTTTTAGTAATTAGAAATAAAAAAGAGCTTTATATATAATTTAAATTAAATAATTAAAAGTTTTCGTTAATTTTATAAATAAAAAAATTATTTAATTATCTCAACTTTTAAATTAGAATACTTGTTTAAGAAATCGATTGACAAATTAATTAAATAAAATGATATTTTTAAAGTAATTTTATTGAGATAGAATTTGATTTTTAATAACTACTCTATTCCCTGATGTTTATTAAAATTACTCAAATCCTTATTCCCAAATTAAAAGCCACAAACCCTAATCCTAACTCTCCTTACCGCCCTTCAACCATCACCCCTCTCCCTCTCCCTCTCCCTCACCCCCTCACACAACACACGCACAACTTTTCCCCTCACCCGCGAAGCACTTACCCATGCCGAGAGAGAAGAGAACAACGGAGGAGGGAGAAGCTGCCCAGCCACCGTCGCCATCCATGGAGCTGTGAGGAGCACCGCTGCTGTCACGCACCAGAGGAGAAAAAGAGAGATCGGGAAGAGAAAGAAGGACAGGGGGAGAAGGAAGCACGCGATGGAGATGGGGGTGCTGCTTGCGCCGCTACACCTTGTCGTCGTTGCTGTTGGGGCTACTGCGGGGTACGCCATTGCCGTCAAACTTGGTGGAGGAGAGAGGAACGCAATGGCCAGAGAGGAAAAGTAGTGTTCCGTGAGGAGAAGGAGGCACTTCCCGCACCGCCGTTCATACATGTCATTTCTCGAGCTCCTCGTTGCTGCGTCTTCAAGGAAAGGGTCTCTCTGGAAGAACTTCGTACCGCCATTTCTTCCTTGACTCACCTCACTGACATTGCCAACCTTGTAATGAATACTTTAGTCACTTAACAGTGATTTTAGATTTAAGTTATGAGAATAGAAAAATTTCACTACAAGAAAAAAGGCTTATGGCCACGCTTTTTTTTGCTACGCTTTAAAAGCGTGGCCAAAAGTGGTCTATGGCCACGCTTTTATGAGGGTGGCGATTGAATAGAGATTTGGCCACATTTTTTTTGCTACGCTTCAAAAGCGTAGCGAAAAGGGTCAATAGCCACGCTTTTATGAAAGTGGCAATTGATGCGAGATTTGGCCACGTTTTTTTTTGCTACGCTTAAAAAGCGTAGTCGTAGAGAGAAACCGGCATGCTTTTAAAGCGTAGCAACATGGTTTTATTATTTATTATTGTAGCGTTTATAAAGCGTAGCCATTTCCTACAAGCCTTTTGGCACGCTTCAAAAGCGTGGCCAAAAGGTGCCCCAAAAAAAATTTAAGCTCGTACACCCTTCTGAGTTATAAGTTCAAATTAAAAAGCCTCATTCTTCCTTCAAAAAAAGACCTAACCCTTCAAAAGCCCCAACGCGACGACGCCACTCCATTATGCCTCGCCGTAAACCTAACCCTTCTTCATTGTGCCTCGCCCTCACCGCGACGACGACACTCCGACGACACTCGGACGACACTCCGTGCAGAACGTCGCTGCGCTCGCAATGCCTCCGCCGGCAATCCCTCTTCCGGCACCCCTAACCCTCATTCTGCGGTGACTCCCTCCGCTCACTTGCCGTCGCAAACCCGCCGTCGATGCTCCCTCCGCCGCCGCTCCCTTCCGTCGCTGCAAACCCTAACCCCTCAAGCCAGCAGGTAGCAGCGTCTTCATCCCCTGCGCCATCGCGTCAAGCCCCTTCGCCCTCCATCGTCGAGGCCCGTCCAGCCGTCGTCATCCAGCGCCTCTCACTTTCTGGCAGCCACCACGTCTTCCTCCACTCCTCCCTGCACTCTGCCACTCTCTGTCTGCATCATCAAGAATGGAGCCTCTAACTCAGGTTGGTTCTTGATTTTTTGTTCTCTGATTTCTCACTGCTTCTATTTGTTTTTCTGTTCTGTTCTTGAGTTAATTCTGGTCTTTTCAAATTACTTAAGAATAATTCACATATTCTTCTATATCCTGGTGGTCAACGCGAGGCTCTGCATTATAAGGTGCATCAAGTTTCCAAAATTGTACTCTCAAAGAATCCATGAGTTGATGTGCATACAGTAGTTAAATATTTCTGTACTTTTGTGACATCAAAACATGCTTGTCAAAATTTGAGGGCAGCTCTGATTGTGTTCCCATTTGTTGTTTAGGGGGAAGAGTACAAGGTAATTTGGCCGGATCATCCAGAGTTTGTGCGTATGGCGGCGCGATTTGGCACTACAATCGTGCCATTTGGTACTGTGGGCGAAGATGATATAGCTGATGTAGGTTTCTTCTTTTTTCTATAATGATTTCTTTACTCCCTTTTTTTAGTATTTATTTTTTGATTAATGTTGCTATACTCAATACTACTTAAGCCTTGGAGGGATTTTTGGCTTTCATAATCACTAAAACAACATTTATAAACACTTTAAGAATGTGATCAACACAAAATAAATTACAGTAATTTGAGAATCAGCCTAGTTAGCCAGTGCAATTTGAGGAGAACTTCACTATCTTCAGCTCTTTTTTAACTATTTGTTTTTCATAAGAAAATATCAGCTATATATCCTTTCTTTTTACTTGCAAACCTAGAACATGATGAATTAATTGTGCTCACATCTTGATTTTACAGATACTTCTTGACTTCAATGACTTAGCGAAGATCCCTTATTTCATAGAGTATGTCAGAGAATTGCAGCGAGGCTTGGTAAAGTTCAAGTAATTGCTTTTCATCTTAAAATTCAGGCTGCTTGATTGTTTTGTAAATATCACATGATTGAATATGTATATTTAATATAGTTAATATGTCAAAGTTGTGGAGTTGTTAATAACAATCAAACAATTTTCAGAGATGAGATAAGTGGTGAGGTAGCAAGCAGAGATATAGCTCCACCATTGATTCTTCCAAAATTGCCTGGAAGATTCTACTATCTATTTGGGAAGCCAATAAGCACAAAAGGGATCGAGAACATGCTTAAAGACAGAGAAGCTGCCAACAAACTATACCTTCAAATTAAGTCAGTAGTTGAGAACAATATGGGTTACTTGCTCAAGAAAAGGTAGGAGGATCCGTACAGGAATTTCATTGATAGGAAGTTATATCAGACACTTTACCCTCGCTCTGAATCTGATCAAACTCCAACATTCAAGATTTGAATAAAAAATGCTCCATGTGCTACAATATTCTTGCTCTTAGTGTATTCATAATAATTATTTGGAAGCTCATTATTATGTACATGCATGATGATTATATTTATAATAGTGAAATAAAAGAAAATTATGCTTTCTTTGATGTTTAAACCTTGAGTTTTGATGCAATTAGAGGCATAAAATTCTGGTGTACTACAGTTAATTGAAACAAATTAATTTTAGTACTCTTCCCATAACAAGATCTGATAATTATTATTGATGCAGATTAAGAAATCGCCTTGCTTGGATGCAAAATTATCAGACATATGCCACTGGCACATCAGCTGCACCAACCTGTCTCCCTGCTCTCCAGTTCACCAATAAAGATCCAAAAGGAAATGTGCATGAATTCAACCTCATTGATGGTGGTGTTTGTGCCAATAATCTGGTATATATTATTATTATTATTATTATTAGAGTTTATTTAATTTTAATATACTGATTTTGTAAAAAAATTTATATGGCCATCTATTTAGATTTTAATATTGTCCCCACAACCAAAAGAACGAGATAAAAAACTGAACTGGGAAGTTAACTCTTGTGTCATAAGGTAGGATTCCCTCGTTGGCTTTTCAAAAATAATGTCATTTCATTGTCTTTTCCTTGGTATTGTTTAACTTTAGTTGGGATCGTTGCAGAGTTACATTCACACACGCACAAGCAGTAGGGTAACTGAATATTTATAGTTCACTAGATATCAGCTATCAAGTGGTAAAGTTGACTTCCTTTCGTATGAATAGAAATTTGATGCAGTGTCACGCTATAGTATAGAAGGTGGTGGCTTAAGCTTTTTCAGTGACATCGCACTTCTACTTATTGATGAAGTCCATCTGTTGAATGATCCACGTGGAGCAGCATTGGAAGCGATTGTTAGTAGAATAAAGATCGTTTCTTGCAATCCAAAAATGAAACTAAATCCTCTTGCTCAGGTGCGTTTGGTTGCTGTGTCAGCCACAATACCAAATATTGAGGATCTAGGTAATTTTTGTTTTAATTGATTTCATCACAAGATTTACGAATATAATATGTAAACCTAAAAGTATTTGTTTTAACACAATATACATACTGTTGCAGCTGAGTGGATTAAGGTTCTTGAGGAAGGGATTAAAAGGTAGGTTTTACCATCACATCCATAAGATAGTGTGTTGTATAATGTTGAAAGCCAATACCCAGAGAAAATACTATTTTCTTTTGAATAATCACAGATTTGGGGAAGAAATGAGGCCAGTAAAGCTGAAAACCAAAGTATTTGGTATGCAAATAATTATTGAAGCTATGTTATATTAGATATTTGTGTTAAGAAAGTTAACGAGTTATCTCAGCACCAAATGGTAGAGATTGATGAAGATGGTTTCCTTTTGAGCCCATTAGGTATGTTATCTTCAAGTATAATTTATTATCATGCTATATTTACAGAAATTAGAATCCAAACTGGTTGCTGATATTTCCTTTTCTACTGCAGATCCTAGGAGGCTAATGACAGTATTATTTGAGATTTGATACTATGAAACAGATAATGAGGACACCTGAAAACTGCTGTCTAGAAGATGCACTTCATGTTATTTGCTCTGCAGAAGAAATTGCTTGTGCGGATATTCTCATTAACTGTTTTAGTGTCTAATGCAAATATGTTTCTTCATTAAGTATTGATATAGTGTTGTACCTGTAAAATGAAGGGATACAGCTAAGACGCAATGAGAAGAAGTTTTGTCATTTGTTGCTGGATAATTTTAAGGCTGGGACTATGTCCCATAGTTTTATCGTGATTCTCCATAGCTTTGATTTCTTGTATGAATAGAGCTTTGTCTAGTCATGTTTCATTCAAAAGCAAGCTTATTCTAATGAAAACCGACAAGTTTGGGCTCTCTCTCTCTCTCTCTCTCTCTCTCTCTCTCTCTCTCTCTCTCTCTCTCTGAGCGTAGCCATATAAACCTCTATTGGCACACTTTAAAAGCGTAGTCATAATATACAGTAGCATTAACAGCCACGCTTTAAAAGCGTAGCTGTATCTCACAGCTATTGGCACGCTTTAAAAGCGTAGCCATAATGTACAGTAGCATTAACAGCCACGCTTTAAAAGCGTAGCTGTATCTCACAGCTATTGGCACGCTTTAAAAGCGTAGCCATATGGTATGCTATTGGCACGTTTTAAAAGCGTAGCCATATTTGCCACATATGGCCATGCTTTTAAAGCGTGGCGATCTTTAAAAACGTGGCAAAAGAAAAAGTGTGGCGATAGGTCACCAAAAGCGTAGCGATAGAGCAACCGGCACCCTTGCAGTTGTGACCCTTTCAAAAGCGTGCCGGTAGCTCAAAAAGCGTGGCGAAAAGCTATCGCTACGCTTTTTTAGACTTTTCGCCACGCTTTAAAAGCGTAGCAAAAAGCTTGTTTTCTTGTAGTGTTTGGTGGTCCAATTTTGACAATAAGACAAGAGTTATTGATTTTTTATCATTTAGCTATTTTATTATTGATTTTGTTGAAATTATTGCCTTCAATTTATGGATTACTGATGTAACTAATGAAGATATGGCTCCTATTCTTCATGTACATGAATTAATAATTATTTGGATTGAAAAGTTATAGTTGAGTTTGTTGTTAAAAAAGATCAATGAGCAGAATTTATTGCTATAAATTGAATTTGATGCTGAACATATCACTGAGTAATTTTTTTTTAATTTCGTTGATGTAAATCGTTAGTACACAATTACACATGAAGTAGGTTTCGTGCATGAAATTTTAATTAAGTGAAGTGACTGAAAATTAATATTCTATTGTAATCCAAATTCAATACGCAAAGTTTATTTATTTAATTGGCACAATTCCTAAAGTTTGTTGAACGATTTTATATATTCAAGTATGCCATGTTTAGTTTCTTAAGTTAAATACTACACATATATACAAGCTAAGTTAATTTCAGTCTATAAATTCTTTCTTTTTCAATATTGTTTGCTGTTTTGGATTGAAAAATTATAGTTGAGTTGTTAAAAATGATTAATGGACAGAATTTGTTGGTAGAAGTAGAATTTGTTGGCTCATATCTTAGTCGGTGCTTGTTTTTTCAGTATATAGATGTGGGGTAAAGATCTTTTGATTGCTTTATTGTTTTAGCATGTGTCATTGATGCTTGGTCTCAATTGGTAAGAAGGTAAGAGATTAGGAATTCGTCACTTGTCTTTTAATATTGATTATTAATTAACTAATTAATTAATTGGATGTTTCTTTAGTTAAGAATGAGGATTGAGGAGTATTATGGTTTGTTGAGAAAGAATGTTGTTAATATATAGTTACAAACTTCCTTGATTATTGTCTGCATAATCACATAATTTTGGTTGTTGTACTTATAGTATTCTTTTGTTGTAATTATATGGATTTATTTGTTGCCATTTTGTTTATCAATGGTAATTATAATTGAAGCTTAATATGAAAAATTACTGAACCAATTTATTTTCCTGTGAGAGCATGGTTCTGCAGCACACATGGATATTGCTCTCATACCATTGGACTGCTTTATATTGCTCATTGATTACATGTTTGGCGTGTGTCTATACTGCTTTCATTTCATATAATGATTAAATTTTGAAGCAATAATCATTTTTTTATAAAGACTTACATTAGCGGTGTGGAGATAATAAAAGTTTATTGGAAGTGGTAAATAGTAAGCATATTAAGAAGTAGCTGGAATCAAGTCAGCATATTTTATAAAAAAAGGTTAATTAATATTAACAGAATAGTTGCAGCAAGAGTATGAACAAAATGAGAGAAAGAAAAGTGATGCAATAAACTAAAGAGCGAAAAACGGATTGCTAAATGAAGAAGAAAGTGATTGGCATTATCACTGAACTGTAAAATACAAAAGCCTACTTATATAGGTACTCTAATTGTTAATAACTCTTATAACTAATTAATTAATCTCCATTTCAATGTGATTCTCGTTTCATAAATTAATGAATTGAACATCATTGATATGATATGGTTTATATAATTGTTCATTATTTTGTGTTGATTAAATAATATACTATCATATTTTTTGTTTATATTTATTTATTGCTATGATTTATTTCAGAAAACAAAGTTCAATAATGAAGAGAATGTGAATGGATCAAATGCAAGGAAAGAGAATCCTTTGATTATATGAAAAATGGTCCTAATTTTGTTGGATATGAAGCTCCAAACCTTGATGATGGTCAGTGGGATAATTAAGAATGATGAAGCTACTGCTGATGAGGTGGATTAATCAATTAATCATTAAAATATTATAATAAGTCCATAAAAATAAATTTTATGTATTTCTTGATGTCTTTTGTACTTTTTTTTTAAGAGATTTTACTCAATATTATATGTAATGGATAAATTACATCTTATTTTAATTTGTGTTGTTTGAATTAAAAACATATCTAATTTTATAATGTAAATTTTATGATTTAGATTTTTTGAATTTCTCCTTTGTAAACTAATTTTGTGATTATCAAAATTTTGGGATATCATTATGCTATAAAAAAAATATAAAAAAAAAATAGAGTAAGCTATGGTCACAGTTTTTCAAAAGGGTGACCCTAGAGTGAGCTATGGTCACGGTTTTAAGACGGGGTGACCATAAATAAGGCTATGGTCACGATTTTAAGGAGGGGTAATCATAGAGGCTACAGTCACGGTGAAAAACTGTGACCATAGATAAGGTTATGGTCACGATTTTAAGGTGGGATGACCATAGAGGCTATGGTCACGGTTTTAGGTGGGGTGACCATAGAGGCTATGGTCATGGTTTTGGGTGGGGAGACCATAGAGGCTATGATCACAGTGAATCGTGACCATAGATAAGGCTATGATCACAGTTCTAAGGTGGGTTGACCATAGAGACTATGGTCACAGCGAAAACTGTGACCATAGATTAGGCTATGGTCATGGTAAAAAAATGTGGCCTAAAGTGCCAGAATTTGAACACTACAACTGTGACCATAGAAACCGTGACCATAGATAAAAAAAACAGTGACCTTAGGTCTATGGCCACGACAAAATAGGCCATGGTGGAGAAATTGTGACCATAGGTCAAAAACCGTGACCATAGACCTATGGTCACCCTTTTCACTAGCTGTGGTCATGGTTTTTCACCGTGACCATAGACCTTTTTTTTTGCAGTGTGCTTAATTGCATGTGTTATTTAAGTATCTCTGCTTGATTTGGACAGCATAGATGTGAATGATGCAACACAACCTTCGAAATGATCTAAACACCAACGTCCTTCAATATATGTATATAAATTCTTGCAGGACAATTTAATCCAGCTGAAAGATTTGTCTTCTCATTTGGAGATATGTTCGATTTTCATTTCCCCTCTCTGGTACATGTAATCAATTGGTTCTTAATTTCATTTCCCTTTTTATTTGTGTTTTGAATTTTTGTAAAAAAACCTGCAAGTTTAGAATAATCTTTGTAGAATTTTTCAACTTCTTCAAGCGTGTTAAAAGTCATCCCAACCTTTGGAACAAGCTGCTCATCAACATCACATAAAAACTGAAAATACACCAAAATTGTTCCATAATATACCATATTAGAATCTAAAATACACCGAAACTTTGAACAAAACAGATTCATCAAAATAATAGAATCAGATTTAGAACTCGTACATTACATTCAAATTCAAACCATCAACCATGAACAACAATTTTCACAAACAGAAATAAAATTATTTAACTACAAAATCATAAACAACTAACAAACTACATTAACTAGATTCAAACCACACCTCACCACTTGATTTAATTCAAAATAATGATACAATTCGACCTAGTTCAATTGAAAGTCTGAACCTAAAAATACACCGAAAGATTGCCAAAATACACCAATTTATAAATAGAAATACACCAAAACGAGAATGGAATAGATTCATCACAATAATAATTCAGATTCAGAATTCTTACATTATATTCAATTCAAACCATTAACCATGAACAGCAATTTTCAAATACAAAAATAATTTTATTCACCTACAGAATCATATACTACTAACGAACTACATTAACTATAATCGAACCAGACTTCAGCCACTTGATTCGATTCAAAACAATAATCCACTTCACTCTGGTTCAATTGACAGTCTGAACTTGAATCATTCATTATCTTCGATAACGAAATACCTGTTCAAACCTGATTCATAGCTTGATTTCAAAAACTTTGATCCAACTCTTTAAATCAGATAAAAGAGTATTGAACTTGAACGAAGAGAACGCAGAGAATAAAGAGAACATAAAGAAGGAAGAAAAACTCAAAAAACGTAGACATGGAACAGAACATAGAGACGTAGAAAATGCTAAAAAATTCGAAAAAAAAAAACGAAATCTGCATGAAAAAAGTAGTTTATATATATATATTTGTGCGTTGAATCAAAAGTTTATTAGAAATAGTAGTGCAGGAAGATAAAATAGGTCAAAACTACTTAGTTGGATTTAATTGATTAAATAATTTAGATGTAGAAATTAATTGCGATAAAAAATATACTTTATCCTAAAATTAATATGAGATATAAGCATGTAGTTACTCTGTTGCTTTCCAAAAATTAGAGGGTAGTTACTCATCTACATGTATTATTGCATAATATTTTGCATATTTTTAACACATGAAATAATTAGGTCTTTAATCAATGCACTATAGTTAAAAATAGGATAAAAATGAACTTTTAGAACATAGCTTAAATGTACTAAAATTGCATTTAAAAGAGAGAGTGAGATTAAAATAAATTTTTATATTATATTTAGTATAAACTCGTAAAAAAAATTAGCTATTGTTATAGAAGCGCTCAACCACGCAAGGGTTTTTTTTTTTTTTTTCCGGGTAGGGGTAAATAAGAAGTTCAAAGATGGCCCTTCATCGTTGGTGTTTTTGCCTTTTTGGTGAGTACAATATCATTGGTCTCATTCTAGAGTTTAGAAAGAAAAATCCATCCTGTCCCAAAAAATAAATAAATAAAAATTCCGTAATCGGAAAGCTATATTGAAATGCAAAACTACTGGCGTGTTAGACTGACCTTCAGTGTGTTTGCTCTTTTTCATTTAATTCTTTAAAAATAATTAATGGTTTTTTTATATATTTATTATTTAAGACCTCCGATTTGGGAATGTCAATGTTCGTCTATGTCACTGCTAAAACTTCAACTAATATAAAACTTGCTGAAACCTTAATCTTTTTATACATGATTTGTGCTTCCAAGATATCTGTTCCATAATTGAGGAAAATAATTGAAAGACAATGAACATGTAAGGCTAAACAATTGTAGGAGTTGAATCATTTGTTCGTATTAGTTACATAAGGTACCATTATTGACATGATATTGGTTAATTCTTAAGGAAATTTACTTTTCGAGACTTGTGATCATTTACCACGAACAGAGTGTGCTGATCTTACAATAAATTTCTTTCATGTTTGCATGACTTGATGGATTCTCCCAAATTAGTAGTTCTCTTAATTCACTCTCAATCTTCATTATTTCTCTCACCAAGTTACTAGTGCAGAATCCTAAGCAACTGTAATGAAAAAGCATTTGGCATTTAACCATCTCTTCATTTGTGTTGGCGTGAGTTTTGGTAGCTATGTCCTCCAGGTGTTTGAGGAAAGTGCCCGTGATGCTATGCACTTCCTCATCCCCAGACATGGTCCTAAATGTATCTGCATTGGGATATCCTCCTGATTCAATGTCGCAAGGAACGTTTCTTTTCGTCCATTCCTTTTCTAGTTCTGTGAGAGACTTGATTTTGGTTATCTCTTCAAAGAATTTCAGTGTAGGACAGACATTGTTCTTAATAATTTCTATATTCTCATGCATTTGATCTTGGAGATTCACCCATGATCCTCCTTCCTGTTGTGACAACTGTGAGATATTTTCCATTGAGTATGCCACAAATAGAAAGAGGTCTGCCATCCTTGACAGCGATTGGATCATCTTTCGGTAGCAGGCACCATGAAATGGAACGAACCAGAAGTTTGGTTCTAACTCAGCTTCTACTATGAATGCTTCCATTTGAGACACCAGACATCTCATATTTTTCTGTGCTGCTCTCAGTACTTGAGAACTTGAAGACAATTTGTCGTTTTCTCTAGGGACAATAATAGCGATCTTGCCAATGCAATCTTGAAGTGCTCTCAAGGTTCGAGAAAATTCAGTTCTTGCAAGAGTTGCTGCTCTTGAAGGACTCATTAGTATCTCTACAATGACAAAGCAAATGAGTCCAATTGTGACCTCAGCTATTCTGGCAATTGCAAACTGTTTTGGAGGGCCATAGTGCTCCCTACCAAGGATAGGTAAGGCCCCTATAACGGCTGAAATTGCGCCAGCTTGCCCATACATTCTACTATGCCTTAGAAATGTATAAAAAACCACCCATGGCAAAAGAGGCAAGAGCCTTAAATCCACATATTTTTGGAAAATGAAGCAACATAGAACCCCATAGATTGAACCCATTGCAGTTCCCTGCATACGTGCATTTGCAGCCCAGAATGTTGGTTGACGTCTAGGATCAAAACTGATGGCGACCGCAAGCCCTGACCAATATGCACTTTCCTTGCTGTATGTCAACCCAAATAGCATAGCAAGGCCTAATGTAAGCGAGCACTTGAATGCAAAAACCAAGCTGTCCATGCTGGGGATTGACTTCATAGAAACCTCTCTTATCTTTCTGAAAATCCCTTTGAAATCATCATCTTTCGGAGGGCTTTCCGCCACATGGTTAGTTTTCTTTGCTACAGGGGAGTTCTCGAAGAGAAGTTGCAAACAGTACAAGAAGAATGAGGTTGGCAGATCCTTATAGGTTTTGGAAATGCTTTTAATCAAAATTTCCTTCTTGCTTTCAGAGGTGGTGTTTGTATCAAGAGGTGCAAATAACTTATCTGGCTGATCTAATTCTTGGCTGAATCTTCCTCTGCAATTGAGCAAGGTACCCCTGAGCTCTTCATCGATGATACTGATGGGAAAAGAAGTGCAGCTTGATAAAGCAATGTCCATCCCTCTGATTGGTACCTCCAAGTCTTGCAGTCTTTCCTTTGGATCAATGCAATGGGGATTGTGAGGCCTTTCCCAATGTATTCCATTCTGTTTTGTGAAAAGGATAATATTAATATATTTAACTCATTGCAATTATTGCGAAACTAATTGCTCATATATGAAGGTTGTGCGTTGAATATCATGCTATAACTTACCAGGTTGCTTTTTATTCTCTGGAAAAGTTTGGGTCCTACTAGGGAGAGGGACTTGGCTTGATTGAAGAAAGTAACAGCAGTTGAGTGGTCTGAGGCAGAGATGGTTTCTATGTTGCAATTTAGCCTCTCAGAAGTATTCTCAATGTATAATTGGTAGAATTTCCTCGCCTGAAAGGTATGAATTACACAAAGGAAGCCATTAATTATTAAAATTTGCATTTTATAAATAAAATAACTAAACATTCTACACTTTCCTTAGCTTTATGCACTTTTTGGTATGTTAATAAGCTTTATCTTCTAAATCATCTCCTTTTCCTTTTGTCTCCTATCTTACAGTGTTCTTCTTTTGTTTCTGTTTTGTTCCTTCATGCTCTATGTTAAATGCTGAGATTTTTTATTTTTATTTTATTTTTTATTTTTTGTATAAGTAGAGTGAATAAGGGAAATAGAAAGTCAAAAACTGAAATGAAATATTCCAGGGACTAATCAGTAATTACCATTCATTTGGTGACACAAAACTTTCAAAAATCTATTTGCAATATTAAAAAAAAAAAAAAAATCAACAGTAATGGGGTCCAAACAGATTATTAATATTTAAACTAAACAAAGTTACCTCAAAATATGCAAGGTGAGGGTATGGCAACAACATGGCCAAAACTGAAGCCACAGCTCCAAGAGCAGTAGAGGTTGCCACATGAACTGGGAACACTGTCACTGCTTCTTTCTTACCATCTATCACTGCACTCACATAAACAATCACTAGCTGCCCAAACGCAATCCGCTTAGTCCTAAGTTCCACTGATTCCGGCAGCGCCACGAAAAAGGAGCCAGCCGCAACTGCCATCGCGGCCACACGGTTGTTGAAGTTGCCATGTCCTATCACAAGGAGGCTAAGAAGTGAAATGATCATAGCCTGCATGGTGGCACATAGGACATGCCAGCAACCTCTTAGTGTTTCACCGAGTGTGGCATCTGAGACTATTAGAACAGTGGTGACATAAGAATAAGTCGAAAACTCAAAGTAGGGCCGGAGAGGTTTGGGGCCATAGATTGAGGTGCAACCAACTATGGTGCACGCTATGGCGGCCCTTAAAGCAGAGCCTAAACGACTTCGCCACATCTCTGTTTTTGTGCTAGTAATTGTAGTTATTATAGTTTTATTTGACATCATGCGTGATATACATTGGAGCACAAGAAATTAGCGAGGGATGTGAATTATAAGTTGGTAGTGTGAAATATGTATTGAGAAACTATTTATTTAGGTTCCTTCAAAGATTGTCAAAGTCAAAGATACCAAGACGACCCGATACCCTTACCTGGCAGTTTTTGAACATAAGAAGTTGCTTAGTAGAATAATAAAGTTGGCGAGGGATCCTCGGTAGTACTTTTGCGGTAAGAAAAGGAAAAGTATAATAATAATAATAACAATAACAGAAAAATTACGTGTACAAGCTTTTTACTCAACCAACTTCAACCAAAATAATATAAGAGGCCTGCTACACATATAAGTCTTTTTGGCTTACAAGTCTTACAAGTCTTTTTGGCTTACAAGTCTTACAAGTTAGCACAAGCCCAATAAAAAACACGCATTACACTCCTATATTCAAGAGTAAATAAACGCACGTTATTCAACCATTTCCTGTTTCCAAAGCGCGCTACTCACCATGCATTATAAACGACTCTTCTTCTTCTTCTTCCATGAAAACGAGTTTCTTGCCAAATTTAAAGATAATGGAACTTCAGAAATACACCCAAACGATTACAAAAATACGCTCAAACTATTACAGAAATACACCCAAAGGATTACAGGAATTCACCCAAACGATTATAGAAATACACCTAAAGGATTATAGAAATACACCCAAAGAATTACAAAAATTACACCCAAAGGATTTAAGAAATACACCCAAAATTCGTTGAAGTACACCTTATGCATAATTCAGAACTCTTTCTCCTCCTCATCTTCTGCTGCTTCTTCTTCTTCAAAAGCGATTTCAGAGCTTGATGTCAAAAAACAATGGAAATCGAGAATAACGAAGAAAGAAAACAGAGAGAAAAGCACGTAAATGAAGAAGGAGAAAGAGAAGGCAAGAAACGAAAGAAAAGAAGAAGGTACAGTAAAAACGTGCAGTAACGGTTGAAGAAGGAGAAAGAGAAGGCAAGAAACAAAAGAAAAGAAGAAGAAGAAGAGGAAGAAGAACGTGCAGCAAGAAGAAGAAGAAGGTGCAGTGAAAACATGCCGTAATGGTTGAAAAAGGAAAAAGAGAAGGCAAGAAACGAAAGAAAAGAAGAAGAAGAGGAAGAGGAAGAAGAACGTGCGCAAGAAGAAGAAGAAGGTACACTTATAAAGACTTGTATAAAAAAAACGCTTGTATGTGGAGAATTTCTCTAAAATAAAATAATACATCTTAGAATCATGCACGTATACACATTCGGTGTCTTTTTTTCTTACTTCTTCTTTTATGTCTTTATTTTTTATTCAATTTTTTTTTTCTATCTTAAAAAAAACAAAAACAAAAAAATACCTAACCAACAAAAAATAAGAGAATAATAAAAAGAACCTAAATAAGTTCTTATTAAAAAATTGTTACATCAAATTTAGAATATCAACAAATTTCAGTGTCAAAGGTAAAAAAGTTATGTGTTGCACATAAAAAATTTTAGTGATAATTTTATGTATTTTCAAAACAATTCTTTCTCTTACTTATTTTCACTATTTTCACATTTTCATAATTTTTTTTAGTTAACCCTCTTCAAAAAAAAAAAAAAAGAAATAATAAAATAAAAAAATTATGTAACTTTTTTATTTCTTTTCTTCGTTTATCCTTTTTGACAATAAACACAAATATTTAAAAAAATACATAACTTTATAAATATAAATACAAAAAATTTACATATAAAAAAAAAGAAAAAAAAAAAGAATAAGAAGAACAAAAAAAACTGCGACATCAAGCTTAGAATCTTGAGAAATTTCTATCTCAAAGTTAAATAATTTTGGATTCAAAGTTAAGAAATTATTGTGTCATGATTAAGAAATTTCGATGTTATTTTTTACATGAACAAGAAGAAGTGTGATTCACGCATACATGCGTGAACGGTTTTTGTTGAGTTTGGGATAATTTAGTTGGACTTGGTTGACAAAAACGCTCATTCCACATCCAAATATTTTTGTTAATCATGTATAACCAAGTTGACTCAAACTTAACAAAAACCACTCACATAAGGTACGAATGAATCATGCATTTCTTTTTTTTCTTTGTGTATTTTATTCTTCTCATCGTTTTTCTATTGCTGTGTGTTGTTGTTGCGCTTTTTTTTTCCTTCTCATCCTACTTCTGATGTTATTATTGGAGTATTTTTATTTTTATTTTTTTGATTTTTTTTTTATTTTTATTTTTCTTAAGAGGGTGAAAATAAGAAAAATTATGAAAATGTGAAATAAGAAAGAGAAGATGATGACGATCATGAAGAAAAGGAAGATGTGAGTTTTGAATTGTGTAAAATTTATTAAAAAAAATACCAAAACTTTTTAAATTTGATACATAAAATTTCTTAATTTTGACACTAAATTTTTTAAGAGTGATACAAGAAATTTCTTAACTAATTAAAAGTTATTAGAAACAAAAATAGCACCAAAATTTTTCAACGATAACATCGAAATTTCTCTCAATATATCTTCTCTTTTTTCTCCTTCTTTCTCTTTCTCTATCTCAATATATTCTTCTTCTTTTTTATATTTTGTTATTAATACAATTATTTTTTTTGCATCTTCTTATGTTTTATTTCAAAAATAAAAGATTTTATCTAAATAAAAATTTGTCTTAAAATTGAACTGTATATTTTGAAGTCCTAAACACAATAATTGTCTTGCAATGTGGCATGGAGTTCAATTCAAATTCTACATTTATCTTAGTGAAATTTTTGTGTTTTATATAATAAATTTTGATATATTTCTATTTCACTTGTGTTTTATATAAAAAATTTTGGTGTTATTTTTTTTTATTATTTTTTGTATTTTGTTTTTCTATTTTTTTCTTTAATTTTTTTTAATAATTTTTTTAAAAATATACAAATAAATAAGAATAAGAAAAAGTATAAAAAGAAGAAAATGATAATGATAATGATGATGATAAAAGAAGAAAGAGAAACAAAAAAAATTAAATTAAAAAAAGAAAAAAAAAGAAAAAAAAACGAACGAAGAAAAAAAATACATATGTATTATGGCTTGATTGGATTTAGTTGTATAAAAAAATTTAATTATCTAAAATTATTATTAAAACATAAAATTTTTCAGATTTAGTATCTTTAACAAGATGAATAATTCTAAGCTTAAAAGTCATTTTTAATTTATCAAATTAAAATCAATTTGTTAATCATATAAATTATAATTATAAGTTTTTTAATTTAAGAAATAATATATAAACAAAAAATATTAGGTGACTAATATTCTTTTTGTTTTCGTTCGTTTATTTTTTTTTTTACGTGTTTCGGATTGTTACCTTTCACTTTAATACAACGGATTATTTCTTTTTTGAGGAAACAATTACTAGGGTGATTTTTTTATTTTCTTATTTTTATTTTATCCACGCAAATGACTTATGCGGTTATATATGCCAGGAAAACAAACCATAATTATTGTTGTTCTGACTTCTTTTAATTTATCAGTGGATATTGTTCTGCAATTTATAGAGATAAGTCTCAATCTAGCCTCTGAAATTGTACTCGAGCCTCATAATAGTTCCTGAACTTAAAAGTTACATATATTCATTCCTAAAGTTGTACTCCGGGACTCAGACTTGTCCTTCTGGCATATTCTGTCCATCTGGTGCTACCGGAATGTTGAGTTGACATCCTTCGTGACACGTGGACATTACAACGGCTAGCTGATGTGGCAGAGTAAACTGTCACGAATCAATTTGGTCCCTCAATTCAAGTTAAAACCCTAATCCCTAATTTTGAAGCCCACAGTGCTCAATCTCTTCTCTTCTCTTTGGTTCTCTGTTCTTGTCTTCTCCATCTTTGAAACCCGACGGTTATGGCAAGCACGAGCAACGCAGCTGGGAGCTCGAACAACCCACGATCATTTGGAATTATCATGAGGAGAATGAATAGAAACAGAGAATCGCGTTTGCCAGAATGGTGTGGCTACGGGTCGAGACCAGTGATGCGGTGGTCAGGGACGGATTCTAATCTAGGGAGACCGTTCCTGGGTTGCCCAAACCACAATGTAAGTATTATTGTTGTTGATTGCTGTATTTATGGATATAAAATTTGTTGATTCAATTTTTTTGGCTGTGCAGACTGTGGGTAAGAAATGGTGTGGATTGTTTTTGTGGGTTGATAAAGTTTTGGAAGAAGATGTCATAGCATGTGATGATAAAACAAGGCATTCAGTTGATAATGAAGAATGGAAGATGAAGATTACTTGAAAATTTGGTAGATTAGAGGCTGAAATTAGGGTTCTAATAATGGGGGGCATTTTGATGTTTGTGTTCATGCTGCTGATTATAGTTGGTGTTCTTGTATTAAAGTTGGATAGACAATATGGTCAACTGTATCTAGCAAAAAACAAATGACATGCATGTTATATGCATATGTTGTTCATGTACTTGTTCCTGTCCTTTTGTTTGAATGAAATGCAAATTAAAGTGTTTGATTATATGCATACTTCTATTCCTGCACTTCTGTTCAATAAAATAGAAATGGACAGGATTTGAATTACTCTTAATTCTATAACAGAGGACAAAATATAACCAAAAAGCTGACAAAACTCAATTCAAGAAAGTCATAATTTATATTGGTAATGTTTCATCCAAAAAAGGCACTATAGAGCCAAAACACCAAGTATATCAAAGTTGTTAACATATTGACCTCATAAGTTTCAAATACTAAAATCTCCAACACTTGGACAACGTTTAAGAAAGCATATATGGTAAAAAACTTCAGCAAAATAGATACACAAAGACACCATGTGTCCCTAAATATAATCATCTTAATCTTCATTTTTTGTGTTTGGGTGCCTTAAATCCAGGGTTGGGCACAAACTTCATGAAGTTTGCAAGCCTTGTAGCAGTTTCCTGTGTTGCACCTTGCATAGAGTTAGGTGGGGAATTTCTTGCTGGTTGACTGCTTCCTAGTGGGGTAGCAGCAGGTGGGGTGGTTGCTGGTGGATTGCTACTCCCTGAAGCTATTTTTTCATGATGCTTGGAGAACTTTCTTTTTAGAGGGAGCTTTGGTGGCCTAACCGGTGAGGGTAAAACCTATCAGCGAAAACATGTAAGATAGTTAGTAAACTAGGTAAGGATATGAATATAATAAATTCAAAGTCATCTAAGTTTGTGAACTTGTTGAGAGTCATCGGTTGCTGACAAGGGTGGTTCACTTAGGTCAAGATTGATTTCAGTTGGGGCTTGTGGGACAGGGGTAGCAGAGTTGGCTTGACCTTCACCACCATTAGCAGCAGTGGGTTGTGCAGCGGTAGCCTCTGCAGCAGCTCTCTTTGGACAGTTTCTTTTAGTGTGTCCTGCTTCGCCACAATAACGACATCGACCTTTTTTTATAAATTCTTTTCATCTTGGTCTTCTGCTTCTTACTCCCACTTGGCTCCTCATCTGCATCCTTTCTTCTTTTTTTCTTAAGTGGTCCTGGCTTGTTTCTAAATTTTGGTGCTTGTGGTCTGTTATATGGTGACTTTTCCCGTAGTGCTTGACCTGGAATTGGATTGATATGGAAGGCATATGTGTTATTATATGCTTCCATGGTCAGCCACACATGACAAAACTCATCCGGTCTCTTACCAGCCCTTGCCAATGCAGCACATGCATGCACACATGGCATCCCTAAACAGCATTCACACAACAACAAAGATAACTACAGTAAGCCAATAACAAAGGCTAATAATGATAATAAGATTAAAACAAAGAATTTAAAAAATATTACCACTCAATTGCCAGAAACCACATGTGCAGAGCCTCTTTCCCAAGTCCACAACCATGTTGGTTGGCCAGTCATGAACTTTGAACTTCTCATAGTCTGTGTCACTAGACCACATCGGGACCCAATTTTTTTATTCCTTTCGTATCTTTTCTAACCTGCTGCACTGTATAGGAAGTAGAATTCCAGTGTTTGAATTAAGCTTGACCTTGTTCCTAGCTATCGACCTCCTTGCATACATCCTGACTTCTTCCAAGAGTGTGATAATAGGCTTAGCTCTAGTATCTTTGATCCTGGAGTTGAAGACTTCACACGCATTGTTGCAGATGTTGTCTATTTTAAGTGCATTACTGAAGAATGCCCGGCTCCAAGAGTCTCTAGGCCACTTGTTCAAATACTCCCAAGCTTCCTTATTAACCATCTCAATCTTTTTGATGATTTCCAGGAATCCATCTTGGCTAGTACACCTTGCACAATCCCACAGTAGTCCTCTAAGTTGGAGATCCTTCAATTACTTATTGAAGTTCTTCCACAAATGCCAAACACAGAATCTGTGATGGACATATGAAAAAACCTCCTTAACTGCATTTATAAGGCCCTGTTTGAGGTAAAAAAAAGTTGTCAGACACTTGTTTTCGAACACCAAAATAGTTCCTACACTTTTATAAGTGACATCAAACTAGTCCCTAAACTTATGTAAGTGACATCAAACTAGTCCCTAAACAGCACTGTTACATACAAATAGGACATTATGCTGCATGTATAAACATCAACCCAAGACATTGTTCAGCATGTATAAACAGCAGCCCAGTTTATAAACAACATGTTCAAGCACAACCAATAGGTAACAACTAATAAGTAACAATAGATTCACACTTAATAAGTAACAACTAATAAGTAACAACCAATAAAGACAACAAATATTGCATACCTTCTCCATATCTGAGATAAAATACAGCTTGTTCTTCTTATAATCCCCCAAGTCTTGATGAAGTAATTCCAAGAACCACTTCCAGTTCTCAGTGTTCTCAACAGGGACAATTACATAGGCAATCACATATATATAGTTGTTTGCATCTTGGCCAACAGCAGACAGGATCTGACCAACATGCCGGGTCTTCAGAATCATTATAAGCTTCATCATGCACATCATGATAAGGAGCAACTGATGATCCAAACTTAGGAATCGGTCCAAAAATAATTTCATCATCCTCAAAATCTGAGTCTGCACAAACAGGACCATCATCTTCAACCATAATAGCCTTCTTTGGTTTTGTAAGTTTTTTGTCTGTCCTAGTTCTCAGTTTCACATTAGTCTTTGCTGCTGATCTATCCTGAGGCAAGTCTTCTTCACTGGATACCTCATCACCACCAGGCCTATATGGTTCATCCTCTGCACTATCATCACTGTCATGGCTGTCTGAGAATTCATCTGAGCTAGACAAAGGAACAAAGGCTATTTTAGGCTGTTTCCCTTACGAATTGTTCTTGCAATATTTTCAGTAGCATCAGCTCTTATCAGTGGCCTCCTTCCATATGATGCTGTTATTTTTACATTCTTACAGTCTCTTTTTGGTACAGCCCTTCTTGGTTTCTTTCACTTTAGACCATGGTTTAGAAATTGCAATAGGTTAGGCCATTTTTTTGTGGAATTTTGGGCTTGGTTTTACTGGGTTGGGCCATTGTTTTTGGTAGTGAATTGGGCTTAGATCCAAGACTTGTAGTAGGTTGGGGGGAATTTTTTCTAGTATGTTTTGTTTACCAGCAGAAACTAAAGAAGTTGGCTCCTTTGGTTTTGTTGTATCAGTAGGCTTTTTTGGTTTAGAAGTTGGAGTGCATGGTGCTGTGGTGGGAATTGGTTCGGTTGTGGCATTGGTGGTGGGGTTTGGGGTGGGAAAATGGTTGGTATCCCCATCAGCTCCTTGTCTTTAGATGTCACTGGTTCTGCTTCCTCAATATACACAGGTTTAGATACTCCATATTCATAGTACACATGAATAACCCCCTTGTTCTTTTGAGCTAGGTAACACATCTTCATGAGCTCCTTATCATCTGTTATTGCTCTTAAACTAGTTTGCAAAGGCCTATTAGGCACCAGCCACCAAGTTTGACTAACCTTGTCATACCCAATATTCTTGTGATAGTCTCAGAAGAAAAATACATCTAGTATGTCTGTATCAATGTCCAGCAACTCACAAATCTCTCCACCGTTGTAAGACTTACTTCTATCAGCCTCTGTGATAAACGACCCTCCATGGTGAAATATGATGGTAATCAACGGATCACCCATCTGCAATTTAAAAAAAATTCATTGATTAGAGTCATTGTCTTGAAACACATTAACAATTTGGAAACTCCACAACTAACTGCAGTAAATCCTAACACATAAAGAATAAGGTTCCATATCAACAAAACACAAGAAACACTCCTAGTCTGTAATTTTGTTGGCTAAACCACTAAGAAACCTAGTTCTGATCAAACCCTAGCATAGAGCACAAAACAGAGGCATTCATACCTACAGATTACAATCGAAAAAAAAAACGGACTGAACTTTTGTGAATATTAAGTTAACAACAATATCAAAAATCAAAGAAACCACATATTTTTTTTCATTTTTGGCTTACCTGTTTCAGAGAAACGAGCCTTCACAACTCTGTGTATGAAAGAGATGACAAAAGCGATGCTCCAGAGCCTAAGTTTTTGACAGAAATCAGTGCGGTTAATGCAATCGCACAGACGCCATTGGTGAGTGTATCGGAGAAGAAGAAACCTCAATTTGTGTTGTGTTTGTTTTGTGTTTTAAGAGGGGGGAGACAATACGTTAGTGTAACGTTGAGGGAGGAAGGTTTTCAGCATGAAACGACGTTGTTTCATGTCATTTTGGCGCCATAGCCAATACGGCGTCGTTTCTGTAATGCCTACGTGTCACGAAGGATGCCAACTCAGCTTTCCGGTAGCGCCAGATGGACAGAATGTGCCAGAAGGACAAGTCTGAGTCCCGGAATGTAACTTCACGGATGAATATGGGTAACTTTTAAGTTCAGGGACTACTATGAGACTTGAGTGCAACTTTAGGGACTACATTGAGGCTTATCTTGCAATTTATATCTGTTCTATTACTTTTCAATGTATATTTTTTTTATTTTTTAAATAAAAATATTAACAGCACTATTATATCAAATAATTTTTATAATTAAGCCTAATTAAATTTTCTAAAATCAAGAGTGTTTTTTTTTCTTTTTCTATTTTTTTGTATTATTTTTTTTCTTCTTTTAAAAATATACAAATTATAAAATAAATAAGATATAAAAGAAAAAAAAAAGAGAAAATGTAAAAGAAGAAAGAAGAAGAAGAAAAAGAAAAAGAACAAGAGAAACGTGTAACAAACTGGCCCCAACCTTGCCCCATCATGAAATAAACTAACAATTTTTTTACGAAGACAACTCATCCCGCATTTTGGCGAGTAATTATCGATCTTGGTTATGATATAGAGAGAAGCAATGTTCCTCTAAAATAAGAAAATTAATAAGGTGAGAGATCATTTTTAAATCAATATAAAGTAGGACTTATACTTGATAGAAGTTATAAATTTAATTGTAATTAATTTTTTATTTTATTATTTTACATATTTTTCTGAAACTAAGTATGTTGATGGTTTGTGTCATTTCTGTATTTTTCAGACAGATATTTCAGGAGGTAATAATCAAATGATTAAAGAGAGTGAAAGAAACATTTTTTGTTCAAATGAGTGGATCTTTGGGAAGAATAATCTCTTGTCTTTCGTGGTTGGGACTTGGGAGGATGATTTATATTTTCCCATGTTATTCAATCGCTTACCAAGAATGATTACTTGTCTTTCTTCGTTTGGAGTTATGGGAATATGCCGGCCCGAGTTTATTCTGGAATTTTTAAGTTAACACATTTAACACGCGATGTTCCACACCAACACTCAGTATAAATTAAATTTAATTTAGTTATAAATAGATAAGAAATTTGAATTGATTGTTTTTAGTTTATCTCTTGTTGATTCACACATAAGATTGAATGTTTGAAAGTAATTCAACTAAACTACGCAATATTTTCTAGTCCCATGTTTAAATTGAGTAGTCGTCAGCAATGTAGAAAATTTACATTGCATATGCATGAGTTATGCGAAATTCTAATAGGTCGGCAAAGGATTTGACGAGGTTTGTACTATTAAATAGTTTCAACTTTCAATAATAAAATATATTTTTTAATTTATTTAATAATTATTAAATAAATTTTATTTAATTTTATTTATAAATTAATTTTTTATTTATTATTTAATTTTAACATTTATTTTTATTTTATAATTATTATTTAACTATTCATCATTTATGTTTATTAACAATTTAAAAAATAATGAAATAGATTTTCTATTAATCATAACTTTGATAAATATCCACTACAACAATTCCGACAGATAGCGGCGGCCGATTTGCAGCGGTTGTAGAAATTCGCCGCTGAATGAAGAGTAGCAGCGATTAATACAGCGGTTAGTCGTTGGAGTTGCTATCCGTTTCACATCTAACGGCGGTTAGGATCAACCGCTGTTAAATGTAACAAAATTGCACACATAATTGCTGAACCAATACTTAATTTTAGCGGCGGTTTTATTCTAACCACCGCCAAATTTGCTTAGTTCCTCACTCTCATATTTGGATGTAGTCTCGTTTTTTAAAACTAAGAGAATATAAGTTACTTTATTTCTCATTAGTTTCATCAATGTTGTTCTGAATTAATGTTGTCGTTCGCAAATTTAGAAATTTTTTATTGGTAAATAATTTGGATTTGTCCGTATTTGATTTTTTTATATAGTCTAATTAGTTAATTTTGATCAATTTGTTTGAGTCACTGTTACCTAAACCGTGACACCAATTTCTGGATTTGTTTTATATATAAAAGATTAATCACTTTAAAAAGAGATTTTATTTCACTCATGTGAACAAGTTTACAAATTAGATTTTCTCATTTACTATAAGATATTATAAGGTTGCATTCAAGCATAAATGAAAAAGAAATATGTTAGAAATGTATCAGTTAATACTAGCTTTAATCGATCATAAATTAAAATAGGGCTTTTTCGAAAATATTCCTTATTCAACCCGAATCTTGAAATTCCAAAAGTAGTCACATATGTAATACTACAACCAAAACTATTAAACTAAGTGGACACGACCTAATTCTTAAAATACAAGGTCAAAATTTCTCTTCAACATCGTATTGACCTGGGTAAAAATACTCTGTCAAGAATCTATGACTTTCACGTGTTACAGGATTTGATATTTCATCTCCATACCATGGCATTTTGTTCAAATCGAAGCCCCTATTTGCAACATGTACATGATCTTGTATTTGCTGGTTATCCAAAGTTTCTTTGTCTTCTTTCGAAACCTTTTTGAGATCAGACTACATGGAGATCTCAATTCTAACAGAGGAAATTTTATCTAAATTTTCTTCTGAATCAGTCTCTATCCATCTAGACTGTCATTAACTACTTCGCCTGAATATTCAGGTAACACTGAAAATATGAACATCATACAACAAGAAGGACATTCGTCAGAAATTAATTTAGTAAAAACATTGTATGTTAATATCATTAGAAACTTTTAGAACAAATAAAAAATAAACAATAGTTACCATCTCCCTTATTAGTACTCTGGGCATATCTCTTAGATAGAAGATCTGTAATGTGCAATTCTATATACTTCATTTTCTCTTTTGATGCAATATCCAACTCAACAACATGGTTGTTTCTGAAGCGCGTCTACATAATACCAGATATAGTTTATAGTATTTTTTTGTGAAATACACTACTTATTTACAATGAAATTTTTGTATTAGGAATCTATTCTTTTACCTTCAATTCAGCAAGTATTTCAGAAGAACTCTTTCCAGATGCATATGTCACAAAATATACCCAAACCTTTTTTCGTACATTGATCCTCATTTATGAAGTTCCTACACGTTTGAATGTTAACATTACAAATATTATTCCAATACATTTGGTTCTCGTATATAAACTTAACATATACATTATTCAAGTAATCAATAACTGTGTACCTAAGGAACGAACCTGCATGGTATAATTGTTTGCCGTTTTTAAATATTCCTTGAAACAAGAGCGTCCTGATATAGCCTCCAACCAACACCTAATATTCACTTTACGAAACCATATGTCTCTAGCAACAGCAATTGCATGTTCCAACGAAGAGAATGGTGAGGCTACAGCCATTTCTGTAGTAAATGTCGGGCTTGCACAGCATGATGAAAAGTCATTCATTTCCACTTGCCTTGTTATTCCATCATTTTAAAATAACTAATATTTATTAGTCATAATAACATTAAGATTAGTTAATGATGATTATATATGTTATCTTTAAATAAAACCGAAATTAAGAACAACAGCATCAAATAATATAGATACCTCATTTTGGAATAAATGTAGATAAACAAAAAAAATGGAAGAAATGGGAAAAAGCTTTAATTTATTAAAGCTGTTAATCCAGTAAAGAGTTCATTGAAATACGAAAATGCAAATTATGATGTAACCAGCCAACTATATACAAAAACTAATTGATAACTTATTAAACACACAAATCTTCTTTAAAAATTACGTTGTACAATCTCATGTTTCATTCTGCAACATCATCAATATTTTCAGAAACATTGTCTGTTGGGTCTTCTGTATATCATCCCTTGTCAACTGTAACTCTCCAATGTTCTCTATCGTTGACATGTTTAACCCTGGCTGTGGAGAGAAACCAACTTCAGCTTCTTCATTCTCTTCTCCCATGTCATACAAGTCTCGTGGCTTCACATGAACAACTATGCTCCATTCTTTATCTACTTCATCATCCACATAGTATACAAGAGGAGCCTCTGATGCCAATATGTACGGTTCATCGTCTTTTTGATCACCGGTGTGTATTGAACGAGAGAAGTTAACACTAGTAAGACCCAAATGATCTTGTTTGATTCCTCTAGTAGTAATCGTGTCCGCCCAAATACACTTGAACAGCACGACTGAGAATTGACAACTGTAATTTAATTCAATTATGTCTACAATTTTGCCATAATATGGAACACTATCAATAGCCACTTTTTGGTCACGCATGCTTGCATAACTTCGTGTATTAGATGAGACATATACTCCACTATTTTGGGTTTTCATCCCTTCATCCTTTGCCATAATTCTAAACTTATACCCGTTGACATTGTACGCCCTATAACGTCTTGCTTGCAGTCTGGGTCCACATGCAAGGCATTGAATCTCACTTGAATACTCAGTGCTCTCCATTGGAACCTGCTACCATATAACAGCCATTCTTACATGCATCAAATTTAAAGTATTATAGTATGTTTCATGCTATCATTTGAACTTGGCATAATGCTTACTGTATGCTAACCTCTTGCTTGAACCACTGAACAAATTCCTTGTGCACAATGCTGTCTATTTTTTATTGCGACCTTGTTTGACCTCGTAGCATTCTCTTTATTTTTTATCTAAATGAACTATTTGAAATAGCACAACATTATTCACTGATAGTGAAAGGCTTAACAGATTTATCTCTGAGAGTTGAAATTTAACATAAGATCACTTACTCAATAAATTCAGAAATAGCCTCGCAGTTGACTAGCACGTGACGATGTGCTTGATGTTGTTCCATCTGACTTAGCTTAAAATGAGTTGCAGCCCCTACCGCCTTTCCAATTTTTGGGAACATCGTTTCACATGCATCAGGGATCATTCCACTAGGTTGATCGTCAACTCGCACCAGTCGATTCATCCTAGTCTCAATGTCATCCAAATATCTAGAACAAAAGGTTAGAATCTCCTCAGATAAGTATCCCTCTGCAATTGAGCCTTCTACTTGAACCCTGTTGTGCACATATTGCTTCAAACGTCCCAGATACCTTTCAACGGAAACCATGTCATATGAGTAGTACAATTTATTAATGAAACCACATGTTGTACTAAGGTTTACATAGGAACTAACCTCTCTATTGGATACATACACCGATAATGTACTGGGCCACCAATTTTTACTTCTTCTACAAGATGCACGATAAGGTGTACCATGATTGTAAAGAATGATGGAGGAAAAATCATCTCCATACGACACAGGATATGAACAACATGATTTTGGAGTTCATCGAGCTGTAGAGGGTTAACGGCTTTCCCACAGAGTGCTCGAAAAAATGATGAAAGATTGGCAATTACGGTACCTATATTGGCAGGCAGTGCATTCTTGACCAGCATTGGAAGCAAATGTTCCATCAGAACGTGACAATCATGACTTTTCAAACCATACAACTTACGCTGTCGCAAGTCAACACAACGCGTAATATTGCTTGAATAACCATCTGGAAAGATGACATGTTGAAGAGTCTTTAGAAATATATCCTTTTGTGCATTTGACATGGTAAAAACTGCAGAAGAATATTTTCCACCCTCGCGCGGCCACAACTCCGGCCTTATGCCCATGTATTGTAAATCCTTTCGAGCTTTCAGATTGTCCTTTGACTTTCCACTATTGTTTAATATAGTGAACACTATGTTATCGCAAACATTTTTTTCTATGTGCATAACATCTAGGTTATGACGTAGCATATTTTCTTCCCAGTATGGAGTTCGAAGAAAACACTATTCTTCTTCCAGTTTGATTCACCCACATTGGCATCTTCACCATTGCGTCTTTTTTGTCCTATGACGTTTGTCATCTTTCCAAATGACACGTGAACATTTGATTGTTATCTTAGAATATCTGTTCCAGACAACATCTTTGGAGGAAAATCACTAATAGTCCACATCAATGCCGCAAACATCTTGAAAATGCTTTTCTTGTTAGCGTCGTACATTTCTACCCCATCCCATAATTGCTTCAACTCATCAACTAGGGGCTGCAAGTAAATATCTATGTCATTTCCTAGCATTTTAGGCCCAGGAATAATCATAGATAGGATAAACGATGTCTGGTTCATGCAAAGCCATGGAGAAAAGTTGTACGGGATAAGAATAACCGGCCAAACAGAATACTTTGTGCTCATGTTCCCAAAAGGATTAAATCCGTCGCTAGCTAAGGCCAGGTTAACACTGTGTGGGTCCGATGAAAAAGAAGGATTCTTCTCATCAAATTTTTTCCAAGCAATAGCGTCCCTAGGATGCCTAAAAAACCCGTCACTATTGTGACCCTCCTTATGCCACAACATGTCTTTAGATGTTTTGCTGCACATGAATAACTGTTGCAGTCGCGATATGAGCGGAAAGTACCGAAGAGTCTTTGCTGCTATTGGTTTCCCATTTCTCCTAATTGAGTTTTTAGCTTGAGAATATGAATAACCCTTCCGCGTCTTTTGCTTCCATCTTGAAATCCCGCAGCATTTACACCTTGTCAATTCTTGATCATCATCCTGGTATAACATGCAATCGTTTGGGCATGCATCTATTTTCTTGTATTCAATACCCAGCTTCCTAATCGTCTTTTTGGCCTCATAGAATGTTGTCAGAAGTTTAGCGTGCTCAAAAGCCTCTCGCAACAAATCTAGGATCATTGACATCGCCTTGTTGCTAACACCACACATGCACTTTATATGATAAAGCTTTACTATAAATGATAGCTTCGAGTATTTTGAACATCCGGGATATAGTTCTTGCTCTCCGTCTGCAAGTAAATCATTAAAATTCCTAGCCGCACGACTTGGCCGTTTGATAAACCCATATTTCATGAGTTCTTTTGTGCTTAATTTGAGTAATTTATACAATCCTTCACCTACTTATTCATATCAACTGCATGGTTTTACTTTCCCTTCCTTATTATGTCATATTGTGAAAAACATGTTTCCTAAGCTTTAAAAATTAATTATTTTAATTACCTTTATTTCCATTCGATGCCGTGATTAGTGTGTTGAGTAGTTTCAGATTTTCTAAGGCAGAATGACTTAAAGGACGGAAAAGGAAACATATAAAATGGAAGGAGAAAGCAAAACGGAGCTTTAAGAAAACTGGTATTCACGCGATCGCATAGACGACGCGATCGCGTGTCAAGCACGAATCAGCAGCGACGCGGCCGGATGACTGACGCGACCGCGCGCCTTAAGCAGAACGCACATGACGCGGTCGCATGACTGACGCGACCGCGTGGCAAGAAAAAGCTCCGAATGACGCGACTGCGTGACCCACGCGGACGCGTGACAGAGGCCACGTATCAGAATTTACAGAATGCGCCCCCAGCGATTTCTGAAGCCCTTTTTGGCCCAGATCCAAGTACAGACAGCATAGACCAGAGGTTATAAAGTGTGGGAATGCATCCATTCAAAGAGAGCTCGCATATTCTTAATTTTCAATGATTTAGATTTAGTTGAGAGGGAGATTCTCTCTCTCTCTCTCTTAGGGTTTAGGATTACTTCTTGTTTTAAGAGTGACTCTCAATCCAGGTTTTATATTTCTTTGTTTTAAACTTCCCTTTCACTTTATTTATTTATTCCAGTATCTGAGTTGGCTATTTACCTTTATAATTGAATTTATGAATTTCTCCCATGTTACAGACTGTTATTTACATTAATGATAATTGAGGTATTTTCAGTTTATGATTGTTCTCTTTGATTTAAGTTACCATTGCTTCCCATCTAAGAATATTTTTATTATTCCAGCAATTTTACTTTTTTCCCTTTTGGTCCTGGTTAAGAATTTAGTAACTCAACAGTTATTAAACTCAACATAATTGATAATCGTTATCTTGCTAATTGAGCTGAACTTAAATAATCCCAACCTTTTCTTAGGAAATAAATAGGATTCAGAGGTCAATTTAATTAGTCCCTTGACTTTCCTTTGCCCTAGTACAGGTCGATCAAGTGGAGTTTAGATTCAACTTTCATTATAGTTGAGAGAGATAACTACGTTGGACCTCCAACTTCTCTTACCTTGCCAAAAGTCTGCTTTACAGTATTTATTTATTCTAATTGCCATTTACTTTACTTGTCATTCAAATTACTTTCTTCTCATCTTCTAAACCCCGATTACAACCTTTATAGCCAATAATAAGAACATACTTCCTCGCAGTTCCTTGAGAAGACGACCCGAGGTTTGAATACTCGGTTAACAATTTTTAAAGGGGTTTGTTACTTGTGACACCCAACACGTTTGTACAAAGGGATTTTTGTCGGTTTAGAGACTATATCTACAACGCAACCGTTTCTATGAATCTCTTTACTGGTAAAAATCTCGACGTCAAAATGGCGCCGTTGCCGGGGAACTGCTAACGTGTGCCTTATTATTGGTTATTGTAAATATTTTTCTTTTGCTTGCTTATTTATTTTTGTTTTTCCTTTTTATCTTTATTTGCTACTATGAACTCTCACCCCTCTTGCTTTGAGTTTGGTTCTAATATTGTTAAAGGAAATAGAGGTTACAGCAGGAATGTGCATCAAGGTCAGACCAATCAAGGATGGATGGAACCAAGAGGATCTAATCAACCCTTTTGGCAGCAACACCCTCCGAGATATCCTGGACAAAGACCATTCTACAGTGCATACCCAGCTGAAAGATATGGTGGACAACCTTGTAACTACCAACAAGCCCCACCCCGTGCATATAAACCATCCTTTCAACATAACCTCGAACCACCACACTCACAAGATTCTCTTCACCATTCGCCACCCTATGATCCTTCCCTACCCCAATACCAATCCATTCACTCCCAATCACCACCACTTTCCTTTGTATCATGTCCAAGTCCAGCAACCCGAGAAGCAGAGGATCGCCTAAAGAAAACAGTAATTAAATTTCAAACAACCATTCAACAACTGGAGCAAGTGATAATTCAATGGGCTTCTAGGCGCTCAAATACACAAGGATCAACCACAGCTCCATGTGGACAGCCTAATGAAGAGCAGAGCATGAAGGAATTGCCAGAAACTCCAGTGGACAAGACAGAGCATGAATTTGTACTAGAACAATTAGAAGAAGCTGTCTTTGTTCAAGAAGAAGAGTTGTTGAAGACCTAGGAGATGCTGAACTTCCATGGGAATCCAGGATTGAGGAAAACTCCGTCCAGGATGCTACAGTTGATGCTAAGGAGGATACTGTACAATCTCCAAGGCAAGTCGTTTATGAGGAATCAGACAGAATAATCCAAGAAGCAAATTCCCTTAATGATGATAGTCACAAGTCTAGCTCTTTTGGTGATGAACTTGCATCCGCAAGTGAATTCTCTGAGATCGAAGAATCTTCCCCAAGTGAATACGAAGATGATGCAGAGGTAGATTTCTCTCAACCTCCAATCTATGACTCAAGTGATGAGGAAGACATAGAAGACTTTGACCAGGACACAGATACAATTGAAGATCTTTGCAAGGAAGTGGAGGAATTCACAGAAGAGCACAAGGAAACGGAACTTGCAGAACCACCAAAAACACCTATCCCAAGGCCATTGCCACCTAATACAAGCTTCAAGTGGGTACAATCCTTAACTTATAACTTTACTTATTCGCTTGAATATGGTTTGCTTGAAACAGATGGCCAGCTTAGAGCTCTCTGCGGCTTTAAGAGTAAGAGGGAAATGGCTCGTACTCAGAGCTGGTGCACAAGGTTCAATAAGGTTCCACGCTTCACCTCGAGATACACAGATTGGTATCATGCTAAATTACATGGATCACGGAAAATGTTTGGTCACCACGGTGAGTTTCTACTTTTTAAACCGCCCGGATGGAAACATGTAGATCAAGACGGAGGCGGATTTAAAAGCAAGGCTTGGAATCCTGGACTCTATCCTGACATTCGTCGTCCCGGGAGCCTGAAAATCTGTTTGGAGCTGCTTAGAAGCTTTGCATGCTTGGTTTAGGACCCCGGAGGCTATTGGCATTCCAAACACTGGTGAAGATTTTTAGACGAATTTAAACATAAACCACCATAACAGGATACTCCTCCAATGTCCAACTTAAGGACTTTAACTAAAAGTGCTAGGTGGGAGACAACCCACCATGGTATGGTCGCTTCTTTTTCAATTTATTTCTTGTTAATTGCTTTCCTTTTTCCTTTTTTATTTTAATTTATTAAACCTGGAATCATGCATAGCATTCATGTTAATCATTGCATTCTGCATTTTTCATGCATAAAAAAAAAGGGGTGCATGACGCGACCGCATCCCATGCGATCGCGTCATACTGCGAAAAACACCACCCACGCGACCGCGCGACCCACGCGGCCGCGTGATATATATATCGGCGTAAGGATCCAACGAACAGAAAGTTAGGCTGCAATCGTGCGGCCCTTGTGCGTTTCGCACAAATTGGCCCACGCGATCGCATGCCCCATGCGATCGCGTCACCTGCACAATACCAATCCCACACGACCGCATGAGCGACGCGATCGCGTCGCATGGATTGCACATCACCCCAGAAGGAGACAGAGAGTTGCCCTAAAACGGCGTTGGAGTCGTGCGTTTAGCACGAATTCCAGCAACGCGATCGCGCGATCCACGCGATCGCGTCACCCCTCTTTCCCCCTCTCATGCGATCGCGCACCCCACGCGATCGCGTCACTCCCATTTTCACCCCAACCACGCGACCGCGTGCCCCACGCGCCTGCGTGGATTCGAAAATATAACCCCCCAGCCTGCGAACCCTATCAGTCGCGCAGCCCCTCCCACCCCCAACCCTCTTCTCCCTCTCTGCCTCCTCTCCCTTCAACCACCACCCAGCACCACCCAGCCGCCACCGCGCCACCACCCAGACGCCGCCGCCGTCCAGACACCACCGCCGCACACCCCCTCCCCTTCCTTCTTCTCCCTTCTTCCTCTCTCCTCCCCTCCCCACCACTGCCCTCCGCGACCACTGCCCACCACCGCCGGCCATCCAGCCGCGCCCCCCCTCCTCCGCCACCCACCCACAAACCTCCCTTCCTCTATCCCTAACCCCAAAACCCTCTCCACCACTGCCCTCCGCGACCACCGCCCACCACCGCCGGCCATCCAGCCGCGCACCCCTCCTCCGCCACCCACCTACAAACCCCCATTCCTCTATCCCTAACCCCAAAACCCTCTCCGCCACTGCCCCCTCAGCTGCCACCGCGACGCCGTGCCCCGCCACCACGCCGGACACCGCCACTGCCACCTTCTTCCCCGTTCCACCCCTCCTACCTACCAGGTTCCGCAAACCGCAACCCCTTTTTATCCGTTCGTCATTTTTCTGCAATTTTTTTCGTTTCTGTTCATCATTAGGATAGATAGATATGCATGCTGTAGTGGATTTTTAGGTTGTTAGGTAGCTTAGGCTGTGGTTAGTGGATCTAGGTCTGTTTACTTGCACTGTTCCTGTTTCTGTTTTATCCTAACTGCTATTCTGCTATTCCTGTGACCTCGTTCATATGCTATGATTTCTTGCTTTCGCTGCTTGTTACTCTGAATTTTCCTGTTTCTATTAATTATAGGTAACTACAGCAAGTTTTTAATTCATATGAACTGCTATGATTGCTGTTTATTTTTCGGGACACTCCAATTTTAGCCGAAATGCTGCCCAAATTTTTTAAAATTGTTTTCATTCATGTTTTGGTTTGGCATTTCTGAACTCTGTTTTACTCTGCTTTACCCAAACCATTTCATGAATGCTATGGCAGACATTCTTATCCTCTTTGATTTTCTGGTTCATAAACTGCATTTGTGATTCACTGATTCTAATTTTTGCTTTCTTTATTTCTATTCGAATCAGCATCACCCTGTTTTCCTTGTTCGATTATGAGTACTTCTATTCTTACCTGTGAATCCTTGTTATATGGAATTTTTCTATGCCACTTACTTTAACCCGCACTTCACTAACTCACTAATTTTAATTTACTAAATTCTTTTTCAAATTTTAACCATACTAACCCTTTTGATGTCTTTTCTGATTATTTTCACTTTCCTATAACTTTCTAACCATGGCATATTGATTATTTTTCCATTTAACATAAATTCAATCATATTTCATATACTCATTTTCCTTATTTTACTTCTCCTTTGCCGCTTTGAGTTTCCTTTCTTTAATTGCCTATTTGCTTTACTATTTTTATCCATATCCTGGTTTTCTATTTTTCAGGATGTCTGCCTCACAGAGGAAAGGCAAAGGCAAGGCTACTGGCAAGTGCAAGAGAGGAGATTCTTCCCAGTCCATCATTGCTCTAATGCATGATTCTTCATGGCGGGAGAAGAACTTCACACAGCAGGAGAAAGCTGACCAGCTGCTCCCTGCAAATGATCCTATCAAATTTGCAAACCGGTACTGTGAACTGAAGTACCCGGCTTTTGTAAACTCCAGAAATCTATACCTGGAACGAACTCTGAAGATTCCAGAAGCCCTTCAGCAGTACACCACTGAGCAAATCAAGCAAAGGGGCTGGTTCTTTCTGGAGAGAACACTGACAGAGGTCAACGCATCTTGGGTCCGGGAATTCTACTCCAACTACTACCTCACCACCCTAGATGCAGTGAACCTGAGAGGAAAACAAATTATGGTCACTGAAGAGGCCTTAGAGGACATTCTCCAGCTCCCAGCCAAGTCCGATCAGCCTGATGGTTATTCAAAGGCTGAGGAGGACATGCGTTAGATGCAGTTTGATTGGGATGCTGTAAAGGCATGGATAGCTCTCGACCCGACAGTTTCTTGGGAGATGGGTCAGGACACTACCATGCCTAGAGGGATCAAGAGAGAATACTTAAACGATGAGGCTCGGTTATGGCATCAGATCTTGAGTAATTATGTGATGCCGAGCACTCACGAGACGGAGATCCCGGCTGCTATGATCACCCTCCTTTGGTGTGTGTTGGAGGGTAAAGACCTTTATCTGCCACGTTTCATTAGGCACTATATGGCCAGGGTCCACGTCCGAGGTACCCTCCCTTTTCTGTATCTGGTTACACAGCTTGGCCATCGAGCTGACGTGCCATGGGAGGATGCCGATGAGAGACCACCAGCGGCGGATTGCAGGAAGATCATTCCACACAGCCGGAACTTCTTAGCCCTGGGCCACAGACCACCACCGTTCATTGCTACTGATGAGTCAGCCCCACCGTCTGCTGGACCCTCTTCCTCCACTGCTGCACCACCTACCACTGCACCCCCACCTGCCACAGAGCCCGTCTATGATCTGGTGCACCGCTTGTTTCGACGACTTGACCAGATGGAGCGTCGTAACAAGCGGCGCTATGAGCACCTAAAGCTGATGATACGATCCGGTGACATCCCCTCCGAGCCTGACACACCGTCCGAGGCATCTGAGGAGGAGGCGGATGCGCCCGAGGCAGAGCCCTATCTCCAGGAGGCAGCACCAGCCGCACCACAGGCAGCGGTCCCACATCAGATTGAGGCTGCGGATCTTGAGATCCCGATCCAGTCAGCACCGCCTCCACAGCAGCCAGACCCTCAGCCCACTACCACCACCGAGACTCCAGCTACCATCCCTCCCAGTGATGACACTCCTTCACACCCAGCTTGATTGAGCATCGAGGACGATGCTTCCTTTTAAGTGTAGGGAGGTCGCCATCTCTGGCGTTTATTTTGGTGAACCACTACATACTTTTTCTTTTATTTTGGATATTTTTCTGTATTTTTCTTTTTACTGTTATTTTCTGAGTACTTATACATTGCTTTTATGTATTTTTACTCTATTTTCTGCATTTTGCATCTTTAGTTCATATTTTAGCCATTTAGTTTATTTTAGTTATTTAGTTTAGTTTGCAATTCTGATTTATTAGTGGATTAATTAGTATAGTTTACCCCTTTTTAGCATAAGATAGTATAGTTTAAAATTGAAAAATATAAAAAGGAAGTAAGCTAGGAAATTGAACATATCAGATTTAAATCCACAAACCTTATATATAGCATTACATGATGTAGTTAAGCTGACAACATTTCATCAAGGAGGAACATTAAAACTTTAAAAGCTACCCTAAATAATTTTTTTATGAGAATAATGGGAATTTTTAACTAAACCTGCATACAATATATGAATGATATATGATGCTTGAGTTAGAGAACACACAGCCTGTGAGTCTTGAGCTTAATTGTATGGATGCATTCAAACCATAATTTCATTTCTGTGTGTTTTATTTCTTTTTATTCTGATGTTCTTTCCTTTGCTTTAATCTATATGTCCAATTATAGAATATAGAATAGATACATACCAAGAGAATGATTGAGGCCATCATTTGAATTCAGCTCACTTACCCCAAATTAGCCTACCTTTTACATCACCCTTGTTAGCCCCCTTGAGCCTTTTAAAACCCCTTTATTCTATTTAGCCAAATTACTAGCCTTAAGCAGAAAAACAAAAGAAAATCCCAAGTGAATCCTTGGTTAGCTTAAGATAGAAAATTATGAATAGAGTTAAATGTGGGAAACCTTTTGGGAACATGGATGATAGAAACAAAAGGTAGAAAAGTTAAAAGGAATAAAATAAAATTGGGAAGCATGCTCATGAGAAAATCAAAGTGATTTAATTGCCATGTGCCTTGAAAAAAATTTTTTTTTTTTAATAAAAGGGGATACAAAAAAAATCCCCCAATGCAAAATAAACACAATGCACATGGGATAAAAAATAAAGAGTGAAACATGAGCATGTAACAATAAGTGGGACAATATGGGAGAATAGGTAAAGAAGTTTTATCTTGCTAAAAATGTATATTAGGTGAGATCTTAGTCTAATTAAGGATTCACTTATTAGCTCACTTAACCCTATACATAAATCCTTACCTTTACCTTGGCCCCATTACAACCTCAACTAAAGACCTCATGACTTTTTGGTATGACTATATTCTATAATTGTTGATTGGTTAGATGAAGAACAAAGCTATAGAAAGTAAGAATAAAAAGAAAAATAGATTGAATAAACCCAATAAACACTGAGTGACTAGAGAGTAAACACAAAATCCAGTGAGGGTTCTATAACTCATCAACATATATCTGTACTTAATTTACTAATTGTTTTGCAAGTTTGTACAATGTTTTCTTAATTTACTAATATATATATATATATACATACATGACTCCTTGAGAATGTGAATTAACTTGGCTACATGTAAGCTTTATATATGAGTGAATAAATTAGAGTTGCATGATGCATCATTCATTTAGGTAGTTGCATTTAAATTAGGTTGCATTGCATGACATTCCATCACTTTAACCTTAATTATTTACCTTGGATTTAGCATGAGGACATGCTAGTGTTTAAGTGTAGGGAGGTTGATAAACCCATATTTCATGAGTTCTTTTTTGCTTAATTTGAGTAATTTATACAATCCTTCACCTACTTATTCATATCAACTGCATGGTTTTACTTTCCCTTCCTTATTATGTCATATTGTGAAAAACATGTTTCCTAAGCTTTAAAAATTAATTATTTTAATTACCTTTATTTCCATTCGATGCCGTGATTAGTGTGTTGAGTAGTTTCAGATTTTCTAAGGCAGAATGACTTAAAGGACGGAAAAGGAAACATATAAAATGGAAGGAGAAAGCAAAACGTAGCTTTAAGGAAACTGGTATTCACGCGATCATATGGACGACGCGATCGCGTGTCAAGCACGAATCAGCAGCGACGCGGCCGCATGACTGATGCGACCGCGTGGCAAGGAAAAGCTCCAAATGACGCGACCGCGTGACCCACGCGGACGCGTGACAGAGGCCACGTATCAGAATTTACAGAATGCGCCCCCAGCGATTTCTGAAGCCCTTTTTGGCCCAGATCCAAGTACAGACAGCATAGACCAGAGGTTATAAAGTGTGGGAATGCATCCATTCAAAGAGAGCTTGCATATTCTTACTTTTCAATGATTTAGATTTAGTTGAGAGGGAGATTTTCTCTCTCTCTCTCTCTTAGGATTTAGGATTTCTTCTTGTTTTAAGAGTGACTCTCAATCCAGGTTTTATATTTCTTTGTTTTAAACTTCTCTTTCACTTTATTTATTTATTCCAGTATCTGAGTTGGCTATTTACCTTTATAATTGAATTTATGAATTTCTCCCATGTTACAGACTGTTATTTGTATTAATGATAATTGAGGTATTTTCAGTTTATGATTGTTCTCTTTGATTTAAGTTACCATTGCTTCCCATCTAAGGATATTTTTATTATTTCAGCAATTTTACTTTTTCCCCTTTTGGTCCTGGTTAAGAATTTAGTAACTCAACAGTTATTAAACTCAACATAATTGATAATCGTTATCTTACTAATTGAGCTGAACTTAAATAATCCCAACCTTTTCTTAGGAAATAAATAGGATTCAAAGGTTAATTTAATTAGTCCCTTGACTTTCCTTTGCCCTAGTACAGGTCGATCAAGTGGAGTTTAGATTCAACTTTCATTATAGTTGAGAGAGATAACTACGTTGGACCTCCAACTTCTCTTACCTTGCCAAAAGTCTGCTTTACAGTATTTATTTATTCTAATTTTCATTTACTTTACTTGTCATTCAAATTACTTGCTTCTCATCTTCTAAACCCCGATTACAACCTTTATAGCCAATAATAAGAACATACTTCCTCGCAGTTCCTTGAGAAGACGACCCGAGGTTTGAATACTCGGTTAACAATTTTTAAAGGGGTTTGTTACTTGTGACACCCAACACATTTGTACGAAGGGATTTTTGTCGGTTTAGAGACTATATCTACAACGCAATCGTTTCTATGAATCTCTTTACTGGTAAAAATCTCAACGTCACCCGTCATATAAATTCGGAAATTCTTGTTCATCATCGTCAACATCTTCATCCATTGTGGTGTCATCGGCGACCTGTAGAATTGAGAAATCAAATGCCTCGTTGACCATTTGCGTCATTGGATTTACTTGGGAGAGTGGATTATTGTTTATGCTCGTACACCTTGTGCCCTCGTCACAAGGTTTCTCGCCGTGACGAATCCAGACAGTGTATCTGGGAGTAAACGACCTCATCAACAGGTGGTCGTACGCATCTTCTCTTGTTTGCATAAGTTGGAAGTCACACTTTGGACATGGACATTTTATCATTCCATCGGACAGTGTTCAATCCTTGTTTATATTCTGCACTGCTTCGTGGCTCTAAAATCCAACTTTTATCCATATCTAATATAAAGTAAAAAAATTATATAGTTCTTAATGTAAAACATATGAACCATTGGAATTATAACTATTTTCGTAAACAATGACAATATAGATACATAGCTAATTTAAAAAAGCACAAGATAACTATTAACATTGATTTATGTATTCAACTCACATGGTCTGAATTTCTTCAACCATTTTTTTTTGTATATTAAAATTTTGGACTTGAATTTCAATAGATTCTTTTAAATTAGTAATCTTATTGATTTATTTATGTAAAGTAAATTCACATTGTCATTATTATTTATTAGGCCAATTCTATGGTGCCTATGAGCTGGTGCCTAAATTTTGCCTAACTTACTTTTTGTAATAAGTTTTGATTTTTTAAAAATTATTTATTGTTATATCTTTTAAATTAAATATTATTTTTTAACCTTTTTTAGTAAATAGGCACCATCTTTTAGGTACCATAGCATTCACCTATTTATTATTCTCATAGTATCTACTATGAGGTAGAATGTTAGTACATTAATTAGTACTAGTAAAATTAAATTCTTTTATCTATTTAGTTATTTGTTTGTAATTTTCATATTTGTCTATATAGTTATTTATTTATTATCACATTAGTTACGAACTTAAAAAATAATTATACTGTTGAATTTTATTTTCATAAAAATATTATAAGATGATCTTTATTTTATGAGTAAAGTATCATTTATGTCCCCAACGTTTGGAGTAAGTCTCAAACCTATCCCTAACGTTTTAAACGTCCTATTTGTGTCCCAAACGTTTCTAAATGTAGTCAATGTTATCCTACCGTCAAAATGGCAAAGATTTCGTTAACGGCGTAGCCTACGTGGACGTTATGCGACACGGTGGCAGGACATGTGTTGTTACCGTTATTCAATTAAAAAAAACATAAATGTGAAGCAGAGGGTCCTCTTCAAAACCCTAATCCCCAAATCTTTACTTCTCGTTGCTGCTGCACTGCCTCTGAAGAGCGATTCTGCCTGCGTGAGAAAAGATGGAGCATGAAGCATGCCAATCTGAAGCGACCCAAGGCAGCAAGCAAGCCACACAAAGTAGAAACCTAGCACGTTGAAGGAGGACAACCTATTACTGTGGGGAACGGCCTGTGCTCGCAACGTCGTCGACGGCAGAAAATCCTGGGCGGAGGTTCTGGGATTGCGTTAACTTCGGGGTGAGCTTTAGCCATGTCTTTATTTGTTGCTGAGTTATGGGTTTTGACCATCAATGGGTGTGACTCGGCTGTCTCATGTTTTGTATAGGTTGGAGAAGAATGCGGCTACTTTGTATGGGCAAAACCAGAGGAAGATCCGTCACAAGTTTCTAGGTTAAGAATGAAGGTCACAAATTTGAAGGGCAAACTGGATATGGTGGAGTTCAGGTTCATGGTTGCAGTGGGAGTTGCTTTAGTTGGATGGACACTTGCACTGATACTGGTGTTTGAAAAAACAACAGCAACTAAATTTGGGAGACTTTCACTAGAATGATGTTGCTGGTTATGATGAGTTATAGGAGAAAATTGTTAGATAGCTAAATTGTGTTCTGTATATTGGCTTAGAAATAGTAGTGATGTTGAACTAGTTGCTATTTTGTTGAACTCAATGATATTGTAATGCAATGATGTTTTTGTGAGTTTTGGTTGAAGAAAGGCTGATTTTGTGCAGATGCAATGTTGTTTCAGTGAAAGAGTTGAATGAACTCAAGTTTTGGGTTTTGCAATCTATTTAAATCAAGCAAGTCAATAGGATGGGAACAATCATTTCTATAACATATTACTTAATGATTAACCATAAAGCTGTCATTGGATACAAGCACAAAAGATTGGAAGCAAAATAACAAAACAAGAGCAACACAGTTTGCTCCACAATAATGGTCTGCAATAACATACTATTGTCTTAAAACTAGTTTCCAGACATTATAAAGATACTAAATAGAAATCCTTTACTCATAAATAAGTAGCCTTAAAACATAAAACAGCAGACATCATAGTTGTCACATCTTTTTCCATGCTTTGGGAGGTGTCCTAGCCATGAACTTCAGTTGGGATTTGCTGATGTTCTTCGATGGGCTTGGCAGCACCCTCAGATTTGTGGTGGATGGAGTCAACTTAGCCTTTTTTGAAGTAGCTTGAGAGTGTTGTGAACTCACATCATTGGCAAATGATTTTCTCTTTAGCCTTGTGACTGTGGTCTTCTTTGCAGCAGCTTGGGATTGCTTAGAGCCCTGACTGGAGATAGTGCTTGAAATAGTGCTAGTGCTAGAATTGAATCTGGAAGTTCTTCTTGTGGATCCAGCTACTTTATTTGCCTAGTAAACAACCACAATACTAGAATCTCATATCATAATCTTTAAATGCAATTAAAAAAATGAAGCCCTAACTAACAAGCGCAAAGAGAACTAACAGTGCTTACCGATGCAGTTGCAGCTACTTTGCGCTTCTTTGGACAGGTACGTTTGTTGTGACCTCTAGCAAAACAATAGGAGCACTTCTGATTCTGCCCTTCACGAGACACTCCTCCCCTAGTTGGGTTCTCATCTACAGCTTTATTACGTTTCAGTTTAGGCCTTCCAATGGGTTTCCTGTATATTGGTGGCAAAATGTCATCAAAGGGTGTCTTCTCCCACAGGTTGGGCCCATTCAAGGGATATACCACATGTTGGTAGCAATCAGTGTAGGTTGCTTTCTTGTAACAGTTTGCAACAAAGTTGTCAATGTTGAAGCACATCTTCCTGATGCAGGTCATTGCATGAGCACAGGGGATCCTGGATAGTTGAAACTTCCTGCACGAACACTCATGATTCTTCAAATCAACAACAAACTTCTCTTTGCCTCCATGGATACTTGTTACCTCATATTTGTCATGACCAGCATAGGTGCTCACCCACTTACCACTTGCATCAGCTTGTTTCTCAACCTTAATCCTGATACGGGGCAATACTTCTCTTGGGTATTCAATTATACGATCCCTATTATCAGCCCAGCGCCTCATTATGTATACTCTGATGTCTTCAAGCATGCTGACTATTGGTTTCTCTCTGGCATCCACAATCACAGAGTTAAATACCTCACACATATTATTTACCAAGGTGTCACACTTAGACCAAGTCCCAAACTTGTGCCGGCACCAATATTTGATTGGTATCTCCATCAGGTGGTTGTAGGCTCCATTATCAAGACTTTGTATTTCAGCCATTCTCCTCTCCCACTCTTGTAAATAAGTAGCCTTTGCAGCATTCCACATCATCAATTTTAGTTGCAGCCCTGGGAATCTCTTCCTGAAATTGCTGTAAAGATGTCTAACACAAAATCTATGATCCACTCCGGGAATGAGCTCATCGAAGGTTGGAACTAAGCCCTAAACCCACAAGTAATAGTTAATGCAGTAATTAAATCAGCATGATATCTGTTAGGCATAATTAAATTAGTTAATGGAGTAATTCAGTAACTCATTACAATTCAGACCCTAACCCATACACTACAAACACTTCCTCATGCAATTCAAACACCAGCATACACTACAAACACTTCCCCCTACAATTCAAACACCAGCATACACTACTAAAACTAATACTAGGTTCAATGAAGTAGCTCCTTAAAACTAAGTTTAGAAATAAGTACCTTCTGTTGGTCAGACATGAAGGTGCAGCTCCTTATCTTGTCATAGGCAAAGTCATCACACAGATTGAAAAGGAACCAGGTCCATGTGTCCTTCGTCTCAGCTTCAACCACTGCATAGGCTATTGGCAACATCTGGTCGTTCGGGTCCCAGCCAATAGCGGTGAGAAGCTGACCTCCATATGGTGTCTTGATGAAGCACCCGTCAAGGTAAATTATTGGACGGCAAACCATGAAGCTCTTCTTGTATGCATCAAGGCACACATAGAGTCTTTGAAAATTTGGCCTTAAATCCACACCAGGTTTTGGTCTCTCAGAAGCAAACTTTGGTGGTCTCTCCACTTGCAACTTCACTGTAGAACCCGGGTTAGACCTCAGCAATTCATGACAGTAGTCATAGAGCCTCCGATACTGCTCTATGTACGTTCCTTGTAACTCATCAAGAGCAAACTGCTTAACCCGAGCATCTTTAGACTTAGTCAGCTCTACATTCCACTTGCTGTATGCTTTCTCCATTAGTGTGGAGAGCTTTATCTTTGGATTCTCAGCAATTTTGTTTAGAAAGACCTTGCTCAACCATTTTGCATGCATAATCCCAATTTTCAACTCCCTAGAACAGCTATGCTTGTTGTGGCAGCTGGTTAGTTGCCATGTTTGCTCATTCTTCATCTTCCCACAGTATGCAAACCAGTTGCAACCCTCCACGCAAGTGACTTTCACTCTCCGAAGGTCAACCTTATCAAACCTCAAACCCCTCCCAGTATGTACAGCATAGGCAGTAGCACAATCCTTAAACTCCTCTCTTGATACATAAAGAGTTCCAATCTCCCACTTGCACTCACTCATGTCCTTTAGCTGCTTGTGCAAAGGATACCTCTTGGCAACATTGTTATCATCCTCATCATCACCAGCAATAGGCACATCAAGAAAATCTTCAGATTCATATCCTTCTTCCTTATCCCCTAAACCTGCAGCAATCTTCTCCTTACCTCTGTCATTCTCACTCCTACTCTCTTTTGCTGCATCAGTTTGGGTTTCAGTTGTGCCAACCTCGAATGTATCCCCTACCCTGATGTCGACATCAACTAACCCCTCAGCCCCTTCCTTATCATCATCACTGTCACCAAACACAACCTCAGCAGCACTATCATCTGAGTAATAACCATTTCTGGAATCAGAACTCCATGAATCACTACTGTCATCTACACCACCCTTGGGAGTATAGTCCTCGTCCTCGCTGCCATCACTACCCTCTTCTTCCTCATCTGATTCATCTTTTCCATCTTTCTCACCCACATTTTCTTCCTCCACATTTGGACCAGAATTTGTCTCCACTTGTCTTGCTGAATGGGCCTCAAAGGTTACAATTGGGCCTGGCCCATTAGATCCATCAGCCTGCTCTTGCATGGTAGTTTCAGTACTCCCTAACATGTGTACATCCTCAACTTCTTCATGGATATCACTAGTTTTATGAACTACATACAGCTCCACCATATCCTTCCTAACCCCAATATTAGCCATATCCATTGCATCTTTGTCTGTTCGCAGCATCCTTAAGCCTTCTTCTGTACTCCCTCCCAGTGATTTGTACCACATTGCTGCAATGTCTTTTTTCAAATACCTTTGTCTGCTCACAATGTCATAAACCTCAATCAGGCTCCACTCATCTTTATTACAGTAGTCTATCACAGTTGTCTCCCCACCCAAATACTTCAAAAGCCCACCTTCAAGACCAAAGCTTCCATGGTGGTAAACTTTGACACTAAAATAACTCATCTTAAAAACGGCAGACCCTGTTACATCAGATCAGCAAAGTGAAACTAGTAAATTCGTAAGCACAGATTGAGTCACCAAAAACAAGGCAATTCATGCCCTAAATAACGTTTGCAGCGAACATTTCTCTGTCAGACGTGTGTGGTGAGGAGAACCGGACTGAACAAACTAGCGTTGAGGTGCTCTGTTTCTTCAATGTTTCGTATTTCCTTCAGTTAATGGTATAATGGGCGCGAAGAGGCAGACATGTCTCTCTAAACCTTTGGGCTTACAACCTCAGCGTCCACGTAGGTAACGGCGTTAGCGAAATGTTTACCATTTTGACAGTAGGACAACATTGACTATATTTAGAAATGTTTGGGACACAAATAGGACGTTTAAAACGTTAGGGATATGTTTGAGACTTACCCCAAACGTTGGGGACATATATGATACTTTACTCTTATTTTATAATTTTTTGTTATTACCTTAATTTTTTAAATTCGGCCGATTCGTAATATTTAGGATAGACCACATAAGGTGTGTTTGGCAACTATGTTGTAAAGGACAAAAATGCGTTTAATTTTTGTGAACGCCATTAGTTAATATTTTGCATACATTTTTTTGACTGTATACCTGATTTTATATCCTAAAAGCGTTTACTTGATTCACATGAATTCGCTGGTTATTATTGGTTTTAATAATTTTCTCCATAATTTTATTATCATCATTAACAACTTTTTATTATATTTTAACCATTTTTATTTTTGTTAATTTTTTTAATTTTTTGTTAATGTAAATTATTGATTTTGTTAAAAGCACAAAATAAATAAAAAAAACTGTTTATACATAATAATAGGGTCACAAGTAACATAATTTTATTGCTCAAAATAAGTGTAAATAAAATAATACTGCGAGTTTTAGCACAATTATAAATTCGTTTTTATTTGATATTGTAAAATTTATAAATTAAGTAAAAAATTAAGTATATTTAATAATAAAAATATAACTTGTAAAAAATTAGAACTCAAAACACCCATGAAAATAAAATTTTTGAGAATACTAAAAAAGAGTACTAATTTAAGTTTATTTTTTATAATGTAACAAATAATTATTAATATTTACTACAAATAGAATATTCAAAATTATCAACTTTTATATGTTATTTTTAATTGGATAAATAAATAATAATATAAAATTAAAAAATTATTGACGTATTAAAACAGAGTACTATAAAGTAACAAAAAAAATACTATAAAAATACTATATAAAAAAGAACAAAAAAAATTAACTAAAAGACTAAATATATTTAAAAAAATATTATTATAATTTAATTTTATAATTCTTTAGTTGTTAACTAATTATAATGCAATAACTGATTTTAATTAATATTACTAAAAAAATATGCATTCTACCAACATTAATGTTAATCTACAATTACCAAACATAAAGCATATTTTGTTATAATAAATCATAAATTTGTTTATATAGTTATTTAATTTTTTAGGAGATAATATTTTCATGTTAAGTAACCGTACAACGACCGTAACCGCCGTTAGAGCCGCCGAAATGCCGTGTCTCGATGTGGCTAATCCCTGTAAGCCGTAACAAGCCCAATAAAAGCAAGGATACGGATTATTAGAGTGTTGTAGTAAGCGGTAAATCTTTTTCATAGTACTTCCTCCTAGTAGATAAATCATTCTGGAGTTTAATACAGAGATGCAAGCGATCGATCAGGTAGCAAGATTATTAAGTGGGTTTCTAGGAAGTTTGGGTGTTGACTTTCAGCATTTTCCCATTAACGAAGACAGTTGAAAGACAATGGACAAAGCTCTGAAGGAACATGCATACGACACAATTAAGGTATCATATTAAATTTCGTAACTTTTTATGTTATGTAAAATTAGATCAAATTTCTTATTCTCAAATTTTTAGCGGACCTTTCTATATGAGGAGGATGACCACGGGAAAAGAAAAAAGGTAATGATTCAAAGGCTAGGAAAAATCTGGAAGGAAGCAAGAAATCACTTATATCATAAGTGTTATGACGAGCAAAAGAGTTGGGAAGAAAATTTAAAGAAGAAACCATCAGGAATAAATGTACAGCAGTGGAGATGGTTCATTAACTATCGTTTGAAGGAATCTACTAAGGTAATTAACATTGAATTCATACTCCATTTAGTGTTGTAATTTTAAACATTTTGCATAACCGAATAAAATGATTGATTGAAAGTGATAGTTGTAAAAGGCCAAAAAACCAATCAAATAAGTTTCTAACCGTAAAAAAAACTGGGACAATATTAAGGGGTCATTACTTTCTTGTTTGCCTTCTGCATGATTAACTGTATTTTTGTATTTATTTATAGAAAAAGTGTAGACAAAATGCTCTAAATCGGTCGAAGCAACTTTATACACATACTGGGGCTCTAAGACAACGGCCAGGCTAAGGGATGAAGAGGTAATTATGTGTATTATCTTTCATACATTTGCTTGTGGTTTGTGATATAATTCTGTAACATGTATGATTGTGTAAATATTTAATGTGGTTACAGGAGAAAAAATAGCAAAGGCGCATTGGTAGAGGAGAGATGTTTATTATGACTCATAAAAAAAGGGATGGCTCGTATATGAATGATGATGTGTGTGTTGTTGGGGTAAGTGTTGGCTAAGAATTATTTTTGCTCTATTCATGTTACTAACTTCGAAATCACAACAACCAAACTCTTGTATGTCTGTAGGAAGCGATTGCGAATATCGAGAGCCAAGATGGTTCCTCGAAGGAGATTTCACTTACTGATTCGCTTGCGCAAGTTCTTGGAAAGGAGCATTTAGGACGAGTTCGGGGGTTAGGTTTTGGACCATGTGCGACCGAAATTATTTGTAACATGACCCAACAATCGAACTCTGGAGTGCGAATAGGAGAGTATAAGAGGGAAATTACAGAATTGAAGGGAGCAACAGCATAACAAAAGGCAGAGATTACAAAATTAAAGGCAGTAGCAGCAAAACATAAGGCAAAGGCAGCAGAAGAAATGGAAAAGAGATAGACCATGGTGAATCTGGTAAAATACATAATCCAACAGCAAGGAGACACTTTGCCACCTGAAATTGATGCACAGCTGAAGTCTTTGGAGAATGGAGCACAATAGGGATCTTTTAACAATTAAATTTTTTCTTCTTTCCTTTGTGAACAGTATACTTTGAGATCAAATTATTATCAACTATTTTATTTTGTCATCTATATATATGGATCATTTGGGATATCTTAGTATTGTGTTTTATGTCAAGTATGTTTTTTTTTAATTGTAATTTCAAACATAATCAGTTAAATTAATACGAAACATTTTTAAATTAAAATATGTCATGAATGTTGATCGTCATATGAACACAAAATTCAAATAAAGTATTTGTTTGAAAAAAAATTACATTTAGCGGTAGTTACTGGTGAATGCTGCAAAATCCAATTTTTTAAACAAAATTATATAGCGGCGGTTAACTAACCGCCAGAAAATGTTTCTCAACCCAGCCCTGGAAAGCAGCAGCGGTTCTCAACCGCCGCAAAACGTATTTGCCGGTAAAACGAGGTTTGGCAGCGGTTATTCCGGCGGTAAAAAAAACCACCGCTAAAGGTTTGCCGGTGCCTTTAGTTTCAGCGGTCACTTACCTATTGCTATAGACAGTCAAAAAATCGCCGCTATCCGAACTTTTAACCGCCGCTATCTGCCGCTCCTGTTGTAGTGATTTTGGCAATGTGTTTAACGATTTTTTTTCTTAATCTGTTATATCCGTAAAAATTAAAAAAATCGTGTTTGTTATTAATTTAATCGATTTATTTGATACTAATTGATTGGTAAAAAATGAATGGAGTTAAAAATTCAATTGAAAATATAGCAGAATCATTGAATTTACTTATTCTTATGGATACTCGGATAATATCACTAATGTGCACTGTTGCCATGACCTCCAAACTTAAATTTACTTGATGATTTCGTTGTATTTTATTTACTACAAGGAACAAAGTCATGTAAAAGTTTAAAAGAACTGATTTCCATAGTTAAAACACCAATAAATTTTTGTTTTATTATCATAAATTTTTGAGGAGGGATGATGAGAATTTCTTAGAGACAGCACCGACATTGAAGTAAATGATGCCGGAGTTGGGGACATCGAGACGTTGCTGTCGTAATGCAACACGCTCTCGAACTTGGTGTTGCAGGCTTAGTAAAGGTGCACCCAGAGCCATTCGTCCGTGCCCAACTCAAAATACGTCATTCCCTTTAGGGCTTTGTAGATCGTCATCGCGTTCGAGCTGTTGTATAATAAAATCGATTTCATGAATAATAGAATCGATTGTCTCATGAGAAATTGCAAAATAAAAGATTTTATTCACTAACTAATCAATTTTCGGATAAAACAATCAAATTTTTTTTTGAACAACGTAAGATGAAAAAGGACTCTTTCACGAACTAATCGATTACTACAATGAAAAAATCGATTGGATCTTTGCAGATTACAATTTCTGCAACTGCGAAGATTGCATAACGATGAACAAAAATTAATAATCAAAGAGATGGATAAACGATGAACAAATTAATAATAAAAAGATTGATAAACGATTACAATTGTAGAATTAGACAATTAAAAAACAAATTAATGATAGATTATGTACTAATTATTAACCTTAGTATTGTAAAAAAAAAGATTATGATATCTAAATCAAAATAAAATTGAAAAAAATAGAAGATACAATTTTAAAATAAAATAGATGAATAATAAAATAATAATTTATAAAATTAAAAATAAATTTTAAAATTAAATAATAGATAAAAAATTAATTTATTAATAATATTAAATAAAAACTATTTAATAATTATTAAAAAAAATAAAAAATTATACTTTATTACTAGAATTATTTAATAGTCTAAATATTGTTAGACTATCAACACTCTTATGTAATAGGTGGTTTTTTTTCTTCATAAGTTGGTTGATTCATTTTTGTTAGATTTTCTTTTCTTTTTGTTGAAATTTTTCAATTGTCAATAATGGTGATCAAATACTTGCGTATTCTTAATTAAGGTGGCTAAAATTTGGTCATATGAATCGCACCGTTCTTAACTCCTTATGATGATTAAGTTAGCTATAATAATGCGTAGATGTTGATATTTATCCAATTTGTCAATTGTTTTCTCAAAGATATATTTTTTATTGCATAAAAGAACTTTATACCTGGAGTACATTATGTTCTCCTAGAGTACATTATGTCAAGACAAAAGAATTTTCCAATCGAGATGTTAAATAAAAATAATCTAATAGGTAAAGGAGAGAAAGAAAACAATTAAGAAAGAAAGAAGTTCCAAAGTGCTAGTTACTATTGTTCATAGAGAAGGTGGTCTGAGAAATGATGTCGCTGGTATTTCTCCTCCAACAATATCGCCTGAGACTGAATTTTCTCAGGTTCCTGGCGTTGGTCCTCGAAGACTAAAGCGTTCCGCGCCAACCAAATCTGCCATAGAAGGTAAGCCACCTGAGCACTTTTGATTCTGAAATTGGGTTTGGATTTCTCAGCTTCCATGAATTGACTCCACCAATCCCAAGCTTTTAGGTAAGGGTCGCGGGGAATAATGCTAGCTACTGGGAGCTGTTCCAAATTTGAAGAACTTCTGGGCAGGAGACAATGGCATGCATCGGTGTCTCCGGTGCTGATTGATAGCGGGGACAAAGGCTGCTAACATGTGGTAATTTCTCGTTCAATTTTGCTTTAACTGCAATGCCTTCATGGGCTAATCTCCAAGCAAATAATTTGACCTTTGGTGTTACTCTCATTTTCCATAAGGTCTTCCACATTTCTGAATCTGCATACCGGGGATGGAGTGAATTCACTGGAGGGTGAAAGAATTGGTATGCTATACTATACCCATAATTTACCGAGTACTCTCTTGAGTTGTTATTGCACCATATAATCGAGTCTTCCTCTTCTGTGATAGGAATTTGTTGAATTTGCTGAGCTGTGTCTAGTGGAAAGGCTTCCATAAGGAGTTGCTGATTCCATTCTCCCTCGGCTGTGATTAGCTGTCCAACCCAGGTAAGTGATTCATCTCTGCATTCATTAACTGCAATGCGAAATGGTGGTTGGTCCCCAAACCATGGGTCTTATCTGATTCTGACAGATCCCTGAATTGAAACTTTGCACTTAACTCCTTTCTCCAAAATTTTCCTTCCTTCCAAAAGACTCTGCCAAGCCCAGGATGGTCGATTTCCTGGATTGGCTTCTAGATAGAATCTGTATCTGAAATACTTATTCTTGAAGATTTGGTAGAAAAGAGAATGTGGTTTAGTCATCAGCCTCCATCTTTATTTAACTAATATGGCTAGATTGAATGCCTTTAGGTTCTTAAACTCCATACCCCTAAAATTCTTTTCTTTGTCAATTTGTTGTTAAAGCCGAGTTTGTTATTACGTATATTTACCTAGTCAGATATTTGACAACTGTAATGTTAGTAACTAAATCAAGTTATCAACTTACGAAAGTTGTAGGTCTTTCAGAAGTCTTTTAAGAAATTGTTAAATTTTTACAAGTTTATCACTATCGTAACCGCCATTTAATCATTTTTATGAAGCAAGCTTTGCTGGAACCTTTTGAATAGTTTTTTTGTAATGAATACTCAAATGAAATTTGTCTCAAGTTTTTAAAGTGGCTATTGAAATTTTAATTGTTTTAATTTAAAATTTAATTTTTTTTGATAACTCACATTACTCTTTTAACTAATTTTTGTTGAAATTGTATTGGCGTAATATATGCTGATGTAAAAAATTAGTACTACGTATTAGAATAAATTTTGACTAAAACGAAGTGATGAAATATCTAATAATGACATTTAGTAGGTTAATATGAATAATAATACCACGTGTCTTAATATAATTTGTTCACATGTCAATTTAGTATTATATATGTTACAATATAATTTATCTATTTATTCTAATATATATGTGACACTAATTATTTATGTTAGTATACTATGCTAATACGATGTTAATAGAAACTAATTCACAAACTAACATGAAGATCTAAATTAAGATCAGTAAAAATTCAAAAATCAATGATCTTAATTTAGATCTTAAATTTTTAATTTCTAATCATGTTAGTTTGTGAAGTAATTTTTATTAACGAATTTTTATTTTAATAAATAAATTAATTATAATAATTATCGAAATAAATAATTTAAAAAATATTTACCGAAATAAATATCATTTTTTATCAGTGTAAATGAGATAATTTTGTATATATCTCGTTTACAGTGTAAACGAGATAAGACGGGTAGACGCAAAACGTGTATATTTCGTTTGCAGTGTAAACGAGATACATGTATTTTTTTTTAAAAAAAATTGAAATTAATAAAAAATATTAACATTATCAATAATTCAAACTTTTAGCATACAATTAGTACATAAAAAGGTTGGTAGAAAAGATTAAAATGGATATGCTTGATCAATTAGTACTAAAAAAGTTGATGAGATAGTGGGAAGAGAATTAAAACGATTATCTTATTGCTTTTCTATACTTTTGTTTTGTGCCTTCCAAGTGTTTGATAAAATACTTGGTTGAATTTTAAATTAGCTTTTTATGTTCTTAGCTTAGATTGAGTAAATTGGAGACTCTTGAATGGTCAAAGTCTCTTGTTGGTTGGTGATTAAAACTTGCTAGTTGGCTTGAGCTTCACTAACTCTAGTATTTGATTAGGACTTGTAAATTAAAGTTGATTTTCTCACTTGACTTACTTTCAATTGTTAGAGGTTAACTAAGTGAGTGCAATTTACATCTACCGTTGCAATTGATATTGATAATGAGGATAGGAACACGTGTGAGATAACATTTCAATTTTCTTCCCACTATCCCATCAATCTCTCATAACGATTGACAAACCGTTATTTTTATTTTTTAAATTTAAATCAATTCAATTGGATCATAATTTAATTTAAAATTTTTAAAATAAATATATTTGATCAATTAATACTTAAAAAGAATATATAAAAAATTTTAGTTATTAAAAACTCATGTATGTGGTTTCAAATCTGCACGTGCCTTTTACTAAATGTGTCATTGTTTTCATTATAAATAAATAAAAAAAAAAAACTCTCGTTCTAAACAAAACCTAATATTTTTTAAATAAATATTTTATTTTAAAACTTATTAAAAGATGTAATAAAATATATTTATTTTTTGATAAAACTAAAGTATAAAAACTGTACTTATTTTAAAAATGATGGAGTATAAAAAGCGCTTGGTTAAGTAAGTATAATAGCTAATTTATCAAATATGTCTATTTTAAAAATTTTAAATTAAATTATGATCTAATTGAATTGATTTAAATTTAAAAAATAAAAATAATTATTTGCTAATTGTTAGGAGTGATTGATGGGATAGTGGGAAGAGAATTGAAACGGCTATTTCTCAGGTGGATAGTGGGAGATAACGTCGGAGATAATCGTTTCAATTCTCTTCCCACTATCTCATTAACCTTTTTGAGTACTAATTGATCAAACATATCCATTTTAATCTCTCCTACCAACTTTTTTATATACTAATTGCATGCTAAAAGTTTAGATTATTGATAATGTTAATATTTTTTATTATTTTCAAATTTAAAAAAAATACATATATCTCGTTTACAGTCGTTTACACTATAAACGAGATATACACGTTTCGCGTCTACCCGTCTTATCTCGTTCACACTGTAAACAAGATACATGCAAAATTATCTCGTTTATGGTGTAAACGAGATAAGAGAGGGATATTTTTTTGAAAGAAAAGCTCAACACTACAAGTGGAGCGTAAAGGCGTCTGACCATAATAACAAACAAAATAACCAAAACAAAGGAAAATAACAACCTTACTAAGAATAAGGATAACCCATTGTCGTCTTCGGCATAGCCATCAACAACAAAAGGGGTCCGCACCAATCCACTCCCTATAATTCATAAAGCACATGTTGATTATCTCCTCAACCCTTCTACCTTTATTCTGGAAAATTCTTCTATTCCTTTCCAACCATATATTCCAAATTATAGCACAAAAGCACACCATCCACCTCTTGCACTCCTCCTTCCTGGTAGATAACTCAGTCCAGCTTAGAAAATGCTCCTTTAACGTACCCAGGTAAGACCATTGTCTACCAACATAAGACATCCAAGCACACTAAACCTGCCAAGAAAAGCTACAGACGAGAAACAAGTGGTGCCCATTTTCAACACCTTCATTACACAAAGCACAAAATTTATCTTATTGGTTAATGATTCCAAGCCGTCCCAGTCTCTCTTTAGTGTTGATCCTGCCAGACAAAACAAACCAGACAAACAATTCCACTCTTGGAGGCACTAGACCTTTCCAGATAGACTTGGTGAAGCTATAGCTTGTGACTTCCTCTGGGGCCAATTCCGCTTGCAGCACCTGCACAAAAGAGTTAGTTGAAAAAACACCTTGATTATCATATTTCCAGACCACTCTATCCTCTCTATCATATGCAAGTTTAACCAGCCTTAATGTATCATACAGCTGGTTTAGCATATCTAACTCCCATTGGAATAGATCTCGCCTCCATAGAAAGTTCCAGTTCCACTCAAGCCCATCCCAAAACCCACAGTTCCCTATCACTGATCCCCTTTGGTTTGAAATCGAGAAAAGTCGTGGAAAACGATCTTTCAATGAGCCTCCCATAAGCCAAACATCCTCCCAGAATCTCGTGCCTCTCCCGTCGCCAACCTCCATAGACAACCCTATGATTAACTTCTGTCTAACTTGTTGATCCATGCCTTGTAATTGAAAGATATCCTTCCAATGACCCCCCTTGACCGGTAAGGCTTGGGTGGACAGAAGCTCATTTGGATTCAGGTTGTTACATGAGCATACCACCTTTTTCCACAATGGACATTCCTCCTTAGAAAAGCGCCACCACCACTTAAACAGAAGCGCTGCATTGCGTACCATAGCATCCCCAACTCTTAAACCGCCTAATTTTTTAGGAGCCTGCACAACATCCCACTTAACCAGAGCCATACCGTTCTTCCCATCATCTTTACTCCATAGAAACCTTCTCTGCAGAGAGATTAGTTTCTCTGCAACACCTTTAGGCATCTTATACAAGCTCAGATAGTAAACCGGAAGGCTATTCAACACCGACTTGATGAGAACCAACTTACCGGCCTTATTGAGAGCCTTGGCTTTCCAGAGACTAAGTTTTTCCTCCACTTTGTCTATTATTGGCTTTCAAGTCTTCACCAACCTTGGATTTGCTCCTAGTGATATACCCAGATATTTGACTGGAAGAGAGGCTGCCTTACAGCCCAGCACACCACACATTCCTTGTACCCACGACTCTTCATAATTAATAGAAATCAAACTCGATTTGTCAAAGTTGATGCTTAAACCTGACATTAGTTCAAAGCAGCGAAGTAGCCTCCTGTAATTCTTGATAGTCTCTTCTTTCGATGGGCAGAACAGTATAGTATCATCTGCAAACTGAAGATGAGACAACTCGATGTGATCTCTTCCAACCAACAGCGGAGATATGCGACCATTTCTAATAGCCTCTCCAATCATCCTATGTAGGACATCCACCACGAGGACAAATAAGAATGGAGACAGGGGTCACCTTGTCGCAAGCCCCTTTCCATTTTGAACGGCTTAGAAGGTGAGCCGTTTATCAATACTGACATCGAGCACGTACTGATGCATTCCAGAACCCACCCTCTCCATCTTCGACCGAACCCCATCTTTTGCAAGACAATGTCAACAAAATTCCACTTGACTCTATCGTAAGCTTTCAGGAAATCTAACTTTATAATTGCTGCTTGCTTCTTCTTCAGTTTGATCTACTGAACCGTTTCACACGCAATTAGGGCTCCATCATGTATCTTCCGGCCATTGAAAAAGGCACTCTGGGTCTCTCCTACCAATCCTGGCATTACTGTTCGCATTCTCCTTACCAGCATCTTCGAAATAACCTTATACACACACCCCACCATGCTGATCGGCTGCAAGTCTTTAATTTCCTTGGCACCAGTAAACTTGGGGGCCAACACCACCCAAGTGACATTAGCATCCGCCGGTAGCCTGGAGGATTGGAAGAAAGCCATAACTGCTGCAGTAAAGTCGGCACCAATTTTGTCCCAACACTTTTTAATAAAGTTCATATTATAACCATCACTACCTGGCACATTGGATGATTCACAATCCCAAACTGCCTCTCTAACCTCCTCGAGTGTCGGAAGCCTCTCTAAAGCCAGTGCATCTTCCTCACTGATCATTTTTACCAAACCATCTCTGAATCCCATCTTAGGAGACTTCTCTTGGTGATACAACTCCTTGTAAAATCCCCTAATGGCAAGCTTAATTCGAGCTTGATTCCTTATCAATCTTCCGTTAATAACCAGAGCATCGATCCTATTATTCCTCCTTCTTGCAGACGCTAGATTGTGAAAGTATCTCGTGTTCTTATCCATATCCCTCGCATGCCTAGATCTTGACATCTTTTTCCAGTGTAATTCTTTTCTCACATACAATTTCTCACAACATGCCACTAGTGCCCGCCTTCTTGCTTCCAACGTTCCATCATACTCCCCATCACCCACCCTATCGTCTATCTTCTTAATCCCTTCCTCAAATTTCATGATTTTGTTGTCTATGTCACTAAACTTGTCTCTATGCCATCTTTTCAGCGGAACAGACAAAGCCTTCAGTTTATCCGTGAATTGTACCTCTCCTAACCCTCTCCATTCCTCCTTGACCATCGTTAGAAAACCTTCATGTGTAAACCATGAATCCAAACTTCGGAATGGTCTTGGTCCGTCCCTAGGTCTCTTATCTTCCACAATTATAGGGCAATGATCTAATAGACCTGTGGACCACCTCTCAATCGAGTCTCCGGAAACTCCTCCAGCCATTCTACGTTAACTAGTGCTCTATCAATACGACTGCATGACCGTCTTCGAAACCATGTAAACTTCCGGTCAGTAATCGGCAAGTCCACCAAACCCATGTCGTTTATCCAGCTCTTAAAATCTTCCGCTGACAAAGGTAGGCTATCAGAACCTCGCCTCTCCTCGACTTGTACGATTTCATTAAAGTCCCCCAAGAAGCAGCAGGGACCCTGGCACAGCCCAGCTACGTAACTCAATTCCTCCCACACAACAATTTTCTCATCTCGAGTATGGGCACCATAAACTAAGAAGAACGCACAGTTACTATTATTTTCTGACAGCATCCCCTCAACACACAGCCACCTCTCACCTTTGTAGCAATTACTCCTTTTAAAACAAACATCATCCCATATTAGCAACAGTCCTCCAGACGCTCCAATAGACTCTACATACTCCCACCCTGTATCATTTTTCCATAATTTCAACACATCAAATCTCGTTACTGTCTGCCTTTTCGTCTCAACTACACCTAACATGTTCAAACTGTGTTTTCTCCTTAGGTCTTTTATCATTCTACACTTTCCATCTCCCCTTAACCCCCTAACATTTCATGAACAGATAATCATTTTGAGACATTATTACACACCTTTTTATGAGTTTTGGGCCTGCTTCGTCTTACCTTCACCTTCAACTTTGCCATACGTCTTTTCCGCGCAATTTCCTCATTTTGTTCTTGTAGGATAGATATGATGTCATCTTCTTCGTCGTATAGCAATGCTCCAGATTCCTTTGCTAACTCCCAAGTTTTTATGTTTTCTATCCGCTGCTCTTCCAATCTTGAACAACTGTTGTCCCTATCCTCGTCATTAATACCTTTTCCTTCTTCCCGGAGGTAGCCTTCCTTATCACCAATTCTGTTGCCCAAGAGGTTAGTTTCTAGGCCTTTATTGGTTAAATCTTCAGTAACCTCCCTATTTTCAGAGCTGACTCCATCAATAATACCATCAATTGCCCCTGTATTTGTAGCCCCAACCCCTTGTATTCCCTCTTCCACTATCACTGCCCCGTCAACCCGTTCATGGTGTGTACCATCACAACAAACCCTAGCCAGTGCATCATAGATCCTTTTGGCTGCTACCCGTTCACTGTCAGCACCACCCCTGGCTAGCGCACCACCGAAGGCGAGTTACGTGGCTTCTCCCTACAACGAATTCCGCTGCGGTTTGGCTGAGTCCTCATGGGAAACTCTGTCTTCAGCACCCCTGGTGGCAAGGGTATTCGTCTTCACCCCATCCCCTACCGCGCTGCTCTGATGGCGCGGAGAGGCCACCGCACCGGAGAGCATCAAACGGCAGTCGCCGTCGCAAGTCTCATCCTCCTCAGGTCTATCGCACTCAGCCCCTACCACATGAAGATGCTTTTGCGGCGTATGCACAAAGACTGGCCCAGTGCTTCTGCTGGGTCCCTTGCCAACCCGACCCAGCTTGGAGTGACCCAGCCCAATACGGCTTCCATCAGCGCCTTTCCTGGATCTTACTTCATTTGGGCCACATTGGGCCACATAAGTAACAGCATGTTCATTAATAATAGAATCCCCATCAATAATTTGTTCATTACCATCATATGTTGCTCCGCTCTCCATCATAAGAGAGGGATATTTATTTCAATAAATATTTTTTAAATTATTTATTTCGGTAATTATTATAATTAAATTATTATTAAAATAAAAAATTCTTCTATTAACATCATATTAACATAGTATACTAACATAGATAATTAGTGTTACATACATAGATGGTTACAGGCTTATCTATGGAGATTGGTGATGGGCGGCGTACGCGGTTTTCGGAGGATATTTGGTTGCCTGTGGGCCTTTAAAAGAGTGGTTTTCCAGACTTTTCTCTGTTTCAAACCAATGTGGATCTTTTATAGGGGATTGTGGGTTTTTGGGACGGGTTAGACTGGATTTGGAACTTCCAATGGAGGAGAGAGTTCTTTCAATGGGAGTTGGGACTACTGGGTCAATTACATGAGACATTAAGACCTGTGCAACTAGTAGTAAACAGAGAGGATAGAATAGTATGAAAATTTGATAAACAGAGAGTTTATACAACTAACTCATTTGTTCAGGTTTTGCAGGAGGCGATACTCCCGGAGGAGGTGACAAGCTACAACTTTACAAAGACCATCTGGAAAAGGTTAGTTCCACCTAGAGTAGAACTATTTGCTTGGTTTGTCCTGCTAGGTAGGGTGAATACAAAAGAACGATTAAGTTGCTTGGGGATCATTAACCAGGATGACAACATCTGTGTCCTATGCAATAAGTGTGTGGAACACATGCACCACTTGTTCCTATGCTGTGAATTTACCTGGCAGGTGTGGAGTGCTTGGTTAGCAATGACTGGACAACAATGGTCTATAATGTCTATTCCAGGGTTAATGAGAGAACATTTTCTAGGTTGGACAGAATGGCCAAGGAGGAGGGAGGATAGAGAGCAACGACTGACGTGCTTCTGTGATCGTTTGGAACATCTGACTAGAGAGAAATAGAAGGATATTTCAGAATAAAAGTAAAGGTGTTGAAGAAATCACCCACATGACTGTGTTGAGCCACAATGAGTGGAGAGGTGTAGACCCCTTTAGTTGTTGATGGCAATGCCGAAGATGACCAAAGAGCTTCTTTTAATGTTACTAGGTTTCTTTTATTTTGATTGTTTTTCTGTTTGACTGCTCCACAGTATTGTGTTAAACTCTTTTTTTTCAAAAAAAAAAAAAAAATACATACATACATGTTAGAATAAATGGACAAATTATATTGTAACATATATAATACTAAATTGATATGTGGACAAATTATATTAAAACACGTGGTATTATCATTCATATTAACCTACTAAATGTTATTATTAGATATTTCATCACTTCGTTTTAGTCAAGATTTATTCTTGAGATTCAAGACAAATTTTATGATGAATTTAAATATTAACTCTTTTTTTAGTTGAATTTTAAAAGTCGAATAAAATATTCTATAGAATTATTTACGTGAGTTGTGATCTTAGATCAATTAATCTGTGGGTTTTAACCTACATGCGAAAATTTTTTAGTGCGGCAAATAGATAAGTCATAGTACTAGGTATTAATTCATTTTCAATAAATTTAGAAAAAATATATTAGTTCTATAACTAAATTAATTACTATATATTTATATAATTAGTTATATATTAATTTATATTTTTAATTAATAATTAATAATCAGAATAATTCAATATATTATTTTAAAATAATTAAATTTATAATAAATAAATAAATATATTTGTTTATATTAGTAAAGGCTTTATTACGTATATATTAAAATTATCTACCAGTATAAAATACATGTTCGAATATAAATATATATTAAAAATAAATTAAATTACACATATATTTATATACAAATATATTAACAGCTAATTTTAGTAACTGATTTTGATATACGAATAATATTTTTCATTAGTAAAATATGTCTTTTATAAGATAACAAATATCTATTTCTATTTGTGACTAATTAATGATTACTTAATTAGTAATTAGCTTTTTCTTCTTTTTTTATTATTATTCTATGATGTACGGGCACTGACACGGACACGGGACACGACACGACACGGGACACGCCGACACGCGAATTTTAAAGTCTTACATGACACGGGGACACGTATATATATAAAATATAAAATATTTTTTAGATAAATTGTAATGATATTTTTGGATATTTATTGATATTAAAATATAAATTAAAATTTTTAATTATTTTTAATGTCTTATTTTAATTATATCAAGTATTTAAAATATTTTTTGTTTTAATAAATAATAATATATATTATATCTAAATTTATTTTCAGAATATATGTTAAGAATAAGACTGGACACGCGGATACGTGATGGTATTTAGGTGTGTACAGACGTGTCCGGAGAAGAATTTTTTATTGTTTATTAAGACACGGTTGGACATAGCAGACACGTGTGTCGGACGAGTGTCGGTGAGTGTCATATCCGAAATGTGTCCGACACGCGGACACGATAACTCAACGAAGTGTCCGTGCTTCGTAGTTATTATTATTTGAGAAAAGAGTAAATGAGTATCTAATCTTTTAGTTTAAACACAAATAAATTTTCACTAATTAAAAATATAAAAAATATTTTTTATTTTTTAAATTTTTTTTAGAAGATTTGTTTATTTTTATATATTTTGAATAAAAAAATTTAATTATTCTGTATTTTTAAAAAATTATTTTTATTTTTAATTAATAAAAAAATGTATTTATCTTCGAATTAGAAAATAAAGAATTTATTTGTTTTTTTTTTATAACTGAAAATTCCTCGTACTCTCTCGTTTAGTTATCAAATTCGGTTTGATTTGGTCGGTTCGACTGAAAACCCGGTTACCTAGTTATCTGGTGGAACCGAATTATTTGTCGAATCATTTAAGTAATAAACCCAGTGAAAATTGGTTCGACTCACCGGATTTCATAAAAAACAGTGACTCGGGCCGGTTCATATAACCCAGACCGGTTTTTTTAATGGAAAACAGTGCTGTTCTCTTCATCACTTACTCCCCTGCGTTGTGGTGCCCTAACCTAGAACCAACACCCATCTCACATCTCTCTTCTCTCGCCACTCTCTCCCAGTCTCCCTCAAGCTCGCGTCGCCACCTCAAGCTCGCGTCGCCGCCTCAAGCTCGTCGCAAGCTCTGTCGCGCTAAGCTCGTTTTCCTGCTTCGGCCATCAACACTTCCTCCGTCGTGAGTATGGGTTTAGGGTTTCAACTTCGCCCCAAATCTTTCATCAACGCTTGCTTCATCTCTCTAAACTCTGAAGCAAAGTTCAAAATCACCCAACTAAACCGTAGGTTCTCCCTGCAATGGTTCTGTTGTAGTGCCACTGCTGTCCATGCTGTCGGCGCCTCCGCGTCCTCTTTTGTAACCTAGGCCCTTTCTTGTAGCTCGGCGTCCTCCTTTCCCCTGTCCCCGCCCTCCCTGACTTCTCTGTTCGAGGCTTGGAGCAGCTTGTCGCCGTGTCGCCGGTCGCCGTCGTTTCGCCGGTCGCCGTCCGTATCTCCGTCGAAGGTTAGTGGCACTGCTTTCACTTCTTTGGTTCTTCTCTTCCTTTTATGCTCTTTTTGCTGATTTTTGAATGTGAAGTTGTGAATGGATTAATGAAATCAAATAATTGATTTTGTGCTGCTGCTCTTTTTTTAATTCTTAAAATTTTTGTTGAAATTTTCTTGCTGCTGCTAAAAAAGGATTAGGGATTAGGGATTACTTGTTGCTATTTTGTAATTAGGGATTACTTGCTGCTGTTTTGTAATTAGGGATTATGCTCAGTTAGCTTTATTGATTTCAGGTTTAGTGTGATTAGGGATTACTTGTTGCTGTTTTGTAATGTTTGTTGCTGAAGCTAAAATGGAAATCAAATTAAATGCTGTTTGTTGCTTCCATATATTTTCTTTGATAATATTTTTCCTATTATAAATTATGGTTTTGAGTCAAAACTTTATATTTGTTTTGTCTGTAGTTTGATTTGAGATCATTAGATCTGATCCGATCCTATTAAGTTCAAACTATGGGTTTGGATTTTTGGTGTAGAATTGTTGGTTACCTGTTTGAAGTGTGTATTTCTTGAAATTGGATATGTTTTGAACTGGATTGTGATTTTATGCTGCATTAGGTATTGATAGTTCATCTTGGGTGTAGTTTTGGGATCATTTACTTGTTAATTCTCGGACATTCAGTTTAGTAAGGATCTTCTTGTACAAATTTGTTATCTTTCTTTAGGTTCCTTATAGATTTATTGGTAATAAATCTATATAAATGCTGGATCATTTTGAACTGGAGAGGTATCGTAGTAATAAAAGACCGACAGAGCACATCCAAGAGCCTATCCCATGGTGCATGCTTTTTGCCGATGATATCGTCCTTATGGGAGAGTCAAGGGAAGACCTAAATAAGAAGTTGGACTTATGGAGAGAAGCTCTAGAAGTGTATGGTCTGCGTATAAGCCATAACAAGACAGAATATATGGAATATAAGTTCAATCTGAGAAGGAAAAACCCTAATATAGAGGTGAAGATTGGAGAAAACATCCTACCAAAAATTAAAAGTTTTAAGCATCTTGGGTGCATCATACAGGATAATGGAGAGATTGAACAGGATGTAAATCATAGGATCCAAATAGGTTGGTCAAAATGGCAGAGTGCATCTGGTTTTATATGTGACAAAAAAAATGCCTTTAAAACTTAAAGGTAAATTATATCGCACTGCTATAAGACCGGTTATGCTTTATGGTACGGAGTGTTGGGTGGTCAAATGGGAGCACGAACATAAGCTGAGTGTGGTAGAGATGAAGATGTTGAGATGGATGAGTGGTCATACGCGATTGGATAAAATAAGGAACGAAGATATAAGGGAGAGAGTTGAAGTAGCACCCATTGTGGAAAAGATGGTTGAATCGCGTCTCAGGTGGTTTGGACATGGGAGAAGAAGACCGACAGAACACCCAATCAGGAGGGTGGATGAGATGGAAGATGGAGAAGGGGTGAAAGGTAGAGGAAGGCCTAAGAAGACCATCCATGAGGTGGTCAAACGAGATCTACATGTAAACGGTCTCTCTGCAGACATGATACATGACAGAGAGCACAATGGCGTCATTTGATTCATGTAGATGACCCCACCTAGTGGGACAAGGCTTTGTTGTTGTTGTTGTTGAACGGTCCCTTTGCTAGATCATTTTGAACATGTCTGTTGGCGTAATTTCACTTTGTAGTATATATCATTATATCTTAAATGGTCTCTGAAGTCTTATCTTTGAACGAGGTGTTTTTGTACTCTTTATTTTTAGTTAGACCATTTTCAAGATGGAGTATTATTTTTTCTTCTTTTCAGTATATATAACATTATTACCTGTTTTTATCTGTCTAGGTGGCCACAAGTCCACAACTCAAGGAGTATATAGGTTATGTAATATTTCTACAGAAATTCAGGCATAAATATGAACAAAACTTCTGTTTAAATATATTTCTTTTATTTGTCTATAGAGATTCAGACATAAATATGAACAAAATTAATATTTGATTATTATTATTATGTTTATAAAGACTTACATTTTAAATTTTAATACATAATTTTAATTTTATTTATATAATTTTATATTTTTTTTAATTATGATCGGATCAACCGGATGAATCAGTAACTTACCGGTTGAACCAGTAACCCAGTGACCCAGTCATATGGGTTGATTGTCGGTTCGATTCTAATAAGTATGCTCTCTCGAACTCTCTCCTCTGTTTTCTGAACTACTGGGCTCGATCCCCCATTTCTAACCAATTTGGAAGAAATAAAACCAGCTAGATCTAGCGGTACAATAGAGTCATTCTCTTCCAGTTCTTTGCATTGAAAACAGAAGCAAATTCATAATTTGGTTGAGTGATAATTCTTTTCTAGTGAGTATAATATTCTAGACAATGTGTGTAATAAAATAAGATGCCATCATTTCTCTTGTTCTTTTAGTTAGATAATTTTACAATAAGATACCATCGACATTGGTTAATAATTCACAAGGAAAAGCTACTTCTTGTGATCACTTATGACAGTGAACACAAGGTGCTAATCTTACAATAAATTTCTTTCATGTTCGCTTGATTTGATGGATTCTCCCACATAATTAGTTCTCTTACTTGGTTCTCAATCTTTATGATTTCTCTCACCAAGTTACTAATGCAGAATCCCAAGCAACTGTAATGAAAAAGCATTTCCTCATCTCTGTTAGTGTGAGTTCTGCTAGTTACGCCCTCCAGGTGTTTGAAGAAAGTCCCCAAAATGATTTCCACGTCCTCATCTCCAATCAAGAATGTTTCTGCATTGGGATATTCTCCTGACTCAATATCACAAGGAAGATTTCTTTTCTTCAACTCTTTCTCTAGTTTCTTAAGCGACTTCATCTTTGTTATCTCTTCGAGGCATTTCAATGTCGGGCCAACTTTGTTCTTAAAATTCTCTATAGTCTCATTCATTCCGTTTCGTAGGTCGACCTCGGATCCTCCATTACCCTTCTGTGATAATTGTGTGAGTTGTTCCACTGAGTATGCCACAAAGAGTAAGAGGTCTGCTGTCCTTGATAGAGATTCGAGCATCTTTCGGTAGCAAGCACCATGAAATGGAAGGAACCAGAAATTTGGCTCCAAATCAGCTTCTGCTATAAATGCTTCCAGTTGACACACCAGAGATTTCATCTTATTTTGTCCTTCTCTTAGTGCTTGAGAACTTATAGATGGCATTGGCATGTCTTTGTTAATGCAATCTTCAAGTGTTCCCAAGCTTTCCGAAAGTGCAGTTTTCGCTAGAGTAGTTGCTCTTGAGGGACTCACTAGAATCTCTACAATGATGAAGCAAACGAGTCCTATCGTGGCCTCGGTGATTCTCGTTATTGCGAATTGAGTTGGAGGGCCGTAATGCTTCCTACCAAGGATAAGTGAGGCTCCTATAACAGCTGAAATCGCACCAGATTGCCCATACATTTTGCTATGCCTAAGAAAAGTATAGAAAACCAGCCATGGTATAAGAGGCAACAACCTCAAATCCGCATATTTATGGAAAATGGAGCAACAAAGAACCCCATAGATTGATCCCATTGCTGTTCCCTGTCCGCGCGCATTTGCAACCGAGAACGTTGGTTGGCGTCTAGTATCAAAACTGATAGCGATTGTGAGTCCTGACCAATATCCATTTTCCTTATTATATGTCAAACCGAAGAAGACAGCAAGACCTAATGAAAGGGAGCACTTGAATGCAAAAACCAAGTTGTGAGTGCTAGGCATAAAGTTCATAACAACCTCTGCTATCTTTCTGAAGATCCTTTTGGAATCACCAATTTTCTTTGTTTTCTCCACCATGTGGTCAATTTTCTTTGTCACAGGTGAATTGTCTAGGAGAAGTTGCAAACAATACAAGAAGAATGAAGTTGGAAGATCTTTATAGGCTTTGGAAATGCTTCTGTTCAAAATTTCCTTCTTGGTCTCTAAGTTGGTGGTTGCATCAAAAGGTGCAAAACACTTGCCTTGTTGATCTAATTTTTGGCTGAATCTTCCTTTGCAATGGATCAAGGCACCTCTGAGCTCTTCATCAATGACATCAATGGGAAAAGAAGTGCAACTTGATAAAGCAATGTCCATCCCTCTGATTGGTACCTCCAAGTCTTGCAGTCTCTCCTTTGGGTCTATGCAGTGAGGATTACGAGGCCTTTCCCAATGCATGCCTTTCTTTTTAGTGAGAAAAAGATGACCAAATATTATAATTAATTCATAGCTGTTACTAGGAAACTAATTAACTGAATATGCAAGTACTGTTCAATCCAATGCTTTTGGTTATGGTTGATAGCTTACCATGTTAACTTCGATTCTCCGGAAAAGCTTGGCTCCTATTGTAGAGAGGGTCATGGATTGATTGAAAAAACCAACAGCAGTTGAACTATCTGAGGCAGTGATGGTGTCTATATTCCAATTTAACCTTTCAGATATGTTATCAGTGTATAATCGGTAGAGTTTCCTCACCTGAAAAGTACAAATTGCACAAAAGGAGCCAATAATTATAAAAAAATTGCGCTAAGGCGGACATATGTCTGAACTTTCATTAAGGTATATAATTGGATGTGCTATTCATGCTTTAGCTTATTTATTTATTTATTTTTTCAGTGAATGACGATTTCCTTAAAAAAGAAAGAAATAAAGAAAAACAACAGCAATTGGTGTTAAAAGTCTCAATTCTTATGTGGAGAGAAATTATTCTGCGCACATGGTCATGAGCTCATGGATTCATGGGGCACTTAGCGATGACAATACAACTCGTAACTACCGGTACCCGACCTGCCTCTATACGATGGGACGAGCAATTACCTGACTCAGTGCAGGCGGGTTTTTGTTTGGGACATGGTAGGGTTGGTATCTACAGATAACCGTCTTTATCGGCTCTGGTATAAGTCAATAAAAAAGTTTAGGATCAAGATCCTCTAAAGTGAGAAAGTTATAAATTGAAGAGTTAATCACTTTTAAATTAAGATAATAAGATATATATTTCATGAAAGTTACAAAATTAATAGTTCCTTCACTTTATCAACTTTTTTATTTCAGAGGATACAAATTCAAAATTTAGCATAAGAGATTAGGAGTGGATAGAATCAAGGTTGAATATCTTGCAGGACCAATTAAGGTGCAAATTTTTACTACCTACAAGTAGTAACAAAGTAGAATTTATAGAATAGAATAAAGTAGAGTGAAATTGGATAAGGCAAAAATTCGCTTCTATCCTTCCCATTATCATTCTTAAAAACACTTAACTAAATCATTCTCAAACTATTATAATAAAGTGATATTGTATGCTCCAAAAGATCGAACAAAAACAAAAGTAGAAAAAGTAGTATTTCACCTATCTATAGCCCATTATTATCTTGCATGTTTAGTTAAAAAGTCTATTTATGAACGGCATGAATATAGATATAGTTTATCTAAGTGCTCATAAAGTATTTAGGAGTAATAATTAAACCTATATTAAATGTCTTCAAAAAATATTCTAAAAAAAACTTGCAAGTATATTCCTATAAACCATTGTAATATTCGGGAAGGAGGGACAGAAGATTTTGGGAAGGAGGGGAAAATCCAAGCTTTTGCTTATCTAAAACAAGTGTTGACCTATTTCTTATTCACTCAATTTTAATTATTATTTCTCCCTAATCACTCAAATGATGTTGTACAATGTACACTCAGCCATGTTAACCTTTCTCTCTAACAAACATGTGTGGAAACATGCACATGGAAACAAGATTTCTCCTATAGTCCTATCTCATTGGAACATATCTCATGGGTCAACGGAAAAAAATTTTTGTGACGTCTAGTCATTACATACAGATAAAAAGGTTTCATTAATAAAGGATGTGTATAATATCTGTATATAAGGGGAAATTAAATATACAAAATGTTTCTCTTAATGTATTTTCCATAATAATACTAAAACAAATCCTCCAAAGGCATAAATTTTGCCATTAGGCAATTGGTGGTAGATAGATTGGCCATTAGATAACATAAATGATATCATTTTATGTTTTTTTTTTTTTTTCTTTTCGATTTTCTAGTGTTATCTTTATGTCATATACAGGTAAATTTTAGGATTAAATTTAAGATCATAATATCATATTAAGGAAGGTGGTTTCTTTAAGCTTAGACTAACACTACTATACCGTCTAAAAAAGAGAAAAAAAAAACTAACATCCTGTTGGTATTATTCTATTTATATTTTTTTCTCAGCATCACAGTGAAGTATTATTGCTCTTGCACATTAACAATGTTATTTCGCTCATCATTTACTCTTCTCAATTTAGATTTGGTCACTTTTTTATATTTTATTAATATTTCTTTAATTTTTCTTGTTGACAAGACGAGCATTGCTTGCTCTAAACTAATAATTGCTGTATTTTAACTTTCACGAATAAGTTATTTTGCAAGATGTAATCACTAAGAAAGAAAAAGAAAAAATGAAATAAAATGCATATGCTATGTAATTAATAGAATGGAGAGGGACTACTGGAGGCTGCAGGGCAAGGAATTTGATTTTGTATTAAGGGGGAAGTTAGTAAGATTATCCTATGATTTTGATTTGTTTCTTTTGAATTTATTTAGTTGAATATTCTTGTTACTCTTGTACGTTGCTTGTGGTTTTTGTATGTTGTAACTACCACCCTCGCTCCCGGTTCACAGCCTTCATGTGAGTGGATAATAATAATAATAATAATAATAATAATAATAATAATAATAATAATAATAATAGTATAATTTAACTCATTTTAAACATTTTTTATTATGTAAAAAATACTATACTCTTTATTAATTAAATAAATTTTAACTCTTTATTTATTATATTTTATATTAATGATTCAGATTTAAAATTTAAAAATTAAAATTTCGAATTTAGAATTTAAGATTTAGAGTCTAAAATTTATAATTTAGAATTTATAATTTACGATATAAAATCCAGAATTTAAATTTTATAATTTAAAATTTAGTATTTAAATTTTAGAATTTAAATAGCGCTGTACTCCTTACTTAATTTCTCGGAAACGCATATTAATTTACCAAAGTAGGCATTAAATTTACGTTACTTTATTAGGAGTAATACAATGATCATTTTAGTCCAAATAAAAAAATAAAGTGTAAAATCTTTTTTTGTCTCTATCTTTTTTTAATTTAGCCAACTCACACTTTAATAATTAAAAAATGATAATTTGTCTCTATTTTTTTTGTTAGATTCATGAATCCTTTTATGAAAATCTTCGATAAAAAGTAATAGAAAATATTTGGGTATGATATTAGCTAGTATGATTTGGTCTTTATCTATTTTATATAGATGATAACCATTTGATTGATACAATTTATTACTTATACAGTTATCAAAACAACGCTGCAAATGAATGATAACCATTTGATTAGGAATCATTTTGATGATTATGTAAGAACTAAACAGTTCTAATCGAATGGTTATTATTCACATATGATTGATAAAGGACGAGCCATACAAGTTATGTTACACGTAAGTATTTTCGTCATTCTTTGCTAAAAATTCTTACAGAAGGGTTCATATGTTTAATAAAAAGGAAGGATAACGGCTCATGCGTCTAATGAAAAGAAAGGATAATAGATAGATTGTCAGCCCCAAAAAACAAACTCTTTCCAGCCCTTGATATTTAATTCCATGAAACTGATTAGTCCCTCTGTTAATGATCTCTCTTTAGAACATGTTTGTGTAACACGTTAATCACTAATATATTTTCTATTTAATTTTTATAAGTAAAAACATTTTTTTTTAAGGAAGAAAAAGCTCAACACATCAGGGTGGAGCAACTGGAAGTCAAGTAACAAAAATCTCAAAGAACAATCCGTGAACGAACAACTCAAAAGTAAAGGAACCTCTAGTCATCTTCGGCATTGCCATCAACAACCAAAAGGTTCGCCACCACTCTATTTGTCGAAAAAAAATAACCAAAAATAGTTTAAAACTCACTAATATTTCTTAGTTTTACACAATAAATTTAGTTAATGCATTTGAAAAAAATAACAAAAAATATAAAAAAACAAATTAAACGGTCTTGACAATTATCCTTAAAAGACAATAAAACTCTCAACAAAAAAAATTTGTCAATCTTAGTTAGCTTTTAATAGATAAATTAATAATTTAACATGTTATTTAGACTTATTCCATTAATACAGAAAAAAATATTAATAGATAGATTAATAAATTTTATAAAAATAAAAATAAAAAATTAAAAAGAATATTTTATTTTTATTGAAGATCTCGTTGCCTTTCGAAATAATTATCAAAAGTTATTTAGATTTTTTTTTCATTGAAAAAACATATCAAAAGTTATTTAGAGTTTTTTTTCATTGAAAAAACATAGGGGTCGAAAAAAAATTTTACTCAAAAATAAATGAAAGTTGCTTTCTTAATTTCTTTCACAAATAAGGATGAAGGTTAGCGTTCTGCTGTATAACGCTAATTTGAAACAAACGAAGGAAAACAAAAAATTAATTGTTTGACAGATTTTTTTTTTAGAAAAAAGTAATGTATGAAATATAAATTTCGGATTAAGTCATGGGTTTTATAAAAATAGATAAATAAAGAAAGTATACAAATAAATTTATTCAATAAGTAATAATTTTATATACACCGCCGTCGGAGAATATTACATCAAATAAGTCTTCTAACTAAAGTAACAATAATTGTTATATATCACTCTCTACCAACAAAAAAAATAGTGCTACATCACTTTTTATTTTAAAATTATATTCGACATAAAAAAACTTTTAACTTCTAGTGTGATGTCATCGATCTACTAATTTCATGGAACTACTTCGTAGTATTTTCGAGGGATGATAGGCATATACCCCAAAGTGGACTCATCACTAATATAGTAATAAGTGAAAACAAGTAATTTTTTTTAAAAAAATTCTTTTATGTTAAACAAAAAGGCTAAGTATATATTATAATTAATCATAATATATTTGTATATAAATACACGTATAATTTAATTTTTTTAATATATTTTATATTAATGGTTAATTTAGATGCATATCAAACATAATTATAAATTAAATCGATGTCAAAAAGAATAAAAATATTATTTGTATATAAAAATTAGCCATTAATATATTTGTCTATAAATATATATGTGATTTAATTTATTTTTAATATGTATTTATATTTTTACATATATTTTATACTGATAATATATTTTATACTGATAAATGATTTAGTAGCTGATTTTAGTGTACACGTAATATAATCGCAAAAAGAATTACTATTTTTCCCGATGATACACGTAAAAAAGTTTCCCTAACAAGATTTCATAAGGATTATTCTTCTAATTCCAAATTCAATATGTCTAAGCATGAATTAATGCATAATTAGCATAGATGTATGTATATATATTGCTACAAGCTAGGTTACCTCATAATAGGCGAGGCGAGGATATGGTACCAACATGGCAAGGATTGAAGCCACAACTCCAAGGGCTGTGGAGGATGCGGCATGAATTGGGTAAACCGTCACCCCTGCTTCCGCCGCGCTATTTATCGCGGCGCTTACATGAACAATCACTAATTGCCCGAATGCAATCCGCTTAGCCACCAACTCCAACGATCCAGGAAGCGCCACTAAAAATGAACCGGCCGCGACCATCATCGCGGCCGTGTGGTTAGAGAAGTTGGTAGGTCCTATCACATGAAGGCTAAGAAGAGAAACGATCATGACCTGGACAGTGGCAAAGAGGACGTGGCAACAACCTCTTAGGGTGTCACCGAGTGTTGCGTCCGAGACTATGAGGATTGTGGTAACATACGAGAAGGCCGGGAACTCGAGATAGTGCCGGAGGGGTTCGGGGCCGTAGAGGGAGGTGCAACCTACTATGGTGCAGGCTAGAGTGGTCCTTAGGGCTGATCCTAAGCGTGCTTGCCACACCTCTGCCCTTGTGCTACTAATTGTGTTTATAATCTTTGACATGATAATATTAACTAATAATGAGAGGGAGTATATAATTTGAAGTACAAAAATTTGAGATTGTGAATTGAATTGGTAGCTTGTGAAGTATTTGATGAGGAGTTAATAAAGGCATATGTGTGAAGTATGGTTTGACAAATAAGAAATGAGTAATGACAATAAGGCATTAGAAAGGGACACTATTTCGATTTTGCTAGCTAATACAAGTAATAAATGTCATGCCATATTACTAAGTTATAGGTTTTTTTGTCATATACTATATTTTATTTTAAACCGAACAATAATATTCGAGAGCAAGAGAACGCAATGTTCCGATTTTGTTGGGGAGTAAAAAAAAAAGAAAAGTCTAGGGGCAGCAACTTTGTTAAATTGTGGCCAGCATGTAACCAGAAAAAAAAAATGAGCTATTAGATGAAATTTCATACCAATCTCACACCATTAAAACCATAACTGATGGCTATTTGATGACTATAAATTACAAAAGTTGCTGGGCTTAACATTCCTAAAAAAAAATTCATTAGCAATGGATAATAAAAATTGGCACACCCAAAAAAGTACATATAAAATTTAGAAACCACACATAAAAAATTTATAGTAACTATTTATTATTTATTTTTGTTTTCAAATTATTCTCGGAGATTTGATAGCGCCATAACCCTTACTTCTGCTATCTTTCTTCCAATTGTACTATGTTTGTTAATAGAACAAAGTTAGTGGGGAATAACTAATAGGACTTATGCCTCAAGAGGGAAAAGCATGAATCAATTTGGGGTTGTCAAGTAGTTAATTTATTTACCTGCTTTAATAAGTGTTGAGTATTCGAATTTTATCTGATAACATAACAGTTTGTTATTGGCCATAACAAATCTTTAAAAAATATTTCTATTTGTGACAGATTAATCTCTGTGACTGGAAAATACTTTGAGAAAAAAAAGAAATATTGATGGCAGGAATGATCAGTTACTTTTCTTTGTCGGAACAAGTGTTTGCCTCTAATATTTTTCTTCGTCCGTTGCATTAAAGCTTTCTTATACTGTGGAGCTGTGCAGAACTAACTAACTAAGTACATGTTTAATTTTGGACCATGAGAACGTTATTCATGTGGAATGTTAATCATCCAAAATAGTGGTGTTGCTATTGTTTGAATTGTTGGGTGTGCACTATTTACTATTAAGAAGCTAACATATCTTCTTCTAATGTAATGATAACGATATATATTATATCAAAGACAATGAAATCATGTAAGTGTTAAAATAAGAAAGATGGAGACAGAAAAATAAAACGAATTGAAATGACACCAAGTGGCATTTGAAATCTAGATTATAGGGAGGGAGATGAATCAGCATGACCCACCCCCCATTCGTTAATGGTGTATATAGCTCCCTCTAACCCAGGGTACTGGATTCCCTTTCCCTATGGGTGGCCATACTTAACTATACTACTCGCTTCTCAGTTCTCACCCAAATGCACATTAGTTGGTAGTTGCTATCTATACAAGTTTATTTTGAAAATACATAAATACTAGTCCTTTTAATGAACTAGCATTTATTATTAGATTTCATTACGGCTCTTTTTATTTAAATAAAAAAATTATATTTCATTTTAAATCATTGTACAAAGAATGATATTTGTGTATATTATCTCTTAATTTTACACTAGTTGGCAGACCAATTTTACACATTATGCCGGCAAAATCTATTTTTTAATTCCTAGATGCAAAATTTTTGAAATGATTTTTTTATACCTCAATTTAACTCCATTGCTAGTGAAATTGAAGAATAACGTGTTTTATCTGGGTGGTTGCAACCACTACCAGTAAAATTGAGGAAGAATATTTTTATGGAATGATTTTGAAATAGATATATCATATATGTAACCAAAACAAACTTTTGGGGTATGGTGAATAGTATAGACTATAGACAACGAGAGAAGCCTAATGCCCTAATGTAGCTAATGTATAAAGGGGAGGCCACAAAGATCCCCACTCCCCAGTGACACGACCTTGGTTGAACCGGCACCTAAATGTGGATGTGGTTTTGTAGGCAAATTAGTTACACAAGGCGGCAGACATCCGATAGTCATACTTAAAACTCATTTTTATATTGTTAATTTTCCGTTGATGCAAAAGTTTTTTGTTTTGTTTTGTTTTGTTTTTTTTTCTGTTGCATTGCTCTATTTCAAGGCTACTGCTATGTCAATATTATTCTTCAATTTCGTAACCGTTGAAAACCGGTTCAAACTGTGAACCGTTATCAAATACGATTCGAATAGAAGCCAAAATCAGAAAATTGGGAAACTGGCATTGGACTGTCGAATCGGCCAGAAATTAGTTGGTCAAATCGAACTGTGACCCGGTCGATTTTTGAAAAATTTCCAAAAACGGCCACGTTTTCCTTTTCCAACCCAAACTTCCTTAACCATTACTCCTCTATTTTCCAATTCCACAACGGGCAGAAGCAGAACGCGAAGCAGCACTGCCCTTTTTTCCGGTTCCCCTTTGTCTCATCGTCATCAAAGCCACCGGCGTAACTTCCGTCCACCCATTGGTGTAACTTCTATCCACCCACCATCGCCGTTGCAACTTCGACCTTCGAAGCCACCGGCGCAACTTCTATCTAGACAACATCCAGCCACTACCATTTGAGCTTCGAAAACTGAAACCGTCGTCATCAGTCTTGCCTGCTGCCTCTGTTGCACAGCCACTTCCCGCTGGCACCAGCTCTGTACCACCGCGTCAGCCACTGTCTTGCCAGCCACTGTCTCTGCCAGCTCTGCTTTGTTCTAGCTTCTAGCCCTACGTATTATTTTTTTTTGTAATAATAATTGTTGTTAGTTAACCTTGTTGTTGTTACTGACTTACTGGGTTAAATAATTGTTCAAAATTGAAATCTGTTAAAGATGTGATAAAGATGCCTCAACTGCATATATGCAATGGCCATGGACAATTTTTGACTGCTTTGAATAACAAAATTCCTAGTAAGATTCTAACTTTAGGGTGTTAATAAAGGTATGTTGGGTTAGGGAGAATTGCAGAAGCAAGATTTTGATATATACGCAGACTCATAGGAGCATTTCTAACACTAATAACAAATTGTGAACATTATTTTTCTTTTGTTCCTTTTTCATTTTATCTTCTAGTTTTTGTTGGTCAAAGTAAGCAAATGACTTACCTTAGGCATGTAAGTATTTCCATTTGGTTGCTCAAAATATTGGGTCTTGTTATTTTTTTTTGTTAGTTCTTGTACTTAGATACTTTTATTTTGTTTTTTTATATTTGTCATATTATGATTTGTATTCCCTGTGGCCTGTACAATAACAATAGTAACTTGATTAATAAGTAGTGATTAACTAACTGATCAGTAATTATGGGATTCTCTGGTGTCTTTTCTTTTAGATGGTTTCATTTGTTCTTCTACAAGAAGCCAAAACTTTTTTGTTAGTATAAAGCACAGTTGTTTAAGAGCTGGTTATCAACATATGCATACTTAATGGTTCTTAGAGAAGAGATTTGCTAGGATTAGATACTCAATAATAAAGCTTTGTTATCTTTATAGAGGTTAATATAGTAATTCACATATAGTACTAATATATCATTTTAATGTATAATTTAATTTTATTCGTAAGTCAGATGATAGGTTTAACTACATTCAAGTTTGGTCAAGCTAAATAACTCTTCACCTCGTAAATGTTTGAAGAGGCCTTTTAGTGTAAGAATTCCAGTTTGTATTAGCATTATCCTATCCTTGAATTATTTTGTACATATGTTTCGAATTGAGTTTTTCTTGTTTGTTCAATAAACCAAGTTATATAATTTGTAAGAGAATGCAAACAATGGATTTAGTTATCAATAACATTTTGTTGATATAAAAGTAAATTATAATTATGTTTTAATATGTTTATTTTTATTTTATCTATTATTTTATTATAAAATGATTATTTCGGTTAAATTACAGTTGAACTGGTCGAACCAATAAACTAATAGTCAAAATGGTTCGATGATCGGTTCGATTTTCAAAACCTTGTGTAAAACATGTTATTTCTTAATTTCATTGAGAAAGAATATGAAATTGAGGTAGAAAAAAGTTGTTTCTAATTTCGTAGTTAGTAGCACAAAAGTGATTTTTTTTTTAATTTCGTTGGCACAAACTACAAAATTGGACTACCTATCAAAAAATAAAATTGCATGAAAAACGCAATTTTTTCTATAATGATTTTGATCTATACAAATAAGAACACAATGGAATGCCAATTAAATGATAATCCGACATTACGAGATAACGATAACGGCAGCATCAACAAGCCACGAAAACGTCAAATCCAAACATTAAGGACGCGATATAAAGGCACCAAATACTGAGAAACGATAACTGATGGGAAGATTATTGTCGATCTAGAATTTCATCAATAGAAAAGAATTGTTATAGTATAGTCCTAGACCGACGTGTAACCCTCTCAATCAAATTTTGATATGGTTGTCACAAAGTCAACCCCAATAAAAAGTAACCGAGAGTATTGGTCTCGGGTCGTCCTCAAGAGAATGGACAAACATGTGCATCAATATTGGTTAGAATTTCGGGGTTGGGAGTCATAAACAAGAATTTAAACTACTAAACTTAACATGCAAGAAATCTTAAAGTGCAAGAAACTAAATTAAAGCAATTGAAGCAAGATGTAAGTAAATGCAATCTAACAAGATAACATATAAAGCTACTTCTATTCTAAGACTAAGTGAACAACTAAATTAACTATAACAAGAATCAAGCAATTGAGATTTTTTGGGTTTCAAATATGAATTACAAAAAGGAACTCTTGGCTAGGCATAGGAATTGGGGTCACCATCCTTGTCTAATAACCATATCTTGACAATTATGAGGAACCAAGTCCATTAAGTCTACTTCTACAAGTGAAGTATGTCAAATGGCTTGGTCAATTTCAACTCATAAGTCCTAATCTACCTACTAATTGTGTGTATTGTGTGAATGATTGAGTCCCCCCTTCCCCCTTGGTTCCTTGGGTCTTTTCCATGCAGAATCAAGTTGGATTTGGGCCTGGAGCCTCTCAAAAATCGCCAGCCAAGATTTCATTAATGAGGTCACGTGTTGGGCGTCACGCGTGCGTGTCAGCCACGCGTGCGCGTCATTTGAATTCTGCGAGCCATGCGTTGATAAACCACTATTTTATGGTTTATTTTTTATTAAATTGGGTGGATTTTATCCATTATTTTCACACTTATTCATATAATTTGCATGTTTTATATTTTTGTGCTATGATTGAACACATGCTTCTTTGGCCTTAAATTTGCTAATTTTAATCTTTTCTTATTACCATTCGATGTCGTGATATGTTTGTTAAGTGTTTTCAGGGTTTATAGGGCAGAAATGGCTTACAAGATGAAAAAGAAGCATGCAAAAGTGGAAGGAACACAAGAAATTAAAGATTTCAGAATCTGGTAGCGACGCGCACGCATGGGCGACGCGTACGCGGGACCAGTGCTACAGACATACGAAGCACACGCGTGGCTGACGCCTATGCGTGGCCAGTGAAAAGTCTAGCGACGTGTACGCATGGCTGACGTGTACACGTGACGAGCGTCACGTGCTGCAATTAACAGAATTCGCCGGGGGCGATTTCTGGGCTGCTTCTGACCCAGTTTCAGGGCCAAAAATACAGATTAGAAGCTGCAGAGTGGAGCTGGAAGGGAGACTAGCTTTCATTTACACAATTTTAGATTTTAGATGTAGGTTTCTAGAGAGAGAGGCTCTCTCGTCTCTCTAGGTTTTAGGGGTTTTTGTCTCGCTCCTTTTCAAATTCAGATTTCTACCTTACTTTAATTTAGTTTCTCTTCTACTTTTATTTGTTCTAGTACTTTAGTTTATCTATTTCTCTCGTTGATTTCTTTATGTTGCCAATTTAGTTTATGAATTCTTCTTGTTTCCTTTAATCCATATTAATGCAATTTATGTTTCTATGTTTATGATTGCTTTCTTTAATTTGTTGTTATTGTTTCCTCTTGCAATTGTTAGTCTTAGATTTTGCTATGTCTTGTTAGTTTTCTATGTTTTTTATTTTATGCCTTCCAAGTGTTTGATAAAATGCTTGGTTGGATTTTAAGTTAGATTTTTATGTTCTTGACTTGGATTGATTAATTAGAGACTCTTGAGTTATCAAAAGTCTTTTGTTGATTGGTGATTGAAGATTTCCGGTTAGCTTGAACTTCACCAAAGCTAGTCTCTCACTATGAGTTGACTAGGATTTGTGAATTCAAGTTGATTGTATGCACTTGACCTTCCTCCATTGGTTAGAGGTTAACTAAGTGAAGGCAATTCACATTTACTGTCACAATTGACGATGGTAATGAGGATAGAACTTAGTTATTAGTTTATTTTCTCATCATTTTACTTTCTTGTTCCTTATTTCAAAAACCCCCACAAATATACTTTCCCATAACCAATAATACACTTCCCTGCAATTCCTTGAGAGACGACCCGAGGTTTAAATACTTCGGTTAATTTTATTGGGTTTGCTTAAGTGACAAACAATTTAAACATTGACCGAGGATAATTTGTTGGTTTAGAATTATACTTGCAACGCGACATTTTTTGTGAAATTCTTTACCGACAATTTTTCTCCATCAAGTTTTGGCGCTGTTGCTGGGGAATTGCAAATGTGTGCCTTATTATTGGTTATTGTGAATATTGTGAATATGTTTGCCTTTTCGTTTCTTTGTTAGTTGTTTCTAGTTTTAGGAGTTTATTTTCATTATTTCTTATTAGTTTTTGTTTTTATTTTCTCTTGTTACTCTGAATTCTCACCCCTTTGGCTATGAGTTTGGTTTAAATTATGTTGTAGGGAATGGAAGCTACAATGAGAACATGCATCAAGGATAGGACAATCAAAGGTAGGAGGAGCCTCAAGCTTATGGACAACCTTCTTGGCAACAACCCCCTCTAACTTATTATGAGCAAGAGTCATTCCAAGATGCATACCAAGACAATAGATATGGTGGACCTCCTTGTGACTACCAACAACCACCACCATATACCTATGAACCCCCTTTTCAATATAGTCTTGAACCACCATACTCACAAGCCCCCTACAATCAAACACTTCCATATGACCCTAACCTATATCCACCATACCAACCACCTTATGAGCCATATGAACCATGCATAGAACCACCACAATTCCAACCCAATTACTCCCAAGAACCACCATTCTCACATATACCACCTCAATATACACCATCACCATACCCTTATCAAGATGAACCACCTTCCTATCATGAATCCTTCCTCCCAAGTAACGAACCCTCATATCCACTCCACTCTCCAATGGATGACACCCTTGGTGTTTTTCTTCAAGGGTAAAGAGAGATGCAACGGACGACACTAGAGTTCGTAGCTACCTTGACCGAGGTAGTAAATAATTTAGTGATCCTACGCTTTGACACTCAAAGTACCCCCATGGACACATGTGGAGAATCTCATGAGGAGTGTAGTATGAACGAGAGATTAGAAGCTCCGGTGGAAAATGAGGAATGTGATTTTGTACTAGAACGATTGGAGGAAGCCATAATTGTTGAAGAGAAAGAAGTGGTTAAAGACTTAGGAGATGTTGAGAGTCCATGGAAACCTCAAGTCATAAAGCCTCCTTCCAAGAAGTTTGAATTTGATGATGACGAGGGTGTACAACCTCCAATGCATATCATGGTTGAAGACTTTGAAGAGGCTGATCAAGAGATGAATTCAATAATTGATGAATTTCTATCTACAATTGAGTCCCCCTCCATTGGACTGGAAAAAGAGGTTAAGGAAGAAGGTGCACAACTTCCAAGGCATATTCCCTATGAAGAATTTGATGGAATAGATCAAGAGGCAAGTTCCTTTGGTGATGATGATCATGAATCAAGTCTTCCTAGTGATGAATCTACATCCGCAAATGAACTCCTTGAGTATGAAGAACCTTCTCTGATTGAGTTTGAGAATGATGTGGAAGTGGAAGTCCTTCGGAAAGGATGGACGGGGGTTGAATATGCTTTGTCAAGATCGTTGGAGACCTCTCTACCTAGATTGCCGTCTACTCCTTCATTTGAGTGGGTAAAACTTATCTCTATTAGCTTTACTGTCCCACTTGAGTATGGTATTCTTGAAACGGATGACCAACTTAGGTTGCCGTCTACTCCTTCATTCTTCATGTCCCTTCCACTTGTGCATGCTTCCTTTCCATCTTCTAGGCCATTCTTGCCCTATAGATCCTGAATCCACTTAATAAACACATCACGGCATCGAATGGTAATAGAAGAGTATTAAAAATTGGCGTTTTTAGGGTTAAAGAAGCATGTTTTAAACCATGAAGGAAAATTAGGAGGGAAACACAAAACCATGCAATTTATATGAATAAGTGTGAAAAATATTGATAAAACCCCCCAAATTCTACACAAGATAAACCACAAAATTGGGGTTTATCAAACCTCCCCACACTTAAACCAAGCATGTCCTCATGCTAAAAATTAAAAGGCCAAAGAACATAGGAGAATGAGGTTTATGAAATGCAATTTACCTACATGGATGCAACTAATGCAAATGCTTCTTTCTACTTAGTCAAAAGTGAATCAACTTCCAAGAACATACATGAACGAGTAGGGCTAAGGTAATATGATAATTCGTGAACTCTACCAATTCAAATATCAAAATGAAGTGTAAGCAACTTTCAAGAAGAAAGCTTGTGAAAGCCGGGAACAAGGAGTTGAGCATTGAACCCTCACCGGAAGTGTATCCGCTCTATTCGCTCAAGTGTATAGGGTTGATTCGCTCAATTCTCTTCTAATTATGCTTTCCAAGATTTGTTTTTCATCTAACAATTAATAGTTATTCGGTGCATGCATACATTCATTATGAGGGCTTATCTTTAGGTTGTAATGGGGCTAGGGTAAAGGTAAGGATGCATATATGGCCAAGTGAGCTTGAAATTTGAATCCTTGATTAACCGAAGCTCTCACCTAACACAAATAACAACCTATACAATTCTAATACACAACCTAGCTACCCATTTATTCACTTTTCACACACTCATACATTCTTTTTCAATTCACAACCCATATGCATTGGTTATTATTGCATTCGCCTTGGGGCATTTTGTCCCCTTTTTATTACTTTCTTTTTCCATATATTTTTTTCTTTTATTTTTCTATTTCTTTTTCTACATATATATTTTTTTCCTTTTATTTTTCTCTTTTCTTTTGATGAATTACATACAACGGTGCCAATGTATATGGTTCAAACATTCAATACATGAGTGTGTTCCCAATTCCCAATATTTTCAATAAAAATATAAAAACACACTTTTACCTCTACCGATGTTTCCAAGCTTCCCTCCCGCTTAAATGACACACACCCTCACTAGCCTAAGCTAATAAAAAATATCCAAATTAGAGGACATTTATTGTTTTTTACTTAGGGGTAGTGATGTGCTAAATTAAAGAACAAAGGGGTTTAACGTAGGCTCAAAATTGGTGAACAATGGTAGATAAAGGGTAAGGGTATTTGGGTAAGTGAGCTATTGAAATAATGGCCTCAATCATATAAATGCGTTCATACACAAAATAATGGACATAGAGAATCAAACAAATCAAGAATTGCAATCATAAAAAGAGAATAATGCACACAAGAATGGAAATAAGTGGTTATATGATGTAACCACGCAATTGGGCTCAAAACTCACATGCTTGTGTGTTCTTAGCTCAAAAAACTTTTCCAGAATTGATTCCTTCAAGCAAGTTCAACATATTTTTTTTTTCAAATTGCTAGGGTGCCCTAAAAACAGTTTCTTAGAAAAGAAACCACCCTAACCAAGTAGTCCTAACAAGAAGTGATTGGATGGAAAAAGTAATTCATCTAGTTCATGCATACCCAATCACTTAACAAGCATACTCTAGATATATTTACAAACAACTACCATGCAGAAAGTGTTTACATGAAAAAATAAACTAGCCATGCAATGCAAATTATCCTAATTGACAAAAGAAAATTAAGATTTGGGTGTTGAAAAGAAGGGTTGTTACCTACGCAAGTCGGTAAATGACCACCCCACACTTAGAAATTTACACGGTCCTCCGTGCTATCGGTAATGCACAAGGTGGGATTGGGGTCGGCACTTCTACTATCCATCTCTTGAGTGCTCACTTCACTTTGGTCTAAAGTGGATTCTGAAGTGTCCGGCTCCTCCATAGGTGGGTTAGCACAACCCAAGAGCTTCTTCAAGTAGGCATAGCGGCGTTTGTTCCGCCGCTCATTCCGGTCTACCTTTTGAGTGAGCTTAACAAACAATTGGTAGGATGACTTCTGTGGTGCCAATGAGGTGGTTGGGATGTCGGAAGGAATAGCCATATCGAGGCTTGCGGTTCCCGCAAGAGGCTTAAGATACTTTCCACTCGGGACGATGGCGTCCTTCGCTGGAATTATTGCCTTCACGTCCTTAGCCTCGTGGGGAACTCCGGCGGCAGCAATCAAATCCGTTACCAAGGCGGGAAATGGGAGGTTACCCTTAGTATGAACGCAGCCCATTGCTTGTCAGATAAGGTAAGGAATGTTGATAGGCCTATCAGTGAGGATGCACCAAACAAGAAGGGCCAAGTCCGCTGTGATTGAGGACTCATGAGTGCTCAGAAGTACGTAGTGAGACATGATTTGGGCCCACACTCTAGCCTCCACAGTAAGCACTTGTGCCGAAATGTACTTAGGCCGAGCCTTGGCTCTCCCTTGGGTCTAATGTTCTCCCGGTTGGGCAATGACCCTAAGGACAAAACCCCAATCATAACCGGGTATGCAGCGCTGTAGTAGGGCTTCTTGGTAACCAACCATCCCATCTGGCACTGACAAAACTTTAAGTATCTGCTGAATGGCTTCCTCCGATATGGGGACTTACTTCCGGCGCACAAAAATCGATTGAAGAGAAGGTGAGTGATAGTTGGAGTAGAACTCCACCACCAAGAAAGGTTAGCTTCCTGCGGTTTTCGATTGAGAAATTTCCACTGCCACCGCTCAATGCGGGGTACCACAAACTAAACAAGGTGCTCCGGAGGAACGAGGAGATGTTCAAAATGGTAATTCCTTTCAACCAAAATAGGGAACATGAGCTCACAAAAGCGATTGGCGAACCTTGCGGAGTCCTTCGCAGGGTTGCCCTTCTCTTCCTCATCAATATAAATGACCCTTTTCACCCTCTTGGAGGGAGGCTTAACTTTTGGTGTAGGGTGCGCCTTGGTAGTTGTTCTTTGAGGTGCCCTCTTTTTGGGCAGATTTTTCGAAGCCTTTTCCTTGCCCTTTTTGATGGCCATCCTGAAAAACGAAGGAAAAAGAGAAAACATTAAACTGAAAGAAACAACATTGGATAACAACATGCAAGTGAGAAATAGTGCCACAAAGGAGCAAATTATCCTGAAGACATGACAGCTGCAACATGTAAGCAAGACAACAATATAATCATGGAGCACATCACTAGCATGAGATGCAAGAGTGAGAGAAGCATGCAAGTGTAAAGCATGAGAAGAATGGGCTCAAGCATCAATAACATCAATAAAAACACATGCAAGAAAGATACTAAACACAAAAAAACCATTCACCTAGTCTAACCCCAAGACAATGAAGCATGCAAATGGAATAAATTAGAGTTAAAGAGGATGGAGTCACTAATCTTGCAATATGCTACAAAGAAGTAAGTCATAGGTAATGAGCACATAGATGGTAAAGATGAAGCACAATAGGCTCAATGCACATGAAGAAAAGCAAGTGTAATGAGAAAGAAGCACTAAGTTGAAAGCATAATATCAAATTTGAACTAAGATGTCATTGGTGTTTTTTAACAAACACTTGGTGTGCATCTTCCAAACAACAAGCAAGTTGGAGAAATTCAAGAAAGTAATAAACCCAAAACGAAATGCCAATCATCAAAACAACACCACATAGCACAAATAAGCCAAGAGATATCAAAATAACCTACCAATGCAAAAAATACATTGAAGTTCAACACCCATGGAAGAATGTAAAAAGAAAGAGAAGAAACAAAAATGAAATATAAACAACACAATCAAAATGAAACTAAGAAGAAAGAAATAGAGTAATGAGATGCAATTAAAAAGAAGGAAATTTTAAAAAGGTAAAAGAGAAAGAAGAGAAGCAAAACCTTGAAAGGAGGGAGAAGGTGAAGTTGGGGGTAAGTGAGAGTACGAGAAGAGAAGGGAGAAGAAGAGAGGAGAGAGAAAATATGGGACCGCCGGAGGTGGTGGTCGCCAGTGGTTGAGGTCGCCAGTAATTGTGGGTGGAGAAGAGGTGGTAAGGAGGAGGAAGAAGAGAGGAGGAAGGAAGAGAAGAAAGGGAATTAAGAAAGGAAGAAAACAAGGGTGCTGCACTTTAGTTGCGTCGGTAATGTGACGCGTGCGTGTCACCCACGTTCACTCGTGGGTGGGGAATAGAGCAACCGATGCGTACGAGTCACCCACGCTTATGCATTGGGAGCAATTGTGCTCCACGCATAAAATTCGCACAGTACTGGCGCAACTCTCTGGTTTTTGTACCATGAGTTCCAAGATCATCAAACGATGCGTACGCGTCGGTGCGTGGCAGAAGTTAGGCCAATTAAGAGATTGTAATATAAGAACAACATTGCAAGTATAGCTCTTAACCAGCTAAAATCCTCCTCACCAATTTAGAAAGGTATCACAAAAATTAGAATAAAAATACTGGGAGTATGAGTCACAGGTCGTCTCCCAACGAGTTGCAAGAAATAATGCTAATTTATTAATCAGGAGTTTTCAAGAGAGTTTGAGTTTGGATAATGAGCAATTAAATAATTGTAAATTAAAGCAATAAAAACTAAGAATGATTATTAATATTCTAGATAAAAAGCCTTGACTGGGGGAATGATTAATTGGAAGTTCCATCCTTGTTGGGATCTCTTAAGTGTAGTATTAAAAAAGTTGTTGTTTTCACTTAGTTAACCCTTACTAAATAAAGAAAAGTCAAGTGATTGAGCTAACTCTTATTCGCAAATCCTACTCCTCTCCCTTGGGAAGGTCTAGCGTTAGTGAATACAGAACTAGCCAACAACTTTCAGTTTAATCAGCACTTAAGCCTTCCAACTCAAGTGTCTCCTTTTAATCAACTCCCATGTCAAGTATGGAGTCTACTCCATTGACATGAATAAAATGCTCATAAAAATATAAGAAGAAGACATGATAAATTAAATAAGATGGGGATTTAAAATTTATTAAAAGTAAAAGTAATCCTTTGCATTAACAATCCATGAAAATAATCCAATTACTACTCTAAACAAGAATTAAGAATATGGAATAAATAAAAGAGTAAGTAAGGAAACAAACTAGAATAGTGCCTTCAACGGAGGTAATGACTCTTCAATATCCAAAAGCAAAACTAATAAACTATGAATGTAAAAAAGAACCTAGAGGGAAAGTAATCCTCTCTAAATTCCGATCTAAAAACCTAAAAACTATCCTAATCAGAATATGTGAATGTATCTCTATGTGTGTCGAGTCTCTGCATGTTCCCTAACTTTATTCTGTGTTTCTGGGTCGAAAACTGGGTCAAAACGCCCATAAAAATATAAGAAGAAGACATGATAAATTAAATAAGATGGGGATTTAAAATTAATTAAAAGTAAAAGTAATCCTTTACATTAACAATCCCTGAAAATAATCCAATTACTACTCTAAACAAGAATTAAGAATATGGAATAAATAAAAAAGTAAGTAAGGAAACAAACTAGAATAGTGTCTTCAATGGAGGTAATGACTCTTCAATATCCAAAAGCAAAACTAATAAACTATGAATGTAAAAGAGAACCTAGATGGAAAGTAATCCTCTCTAAATTCCGATCTAAAAACCTAAAAACTATCCTAATCAGAATATGTGAATGTATCTCTGTGTGTGTTGAGTCTCTGCATGTTCCCTAGCTTTATTCTGTGTTTCTAGGCCGAAAACTGGGTCAAAACGCGGCCCAAAATCGCCCCCAGCGTTTTTTGTTAACTTTGCAGATCGCGCAGGTCACGCATACGCATCAGTCATGCGTGCGCGTCATTTGGCATTTTTCCTTGTCATGCGTACGCGTCGTCCATGCATGCGCGTCATCTTGCAGAACTCCATTCCACACATACGCATCAGCCACGTGCACGCTGATGCGTGAGCATCTTGTCTATCTTTTCCTAATGAATTTGCATCTAAATTGTTGAATTTAATTAAGAATTAATTATATTTTAGCCACTATGGATGCTATTTTGAGTTTTGTACAAAGCTGTTTATTTTAGGTAACATTTGGCGGAATTTGATGGAGTTTCTGCAGAGAAAGAGAAGAAGCCAAGGAGATGACCAGCGAATACCGACGCGGACGCATGGCTCACGCGACCGCGCGGAATGGAGGAAATCGCAATAACACGATCGCGTGCCTGACGCAATCGCGTGGACTGGAATCTGCACAAATGACGCGAACGCGTGGACGACGCGGACGCGTCACATGCGCCACGTGCAGAAAAATGCTGGGGGCGATTTCTGGGCTATTTTGACCCAGTTTCCAGCCCAAAAAACACAGATTAGAAGCTGCAGCATGGACAATTCAAGTGGTCCCCATCCATCCATTGAAGATTTGATTATTTAAATTAATTCAAATTTAAATTCAAATTTTAATTCTAGGAAAAGATATTATTTTAATTTTTAGTTTTAGATATTAGATTTTAAATTTATTATGATTAGTTATAAAAGGAGGAAGCTTTTCTTCCTTTAGGGAGGTCCTGGGAACATTCCACCTGATCCCATCAGGGGAACATAATTGACAATCCTAATTTTCTCTCTTTTCTATGAGCAACTAAACCTCCACCGTTAAGGTTAGGAGCTCTGTCTATTTCTATGGATTGATTTTATTGCTTTTTCTATTTTAATTTATGTATGGATTTATAATTTAAGAATTATTTTCGCTCTTTATTTTATGAATTTGGGTGGAACGGAAGTATGACCCTCTTTCTATTTGAGTTCCTGTAAAACTTGGAAAAGCTCTTTACTTGAACAACAGCTTGAAAACATTTTCTCCTAAATTTTAATTATTTGGATTTAACGGGATACATGACATATAATCTTTTTATTTTTGGGTAATTAGAGTTTTTGTGGCATATAAACTGGAATTTGATTATCACCCTCTAATTGGAATTAATTGACCAAGGAATTGGCTGTTGATGAATTTTAGAAGAGACTAGAAAAGTCTAAGGAATTAGGGTCTAGTCACATATAGTTTGCCATAAATTAAATCCTACATGATTAAAATAGTTAGTAAGAAAAATTAATCCGGAAAAATAGATAACTCTTAAACCTTAACTATCTTCTCCATATTTTATTCCCACCTTATTTATCTGCCTGTCTTTAATATTTTTAATATTGTTTAATGTCTTTTATATTGCATCTCAACACTATTTTCTATTTGTCTAACTAATCCTATCAAACGCTATTGTTGCTTAATCCATCAATCCTCGTGGGATCGACCTTTATTCACGTAAGGTATTACTTGGTACGACCCGGTGCACTTACCGGTTAGTAAGTGTGGTTGTAAAGTAACCGCACCAAGTTTTTGGCGCCGTTGCCGGGGATTGACTGTGATTAACAACTATTAGTTGTTTGATTGTTTAGATTAGGCGTTTTAATTTTAATTCGTGAAAAGATGTCTCATGTATTACTCACTGAGCTTAAAAAAAAAATTTATAGGAGTGATATATTGCATCAAAAACTTGGTGCGGTTATTTTACAACCACACTTACTAACCGGCAAGTGCACCGGGTCGTACCAAGTAATACCTTACGTGAGTAAGGGTCGATCCCACGAGGATTGATGGATTAAACAACAATAACTTTTTTAGCCATCCGTTGGAGGCCAAAGTGACCACAACACACAGATGAATGACAAGATTCAAGAATAGGTTGGAATTCGGACTCCGGGACACATCTACGAATCACTTGGTGTACCCCCCATTTCCACAAGTAAGGGTCATTGATGCGTGAGCATCTTTTCTATCTTTTCCTAGTAAATTTGCATTCAAATTGTTGAGTTTAATCAAAATTTAAATATCTTTTAGCCACTATGGATGCTACTTTGATTTGTGTGCAATTCCATTTATTTCAGGTAGCATCCGGATGGATTTGACGGAGTTTTGTAGTAGAAAAGGAAGAAAGAGAGTGATGCTGTCAACCCCGACCTCCTTGCACTCAAAAAAGAATAACTTGAGCTATAGAGGTCCAATTGATGTGATTCCAGCGGCATTAGAAAGCTAATTTCCAGGGCTTTCCAACGATTTATAATAGTGCATACTTCTTCAGCATTTTTGGCCTCCTCCACTTTGAACTTGAGCTTTTTCAAGTTCAGCGTGGAGTCCACGTACAAAGGAGAAATCACACATTATCCACGCTGAACTTGAGAATTTCCAAGTTCAGCGTGGACTCAAGGAACTCGCTCAAAGAACCACTGCCTCCTCCATGCTGAACTTGGAAATTCTCAAGTTCAGCGTGGACTCAAGAATGAACGCCAAAGGAAACACTGCCTCCTCCACGCTGAACTTGGAAATTTCCAAGTTCAGCGTGGACCTTAATGCTACCAGTGGTCCCCAACCTCATCTAAAGGGCTCGCGCAAATCATTCCTTTAATTTTGATTTAAATTTTTATTTATTTATAACTAGGAAAAGATATTATTTTAGTTTTAGAAAATATATTTTACATTAATTAGGATTAGATATAAAAGGGAAAAGAATTAGCCCTTCGGGCTCTTCTCTCTTCTCTTCTACCTCATTCTGCAATTTACAATTTTTTAGAATCCTAGTTTTTCTCTCTGAACCATGAGCAGCTAAACCTCCATTGTTAAGGTTAGGAGCTCTGTCTATTTGTATGGATTGATTTTATTGCTTTTTCTATTGTAATTCATGTCTTGATTTATATTTAAAAATTGTTTTTGTTCTTTATTTTATGAATTTGGGTGGAACAGAAGTATGACCCTCTTTCTAATTGAGTTCTTGTATAACTTGGACAAGCTCTTTTCTTGAAGAACAACTTGAAAACATATTCTCCTAAATTTCTAATTACCTGGACTTAACGGGATACGTGACATATAATCCTCTTATATTTGGGTAATTAGGATTTTTGTGGCATATAAACTAGAATTGAACTTCATCCTCTAATTGGAATTAAGTGACCAAGGAATTGGCGGTTGATGAAAGTTAGAGTAGACTAAGAAGGTCTAAGGAATTAGGGCTTAGTCATATATAGTTTGCCATGAATTGAATCTTACATGATTAAAATAGTTAGTAAGAAAATTCAATCCGGAAAATAGATATCTCTGAAGCCTTAACTGTTTCTCCATATATTATTCTCATCTCAATTTACTGCTTGCTTTCTGAATTTATGAATTTACTATTTATGCTTTTGAACTCTTAAAACATCATTCTCTGTTAGTCTAACTAAGTAAATTAATCAACCATTGTTGCTTAGTCCATCAATCCTCGTGGAATCGACCCTCACTCACCTGAGGTATTACTTGGTACGACCCCGGTGCATTTGCCGGTTAGTTTGTGGTTATAAATTCGGCACCAAGTTTTTGGCGCCGTTGCCGGGGATTGATAGTGATTAACAACTATTTGTTGTTTGATTGCTTAGATTAGATAATTTTTACTTTAATTAGATTTTTTTTCTTTCAATTTTTAATTGTTCTTTTTTTTCTTTATTTCCGTTCACCCCTCCCCTACCCCCTTTTTCTTCTTATTTCTTTTACTGTCGTTTCTTTTTTATATTTCTTTTCGTTGTGTTTTCTTTTTAAATTTTTTTCTTCTTTTCTCGTTAGCACCCCCTCCCTTGTTTCGTTTTATTTTCTTTTCTTTTATTATTTAAAAAAATAAATAAATAAAATTCTCTGCATTCTGATAAAATTTTTTTAGTTTCTAAAATTATGTTTGGTGTTACCTAGTTAATTTTATTTTAATCTCTCTTTTTAATTCTCCCTTTAAATTTTCAAATTTTTTATTGAGTAATAAGTATTTTTAATTTATTATTTTACACAGGTTACCTCACTAGGAATTCTCTGCACTCTGACGTAGAGAGTTCCATCTTTTCTTGTCTTCTATCTATTTATGAGCAGGAACAGGGACAAGGAACCTCTGTTAGACTTTGATCCTGAACCTGAAAGGAATTTGAGGCGGCATTTGTAACAAGCAAGACTTTACAAGGCTGTAGAGTCCACTATGGATCATAATAATAATGCTGTTAATGCCAATGTGGCAAATCCGAATGAGAATGAGCAAAGGAGAGTACTGGACTCTTACTATGCTCCTACTGCAGATCTTTATGGAAAAAGCATTGTGGTGCCTCCTATAGCTGCAAACAACTTTGAGTTGAAGCCACAATTGGTCACCCTAGTGCAACAAAACTGCCAGTATCACGGTCTTCCCCACGAAGACTCAAATCAATTTATTTCTGATTTTCTGCAGATTTGTGATACTGTGAAGACAAATGGAGTGAACCCAAAGGTGTACAAACTCATGCTCTTCCCGTTTGCTCTGAGGGATAAAGCAAAGCTATGGCTAGATTCCCAACCTAAGGAGAGTTTGGATACTTGGGAAAAAGTTGTCACTGAGTTTCTTACTAAATTTTTTCCACCATAGAAGCTGACTAAGCTTAGGTTGGAAGTTCAGACCTTTAGGCAGAAGGATGGTGAAACTCTGTATGAAGCTTGGGAGAGGTACAAGCTACTGACTAGGTAATGCCCTCCGGACATGTTCTCCAAATGGACCCAACTAGATATCTTTTATGAAGGCTTAGGTGAGATGTCCAAGATGAGCTAAGATACTTCTGCAGGTGGTTCATTGCACAAGAAGAAGACACCAGAGGAGACTGTTGAGCTTATTGAATTGGTGGCTAGCAACCAATATTTATACTCATCTAACAGGAATCCTGTGAACTCTGAGACCTCTCAGAAGAGAGGTGTGCTGGAAGTGGAAGCCGTTAATGCTCTTATTGCTCAGAACAAGCTTATGTCTCAGCAAATAAATCTACTTACTCAGCAGATGGGCGGCATGCAAGTCTCAGCTATCAACACCCAAAATCCACCTCAAGAGTTCTCTTATGATATGGCAGGTAATTTTGTACAAAATGATAATTATGATTATGCTCAATCTGCTTCTGAACAGGTCAATTACATGGGGAGTGGTCCTAGAAATCCCAACAATGATCCATATTCTAAGACATACAATCAAGGATGGAAAAATCACCCAAACTTTGGGTGGAGGGACCAACCTCAGAGTCCTCAAAATTTCAATAATAATTCTCAGGGCGGCATCCAACAGAATAATTACAACAACCGCCAATTTTAGTCTCAGCAACAACAACCACCTCAGCAGGCAAATTCTAAATCCCAAGAAGATTCTAATTGGGAGATGATGAGGAGTTTCATACAGGAAACCAGAGCCTCCATTAGAAACTTAGAGGTGCAAATGGGTCAAACGAGCAAGCAATTACCTGAGAGGTCTTCAAATACATTTCCTGGTGATACAGTGGTGAACCCAAGAGAAGATTGCAAGGCTATTGAATTAAGGAGTGGTAAAGTAGCTGGTTCTGAGACCAAAGTCAATGAGGAGCTAGTTGAAAAAGAAGCTCCAGAGGAGCAGAAGGAAGAAGTAGAATACAACCCTCCACTGCGTATAGATAACCCATTCCCTGACTCTCTTGACACTTATCCTACATTGGCAAAGGCTCCTGAATACAAGCCAAAAATGCCATATCCTCAGAGGCTTCAGAAGGCTTCCAAAGACAAGCAATTTTCTAAATTCTTAGAAGTCTTCAAGAAGCTGCAGATCAACATTCCTTTTGCAGAGGCTCTTGAGCAAATGCCTCTTTATGCTAAATTTATGAAAGAATTATTGACTAACAAGAGGAATTGGAGGGAACAAGAAACAGTGGTGTTAACTAAGGAATGCAGTGCTATTATTCAACATAACATTCCTGAAAAGATGCAGGACCCAGGAAGCTTTGTGATTCCTTGCACCATTAGAGATGTCACCATTCAGAGAGATTTATGTGATCTTGGAGTTAGCATCAATCTAATGCCACTTTCAGTGATGAAAAAGCTTAAAATGGAGGAGGTAAAACCCACTCGTATTTCTCTTCAACTTGCTGATCTTTTTATTAAATTACCTGTGGGTGTTGTTGAGGATTTACTTGTGAAAGTAGGACCATTTATTTTTCCTGCTGATTTTATTATGTAAAATCCTCTATTATTCTTGGTAGACCCTTTTTAGCTACAGGTAGAGCTCTGATTGATGTACAAAAGGGTGAATTAACTCTGAGGGTAAATGAAGAACAGGTGGTCCTTAATGTTTTTGACGCTCTCAAGCACCCTAATGACTCTGAAGGGTGTATGAGAATTGATGTTGTTGAACCACTTGTTCAAGAAGTACTGGAAGCTGAGGTACTTGATGATGTTCTAGATCCTATTTCTGAGCATGAATTAGTTGAAGTTGATGATTCAGCACCCCAAAAGGAACTGATGAATACGCCAATAAAGGAGGAGGAAGTCCCCAAGCTTGAGCTCAAACCTTTGCCCCATTCTCTGAAATATGTGTTCTTGGGTGAAAATAATTCATATCCAGTTATTATTAGCTCTTCCCTGAAGCCTGAAGAGGAATAGGCGCTTATTTTAGTACTCAGGAGCCATAAAACAGCTCTTGGGTGGATCATTAGTGATTTAAAGGGGATTAGTGCAACCAAGTGCATGCACAAGATCCTTCTTGAAGATGATGCTAAACCAGTGATGCAACCACAAAGGAGACTCAATCCAACCATGAAAGAGGTAGTCCAAAAAGAGGTAATGAAATTTTGGGAAGCATGTATTATTTACCCTATTTCTGATAGTCCTTGGGTAAGTCCTGTGCAGGTAGTTCCCAAGAAAGGAGGAATGAAAGTGGTCAAGAATAAAAAGAATGAGCTTATTCCTACAAGAATAGTCACAGGATGGAGAATGTGTATAGACCACAGGAGGCTCAACACTGCTACAAGGAAGGATCACTTCTCCCTGCCTTTCATTGATCAGATGCTTGAGAGGTTAGCTGGTCATGATTTTTATTATTTTTTAGATGGATATTCTGAATATAATCAAATTGTACTGGACCCTGAAGATCAGGAAAAGACAGCATTTACATGCCCTTTTGGAGTATTTGCTTACAGAAGAATGCAATTTGGACTTTGTAATGCTCTAGCAACTTTTCAAAGGTGTATGCTTTCAATTTTTTCTGATATGGTTGAAAAGTTTATTGAGGTATTTATGGATGACTTTTCTGTCTTTGGTAATTCTTTTGAATCATACCTTAAGCATTTATCTCTGGTCTTGAAACGGTGTCAAGGATCAAACCTTGTTTTAAATTGGGAAAAATGTCATTTTATGGTTACAGAAGGTATTGTTCTTGGACATCGAATTTCAAGTAAGGGGATTGAGGTTTATAGAGCAAAGGTGGAGGTAATTGAAAAATTACCACCACCAACCAATGTTAAGGCAGTCAAGAGTTTCTTGGGTCATGCAGGATTTTATAGAAGATTCATAAAGGATTTTTTAAAAATTGCTAAGCCACTAAGCAACCTATTGGTTGTTGATGTTCCTTTTGTGTTTGATGCTGAATGCCTGTATGCTTTTGAAACTCTGAAAGCAAACCTTACTTCTGTTCCCATTATAGCTCCCTCTGACTGGGATTTACCATTTGAATTGATGTGTGATGCTAGTGATTTTGCTATAGGAGCTGTTTTAGGACAGAGACATGGCAAGCTTGTACATGTCATTTACTATGCCAGCCGTGTGTTAAATGATGCTCAAAAGAATTACACAACTACAGAGAAAGAACTATTAGCTATTGTGTATGCTGTTGATAAGTTTAGGTCCTATCTAATTGGTTCTAAGGTTATTTTTTATACTAATCATGCTGCTTTGAAGTACCTTCTAACCAAACAGGACTCTAAACCAAGATTAATCAGATAGGTGTTGCTCCTCCAAGAGTTTGACATTGAAATAAAGGACAGGAAATGGTTAGAAAATCAAGTAGCCGACCACCTCTCCAGGATAGAGTTTGAAAAAGGAGTACAACCACCCACAGATGTGACTGAGACATTTCTGGATGAACAATTGTTCCTCATTCAGCAGGCCCCATGGTTTGCAGACATTGTAAATTACAAGGCCGTGAATTTTATTCCAAGGGAGTACAGTAGGCAACAAGTAAAGAAGCTATTGACTGATGCAAAGTACTACATTTGGGAGGAACCGTACCTTTTTAAAAGATGTTCAGATGGTATAATCCGGAGATGTGTCCCGGATGAAGAAAAATAGCAGATTCTTTGGCACTGTCATGGTTCTGATTATGGAAGATACTTTGGTGGTGAAAGGACAGCTACAAAAGTCCTTCAGAGCGGGTTCTATTGGCCGACTCTCTTCAGGGACTCAAGAGAATTTATGAAGCACTGTAACAGATGTAAAAAAGCCACGAATCTTCCTGCCAACCATGAGATGCCTCAGCAGGGGATTCTTGAGGTTGAGTTGTTTGATGTATGGGGTATTGATTTTATGGGACCTTTTTCACCTTCACATTCAAACAACTATATTTTAGTGGCAGTTGATTATGTGTCCAAGTGGGTGGAAGCCGTGGCTCTACCCACCAATGATGCCAAGGTGGTGATGAGCTTTCTTCAGAGATATATTTTTAGCCGGTTTGGTGTCCCAAGAACACTCATTAGTGATGGTGGAAGTCACTTCTGTAATAGACAGCTGGACTCACTTCTGCAGAGATATGGAGTCCGTCATAAAGTGGCAACCCCCTATCACCCTCAGACAAGTGGACAGGTTGAAGTCTCCAACAGGGAACTCAAGAAGATTCTAGAAAAGACCGTCAGTGTTTCAAGAAAGGACTGGTCTAGGAAGCTTGATGATGCTCTCTGGGCATACCGGACGAATTACAAGACCCCTATTGGCATGTCCCCTTATCAGTTGGTCTAAAGCAAAGCCTGTCACTTGCCAGTTGAGCTGGAGCATAAAGCTTACTGGGCAATCCGGTATCTGAATCTTGATTCAGAATCTGTAGGAATTAAACGAATGCTTTAGTTGAATGAGCTTGATGAATTCAGATATTCAGCCTATAAGAATGCCAAGCTCTATAAGGAGAGAACTAAGCTCTTGTATGACAAGAAGATTGCCATCAGACTCTTTGAGCCAGGACAGAGAGTGCTTCTGTATAATTCAAGGCTCAAACTCTTTTCTGGGAAGTTAAAATCCCGGTGGTCAGGACCGTTTGTGGTTACCAGAGCCTCACCATATGGTCATGTGAAAATACAGGAAGAGAATTCTAACAGGAAATTTACAGTGAATGGCCAGAGGTTGAAGTACTATCTTGGAGGCGCGATTGATCGCCAGAGGTCCACTCATCTGCTGAATTAGCAGATCTGACCGTCACGCTAGTAACGTTAAAGAAGCAATTGTTGGGAGGCAACCCGATGATTTCGTATCCTTAGCTATTTTTCCATTGAGTTGATTATATTATTTGTTTGATTTTTATTGAGTTTTTACTGTTTTCCTTTGTTTTACTTGTGTTTTGATCATGCAGAATTTTTAAAACAGGAACCGAACACTTAGAAAAAATTTTGGAACACTATGGAGAAGGTTGAGTCTGCCAATTCCACGCTGAACTTGGGATTTTCCAAGTTCAGCGTGGCATGAGCGTGTAATTTGGAGAGGTGTCGTTGCCAGTTCCACGCTGAACTTGGGATTTTCCAAGTTCAGCGTGGTTAGAAGCGTGCAAAGAAGGATTTCTTACTGCCAAGTCCACGCTGAACTTGGAAAATTCCAAGTTCAGCGTGGAAACCACGTACAAAGCAAAAGTTGGGGCTGCCATTCCCACGTTAAACTTGGCCTTTTTCAAGTTCAGCGTGGGAATTAAAAATAAAAAGAGATCATCAGTTTAAAAAGTAAAAAAAAAACAAAAAAAAAACATTGGGCCCACGTTGAACTTGGGTATTCACCAAGTTCAGCGTGGATAGGAGAGCTTGCATACGGGAGGGTTGGCTCTGAACTTGGTATTCACCAAGTTCAGCGTGGATCTTGCTTCTTTCTACCCATATCCCACCAAATCACAACAAATCTGCACCCAATTCCCTGATTCTCTTCTTTCTTCACCTACCCCCTACAACCTTCCCATTCCAATAACCCTCTTCCCAACTTTGACCACACTTTTCCTTGTCAGCCATACCCCTTCCACCAACCCGTGAAGCCTTCTACCTTTCCCAATGTATTCCCACACCATTCCCTTCCTAACACACCATAGACCAGCCTCTCCTTCCATACAACCGCGTCCGTGACCCCCCACCCCGCATTCTATATAAACCTACCTTCTATCCCACTTCTAACCACACATAACCCCTATCAGTCTTCGTCACTCCTCTCTTATACCCCCACCTCTCTCCATACTATAACTCACCCCTTCTACCATTCCCCACACACCGGCATTTATACACGCAATTTTCCCCTCTCCCCTGTAGCCTTCCCGAACCCCTCTCCCCCATCACACAACCTATTTCCTTGTTCCACCCAAGATACCAAACCACCAACATTTACTTCCCTCTATCCCGTGTTTCCCCCTCCTATTCCCCTGTTCTTTCTTTTTTTTTTAATTTATTTTGCTGTTCCGTGTTACCTTATTTCAAAAAAAAAAAAAAAAAAACCAGCAGAATACTTTTAGCATTGTATTTTATTTTCTGCTATTTCAATTTCTGTATCTCTTTCTTCTACCCCCTATATTTCTTTATTTTGCTCGGAAACGAGCAATAGTTTTAAGTTTGGTGTTGCAGCTCCACTGTTCTATTTGATTTATCTTTATAGCACCTAAGACCATCCAACCGTCCAAAAAGAGAAAGGGGAAGGAACCGGCAACCGGTTCTTATGACTCAAGGCGCTTCAAATCTAAATTACATGAAGAACATTTTTTTGATATCACTGGCAAGAGGCCGGTTTTACCAGAAGTGCAGTTTAAGCTCCAACCGGATGAACTTCCGAAAATTACACATGAGATTCAGAGAAGAGGATGGGAAGTTCTGTGCAATCCACACACACAGGCGGGACAGTTGATGGTTCAAGAATTCTATGGGAACATGTGGATCACCTACAAGAATGTGTCTAGCATGAATCAAAGGGACCACAAAACTTTTGTAAGGGGAAAAACCATTGACTTCAGCCCAGAGACCATCAGACAGACCTTCCAGATACCAGAGACCGAACAATCATTTTATTCCTATAGTGAGAAGATGTACAGAGATCAGCGGCTGGGACAAGTAATCGCCGACATTTGTATTCCATGTGCGCAGTGAAAAAACCAGTCAGAAGGGAAATCTGGCCATATCAGAGTAGGTGATCTGACACCTTTAGCTAGAGGATGGCACCATTTCATTCGCCGGTCCATCATGCCCATGAGCAACCGGTCCGAGTGTACTGTGAACCGAGCAGTCATGATCCACTATATTTTGTTGGGAAAGCCAGTGGAGGTGGCAAACATTATTGCTGATCAATTCTACCACATTGATGAGCGGATAATTTATACGCTTTTTGACATTGTTTTTAGTATGTTTTTAGTAGGATCTAGTTACTTTTAGGGATGTTTTCTTTAGTTTTTATGTTAAATTCACATTTCTGGACTTTACTATGAGTTTGTGTGTTTTTCTGTGATTTCAGGTATTTTCTGGCTGAAATTGAGGGACTTGAGCAAAAATCAGATTCAGAGGTTGAAAAAGGACTGCTGATGCTGTTGGATTCTGACCTCCCTGCACTCAAAGTGGATTTTCTGGAGCTACAGAACTCGAAATGGCACGCTTCCAATTGCGTTGGAAAGTAGACATCCAGGGCTTTCCAGAAATATATAATAGTCCATACTTTGGCCAAGAATTGATGACGTAAACTGGCGTTCAACGCCAGCCTTCTGCCCAAATCTGGCGTCCAGCGCCAGAAAAGGATCCAAAACCAGAGTTGAACGCCCAAACTGGCACAAAAACTGGCGTTCAACTCCACAAATGGCCTCTGCACGTGCAACACTTAAGCTCAGCCCAAACACACACCAAGTGGGCCCCGGAAGTGGATTTATTCATTAATTACTTACTCATGTAAACCCTAGTGACTAGTTTATTATAAATAGGGCCTTTTATTAATCTTTTTTTCATCTTTGGTCTCAGTTTTATTCCATTGTTCATCTTAGGAGACTATTGATCTCGTTTAGGGGGCTGGCCATCTCGGCCATGCCTGGACCTTCACTTATGTATTTTCAACGGTAGAGTTTCTACACTCCATAGATTAAGGTGTGGAGCTCTGCTGTTCCTCAAAGATTAATGCAAAGTACTACTGTTTTCTATTCAATTCTTCTTATTTCGCTTCTAAGATATCCATTCGCACCCAAGAACGTAATGAAGGTGATGATTATGTGTGACGCTCATCATCCTTCCCCCTTATGAACGCGTGCCTGACAAACACTTCTGTTCTACATGGATTGAGCTAGAATGAGTATCTCTTAGATCTCCTAACCAGAATCTTCGTGGCGTAAGCTAGAATGATGGCGGCATTCAAGAGAATCCGGAAGGTCTAAACCTTGTCTGTGGTATTCTGAGTAGGATTCAATGATTGAATGACTGTGACGAGCTTCAAACTCGCGATTGTTGGGCGTTAATGACAGACGCAAAAGGAGGGTGAATCCTATTCCAGCATGATCGAGAACCGACAGATGAATAGCCGTGCCGTGACAGGGTGCGTGAGCATATTATTCACTGAGAGGAGGGGATGTAGCCACTGACAACGGTGATGCCCTTGCATACAGCCATCCATGGAAGGGAGTAAGACTGATTGGATGAAGATAGCAGGAAAGCAGAGGTTCAGAGGAACGAAAAGCATCTCCATTCGCTTATCTGAAATTCCTACCAATGATTTACATAAGTATCTCTATCCCTATTTTATTATATAATATTCGAAAACACCATTACCAGGGATTGTTCGAGCCTGGAGATCACAATTTCGTGCACCAAGTTTTCGTGCACCAAGTTGTTGCTCATCCACCTGCTGCTGATCCATGATCACCTGCTGTATCGAAGTTGTGACAATTATGAATTAAGATCAAAGCACCAAGCTTTGGAGCCATTACCAGGGATTGTTCGAGCCTGGAGATCACAATTTCGTGCACCAAGTTTTTGGCGCCGTTGCCGGGGATTGTTCGTGTATGGACAATTGACGGTTCATCTTGTTGCTCAGATTGGGTAACTTTCTTTTCGTTCTCTTTTCAAAAATATTTTCAAAAAAAAAAAATTTTTTTCCTCTTTTGTTTTCGAAAAATAAAAATAAAAATGTTTTCAAAAATTTATTCAAAATTTTTAAGAATGAATTCTAGTGTTTCATGAAGCATGTGAAGCCTGGCTGGCTGTAAAACCATGTCTAAATTCTTTTGGACTGAGGCTTGCAATTTGTTATCAAGAGCAAGCTAGTTGGAGCTAATCCACCTGCTACTGTTCCTGATCTACCTGCTGAAGCTTGGCTGGCCATTGGCCATGTCTAGTGTTTTGGACTGGAGCTTTCTTTGAAAGCTTGGCTGGCTAGTGAGCCATGTCTAATTCCTGGATTGAAGCTTTAGACTAAGAATGCAAGATTCCTGGAATTCATATTAAAAATTTTGGAATCCTTATTTTTCTTTTTTTGATATAATTTTTGAAAAATATAAAATAAAAATCCAAAAAAATTAGAAAATCATAAAAATCAAAAATATTTTCTGTTTCTTGTTTGAGTCTTGAGTCACATTATAAGTTTGGTGTCACTTGCGTATGCATCTTGCATTTTTTCGAAAATATCATGCATTCATAGTGTTCTTCATGATCTTCAAGTTGTTCTTGGTAAGTCGTCTTGTTTGATCTTGATGATTTTTTGTTGTTGTGTCTTTTCATGTTTAGCATATGCATTCTTGAATTCTTAGTGCGTAAGCATTAAAGAATTCTAAGTTTGGTGTCTTGCATGTTTTCTTTGCATTAAAAATTTTTCAAAAATATGTTCTTGATGTTCATCATGACATTCAAAGTGTTCTTGGTGTTCATCTTGACATTCATAGCATTCTTGCATGCATCACATGTTTTGATCTAAAAATCTCATGCATTGCATCTTTTTAGTGTTTTTCTCTTGCATCATAAAAATTCAAAAATAAAAAAAATAAAATAAAATAAATATCTTTCTCTTTTTCTCTCATCAAATTCGAAAATTTAAGTTGACTTTTTCAAAAATTTTTAAAATCAAATTGTTTCTCATGAGTCAAATCAAATTTTCAATTTGAAAATCTTATCTTTTTCAAAATCTTTTTCAAAAATCAAATCTTTTTCAAAATTCTTAGTTATTTTCGAAAATTCAAAAAAATATTTTTCAAAAATCTTTTTCTTAATTTTTTCACAAATTTTCGAAAATAACATAATCAATTAATATTTTGATTCAAAAATTTGAAGTTTGTTACTTGCTTGTTAAGAAAGATTCAAACTTTAAGTTCTAGAATCATATCTTGTGATTTCTTATGAATCAAGTCATTAATTGAGATTTTAAAAATCAAATCTTTTTCAAAACTAATTTCTATCATATCTTTTCAAAAATATCTTCTTATCTTATCTTTTTCAAAAATATCTTTTCAAAATATCTTTTCTAACTTCCTAACTTCTTATCTTTTCAAAATTTGTTTCAACTAACTAACTAACTTTTTGTTTGTTTCTTAACTTTTTCAAAACCACCTAACTAACTCTCTCTCTCTCATTTTTCGAAAATATCTCTCCCCTTTTTAAAAATTTCTTTTTAATTTTTAAATCTTAATTTTCGAAAATTACTAACACATTTTCAAAAACCAATTTTCAAAAATCACTAACTCCTTTTCAAAAATAATTTTCGAAAATTCCCTCTCTCTCTCATCCTATTCTATTTATTCATTCATATCCTAACATCGCATCTCACATCTCTTCCATTCGTACAGCTGCATTTCTTCCTTTACATCACATTCTTTGTCTCCCCCTTCTCTTCCACTCACAAAGGGATCCCTATACTGTGGTATAGAGGATCTCTATTATTATTATTATTTTTCTGGCCATTCTTCCTTGTCATATGAGCAGGAGAAAGGATAAGAACATTCTTGTGAAAGCAGATCCAGAACCTGAAAGGACTCTGAAGAGAAAATTAAGAGAAGCTAAAATACAACAATCCAGAGATAACCTTTCAGAAATTTTCGAACAGGCAGAGGAGATGGCAGCTGAAAATAATAATAATGCAAGGAGGATGCTTGGTGACTTCACTGCACCTAATTCCAATTTACATGGAAGAAGCATCTCCATTCCTTCCATTGGAGCAAACAACTTTGAGCTGAAACCTCAATTAGTTTCTCTGATGCAGCAGAACTGCAAGTTTCATGGACTTCCATCTGAAGATCCTTTTCAGTTCTTAACTGAATTCTTGCAGATATGTGATACTGTTAAGACTAATGGAGTAGATCCTGAAGTCTACAGGCTCATGCTTTTCCCTTTTGCTGTAAGAGACAGAGCTAGATTATGGTTGGATTCTCAACCTAAAGACAGCCTGAACTCTTGGGATAAGCTGGTCACGGCTTTCTTAGCCAAGTACTTTCCTCCTCAAAAGCTGAGCAAGCTTAGAGCTGATGTTCAAACCTTCAGACAGAAAGAAGGTGAATCCCTCTATGAAGCTTGGGAAAGATACAAACAGTTGACCAAAAAGTGTCCTTCTGACATGCTTTCAGAATGGACCATCCTGGATATATTCTATGATGGTTTATCTGAGCTATCAAAGATGTCACTGGACACCTCTGCAGGTGGATCCATTCACCTAAAGAAAACGCCTGCAGAAGCTCAAGAACTCATTGACATGGTTGCTAATAACCAGTTCATGTACACTTCTGAAAGGAATCCTGTGAGTAATGGGATGCCTATGAAGAAGGGAGTTCTTGAAGTTGATACTCTGAATGCCATATTGGCTCAGAATAAAATATTGACTCAGCAAGTCAATATGATTTCTCAGTGTCTGCATGGAATGCGAGCTGCATCCAATAGTACTCAAGAGGCATCTTCTGAAGAAGAAGCTTATGATCCTGAGAACCCTGCAATAGCAGAGGTAAATTACTTAGGTGAACCTTATGGAAACACCTATAACTCAACATGGAGAAATCATCCAAAATTCTCATGGAAGGATCAAAAGCCCCAACAAGGCTTTAATAATGGTGGAAGAAATAGGTTTAGCAATAGCAAACCTTTTCCATCATCAACTCAGCAACAGACAGAGAACTCTGAACAAAATGGTTCTAATTTAGCAAATCTAGTCTCTGATCTATCTAAGGCCACTGTAAGTTTTATGAATGAAACAAGATCTTCCATTAGAAATTTGGAAGCACAAGTGGGCCAGCTGAGTAAAAAGATCACTGAAATCCCTCCAAGTACTCTCCTAAGCAATCCAGAAGAGAACCCAAAAGGAGAGTGCAAGGCCATTGACATAAGTGCCATGGCCGAACCTGTGAGGAAAGGAGAGGACGTGAATCCCAAGGAGGAAGACCTCCTGGGACGTCCAGTGATCAATAAGGAGCTTCCCTCTGGGGAATCAAAGGACTCTGAGGCTCATCTAGAGACTATAGAGATCCCATTGAACCTCCTTATGCCCTTCATGAGCTCTGATGAGTATTCCTCTTCTGAAGAGAATGAGGATGTCACTGAAGAGCAAACTGCCAAGTTTCTTGGTGCAATCATGAAGCTGAATGCCAAATTGTTTGGCATTGATGCTTGGGAAGTTGAACCTCCCTTGTTCATCAATGAACTAAGTGATCTGGATCAACTGACATTGCCTCAGAAGAGACAGGATCCTGGAAAGTTCATAATACCCTGTACCATAGGCACCATGATCTTTAAGGCTCTGTGTGACCTTGGTTCAGGAATAAACCTCATGTCCCTCTCTGTAATAGAGAAACTAGGAATCTATGGGGTGCAAGCTGCTAAAATCTCACTAGAGATGGCAGACAGCTCAAGAAAACAGGCTTATGGACAAGTAGAAGATGTATTAGTAAAGGTTGAGGGCCTTTACATACCTACTGATTTCATAGTCCTGGATACTGGAAAGGAAGAGGATGAATCCATCATCCTAGGAAGACCTTTCTTGGCCACAGCAAGAGCTGTGATTGATGTTGACAGAGGTGAAATAGTCCTTCAATGGAATGAGAACTCCCTTGTATTCAAAACTCAAGGATCTCCCTCTGCAACCATAGAGAGGAAGCATGAAAAGCTTCTCTCAAAGCAGAGTCAACCAGAGCCCCCACAGTCAAACTCTAAGTTTGGTGTTGGAGAGTCTCAACAAGAGCTCTGCACATCTGTGAGGCTCCATGAGAGCCCACTGTCAAGCTATTGACATTAAAGAAGCGCTTGTTGGGAGGCAACCCAATGTTTATCTAATTCTTATTTTTATTTTTTTTCATGTTTTCTTAGGTTCATGATCAAGTGGAGTCACAAAATAAAAATAAAAATAAAAAACGGAATCAAAAACAGCAGAAGAAAAATCACACCCTGGAGGAGCATCTGCCTAGCGTTCAAACGCCAGAACATAGCATGGTTCTGGCGCTGAACGCCCAAAATGGCAACATCCTGGCGCTGAACGCCCAGAACAAGCATGGTTCTGGCGTTCAACGCCAGAATTGGCACACAGATGGGCGTTGAACGCCCAAAATGGCCACCAACCTGGCGCTGAACGCCCAGAGTTGGGTACAAAGGCATTTTTACATGCCTAATGGTGCAGGGATGTAAATGCCTTGACACCTCAGGATCTGTGGACCCCACAGGATCCACTCAAGATCTGTGGACCCCACAGGATCCACTCAGGATCTGTGGACCCCACAGGATCCCCACCTACCTCCACTCACTTCTTCTCACCACTCTCTTTCACACAACCCCATAAACACTCTTCCCAAAAAACCCTTCACCAATCACCTCAAACTCTCTTCCCCATCACCTCTTCACCACTCACATCCATCCACTCTTCCCCATAAACCTACCTCATAAACTCCACCTACCTTCAAAATTCAAAACCAATTTCCCACCCAAACCCACCCATATGGCCGAACCTTAACCCCCCCTCCCTTCCCTATATAAAGACCTCCATTCTTCATCAAATTCACACAACACACCCCTCTACACTCCTCTTGGCCGAAACCACATCTCCCTCTCCCTCTCCATATTTCTTCTTCTTCTTCTTCTATTCTTTTGTTTATTGCTCGAGGGCGAGCAATATTCTAAGTTTGGTGTGGTAAAAGCATAAGCTTTTTGTTTTTCCATTACCATTGATGGCATCTAAGACCGGAGAATCCTCTAGAAGAGGGAAAGGGAAGATAAAAGCTTCCACATCCGAGTCATGGGAGATGGAAAGGTTCATCTCCAAAGCCCATCAAGACCACTTCTATGATGTTGTGGCCAAGAAGAAGGTGATCCCTGAGGTCCCTTTTAAACTCAAAAGAAATGAGTATCCGGAGATCCGACATGAAATTCAAAGAAGAGGTTGGGAAGTTCTAACAAATCCCATCCAACAAGTCGGCATCCTAATGGTTCAAGAGTTCTATGCCAATGCATGGATCACCAAGAACCATGATCAAAGTAAGAACCCGGATCCAAAGAACTATGTTACAATGGTTCGGGGGAAATACTTGGATTTTAGTCCGGAGAATGTGAGGTTGGCGTTCAACTTGCCATACATGGAAGAGAACACACGCCCCTACACAAGAAGAGTCAACTTTGATCAAAGGTTGGACCAAGTCCTTATGGACATATGTGTAGAAGGAGCTCAATGGAAGATTGACTCCAAAGGCAAGCCGGTTCAACTAAGAAGATTGGACCTCAAGCCTATAGCTAGAGGATGGTTGGAGTTTATTCAATGCTCAATCATTCCCACTAGCAACCGGTCTGAAGTTACTATAGACCGGGCCATCATGATCCATAGCATCATGATTGGAGAAGAGGTGGAAGTTCATGAGATTATACCTCAAGAACTCTACAAGGTGGGTGACAAGTCCTCCACCATGGCAAGGTTAGCCTTTCCTCACCTCATCTGCCACCTATGCAATTCGGCTGGGATTGACATAGAGGGAGATATCCTCATCAAAGAGGACAAGCCCATCACTAAGAAAAAGATGGAGCAAGCAAGAGAGCCCAGTCATGGAGCTCAAGAGGCGCAAGAAGCTCATTTCCATGAGATTCCGGAAATGCCTCAAATGCACTTTCCTCCACAAAACTATTGGGAGCAAATCAACACCTCCTTAGGAGAATTGAGTTCCAATATGGGACAACTAAGGGTGGAACATCAAGAGCACTCCATCATGCTTCATGAAATAAGAGAAGATCAAAAAGCAAAGAGGGAGGAGCAACAAAGACAAGGAAGAGACATAGAAGAGCTCAAGGACATCATTGGTTCCTCAAGAAGGAAACGCCACCATCACTAAGGTGGATTCATTCCTTGTTCTTGCCTTCTCTGTTTTTCGTTTTCTATATTATGTGCTTATCTATGTTTGTGCCTTCATTACATGATCATTAGTAGTTAGTAACTTTGTCTTAAAGATATGAATGTCCTATGAATCCATCACCTCTCTTAAATAAAAACTGTTTTAATTCAAAAGAACAAGAAGTACATGAGTTTCGAATTTATCCTTGAACTTAGCTTAATTATATTGATGTGGTGACAATGCTTCTTGTTTTCTGAATGTATGCTTGAACAGTGCATATGTCTGTTGAAGTTGTTGTTTAAGAATGTTAAATATGTTGGCTCTTGAAATAATGATGACTAGGAGACATGTTATTTGATAATCTGAAAAATCATAAAAATGATTCTTGAAGCAAGAAAAAGCAGCAAAGAACAAAGCTTGCAGAAAAAAAAAATAGGCGAAAAAAAAAATAGAAAGAAAAAGAAAAAGCAAGTAGAAAAAGCCAATAACCCTTAAAACCAAAAGGCAAGGGCAAATAAAAAGGATCCTAAGGCTTTGAGCATCAGTGGATAGGAGGGCCTAAAGGAATAAAATCCTGGTCTAAGCGGCTAAACCAAGCTGTCCCTAACCATGTGCTTGTGGCGTGTAGGTGTCAAGTGAAAACTTGAGACTGAGCGGTTAAAGTCAAGGTCCAAAGCAAAAACAAAGAGTGTGCTTAAGAACCCTGGACACCTCTAATTGGGGACTTTAGCAAAGCTGAGTCACAATCTGAAAAGGTTCACCCAATTATGTGTCTGTGGCATTTATGTATCCAGTGGTAATACTGGAAAACAAAGTGCTTAGGGCCACGGCCAAGACTCATAAAGAAGCTGTGTTCAAGAATCATCATACTGAACTAGGAGAGTCAATAACACTATTCGAAATCTGAAGTTCCTATAGATGCCAATCATTCTGAACCTCAATGGATAAAGTGAGATGCCAAAACTATTCAAGAGGCAAAAAGCTATAAGTCCCGCTCATATGATTGAAGCTCTGTTTCATTGATAGTTTGGAATTTATAGTATATTCTCTTCTTTTTATCCTATTTGATTTTTAGTTGCTTGGGGACAAGCAACAATTTAAGTTTGGTGTTGTGATGAGCGGATAATTTATACGCTTTTTGACATTGTTTTTAGTATGTTTTTAGTAGGATCTAGTTACTTTTAGGGATATTTTCTTTAGTTTTTATGTTAAATTCACATTTCTGGACTTTACTATGAGTTTGTATGTTTTTCTGTGATTTCATGTATTTTCTGGCTGAAATTGAGGGACTTGAGTAAAAATCAGATTCAGAGGTTGAAAAAGGACTGCTGATGCTGTTGGATTCTGACCTCCCTGCACTCAAAGTGGATTTTCTGGAGCTACAGAACTCGAAATGGCGCGCTTCCAATTGCGTTGGAAAGTAGACATCCAGGGCTTTCCAGAAATATATAATTGTCCATACTTTGGCCAAGAATTGACGACGTAAACTGGCATTCAACGCCAGCCTTCTGCCCAAATCTGGCGTCCAGCGCCAGAAAAGGATCCAAAACCAGAGTTGAACGCCCAAACTGGCACAAAAACTGGCGTTCAACTCCACAAATGGCCTCTGCACATGCAACACTTAAGCTCAGCCCAAACACACACCAAGTGGGCCCCGGAAGTGGATTTATTCATTAATTACTTACTCATGTAAACCCTAGTGACTAGTTTATTATAAATAGGATCTTTTACTAATCTTTTTTTCATCTTTGGTCTCAGTTTTATTCCATTGTTCATCTTAGGAGACTATTGATCTCGTTTAGGGGGCTGGCCATCTCAGCCATGCCTGGACCTTCACTTATGTATTTTCAACGGTAGAGTTTCTACACTCCATAGATTAAGGTGTGGAGCTCTGCTGTTCCTCAAAGATTAATGCAAAGTACTACTGTTTTCTATTCAATTCTTCTTATTTCGCTTCTAAGATATCCATTCGCACCCAAGAACATGATGAAGGTGATGATTATGTGTGACGCTCATCATCCTTCCCCCTTATGAACGCGTGCCTGACAAACACTTCTGTTCTACATGAATTGAGCTAGAATGAGTATCTCTTAGATCTCCTAACCAGAATCTTCGTGGCGTAAGCTAGAATGATGGCGGCATTCAAGAGAATCCGGAAGGTCTAAACCTTGTCTGTGGTATTCTGAGTAGGATTCAATGATTGAATGACTGTGACGAGCTTCAAACTCGCGATTGTTGGGCGTTAGTGACAGACGCAAAAGGAGGGTGAATCCTATTCCAGCATGATCGAGAACCGACAGATGAATAGCCGTGCCGTGACAGGGTGCGTGAGCATATTATTCACTAAGAGGAGGGGATGTAGCCACTGACAACGGTGATGCCCTTGCATACAGCCAGCCATGGAAGGGAGTAAGACTGATTGGATGAAGATAGCAGGAAAGCAGAGGTTCAGAGGAACGAAAAGCATCTCCATTCGCTTATCTGAAATTCCTACCAATGATTTACATAAGTATCTCTATCCCTATTTTATTATATAATATTCGAAAACACCATTATCACTTTATATCTGCCTGACTGAGATTTGCAAGGTGACCATAGCTTGCTTCATACCAACAATCTCCGTGGGATTCGACCCTTACTCACGTAAGGTATTACTTGGACGACCCAGTGCACTTGCTGGTTAGTTGTATCGAAGTTGTGACAATTATGAATTAAGATCAAAGCACCAAGCTTTGGAGCCATTACCAGGGATTGTTCGAGCCTGGAGATCACAATTTCGTGCACCACACATCGTCACCAACACCAAGGACAATACTAGATTGGGCTTCCCACATCTCATCTTCTGCCTCTGTGGTGCTGCTAGAGTGAAGATAGAGAATGACTTCCCTATCCCAACCAAGAAGCCCATTACAAAGAAACAGCTGGAACAAACAAGGAAACATCGAAGGCACCCCATAGAACAGGCTGAGGAAGGAGATGAAGAAGAGTTGCCTCATGGACAAGATCAGCCACCACATGAGTATTGGTAGCAGCTTGCATCCTCCATGGAGTAGATGAGGGTCACCAATGACAACCGCTAGCAGTAGTACATGGCATCTGTTGATGAGATGAGAGCCATACAGAATAGTCGATGGGAGCATCTCTGTACATCCCTTGATGAGATTAGAGCAGATCAGCACTCTCAGCAGCAAGAGATTCAGCAGCTGAGGCAGGATTACAGCCATCTGAGAGGACCCTACGGAGCTCAGCCCGAGGAGATAGATTCCCACCAGGGAGATTGAGGTGGCTCAGTTCCTTTTTATCCTCATTATCATTTTACTGTTATTTTTATGATTAGGTTTCTGTTTTCTGTTTATTTTATTATTGCATGATCAGTGGTTATTTCAATTCCTAGGTCTAGTTAACTTATTACCTATTTCATTATTTTATTCTCGTTTTCATGCTAAAAAAAAGAGTGTCTCATGTATTGCACACTGAGCTTGAAAATCAAAAGAAAAGAAAGAAGTGATGTAATGCATGAAAAGAGAGAGTTTATATCTAAGATTTATCATATTTACTTAAATGTGGTGGTGTTATTTGTAATTCTGAATGAATGACATGAACAGAGCATATTTGAATTTAAATCAAGGGATGTTGATGTATGAGGAACATGGATTTAGAGAATTATTATGACTTCTCTGAAATAAACAAAAATTTAATCCTTGAAGCAAAAGAGATAGCAAGATAAGCATAAGAGCAAGGTCCAAGGCTCTGAGTATCAATGACTAGGGAGGTCAGACATGATTAAAAGCTCAAAGAGTTGTTTCCCTAGTCATATGCTTGTGGTGTTCTTGTGTCAAGTAATCCTTGAGACAAAACATTTAGAGTCGAGATCAAATGCAATTAACGGAGTATGCCAAAGGCTTTGAGCACCACTGTCTGGGAGTAACTGAAAAGAAAAAAATCAAATAAAGTGGAGAAAAATCAGAATTTAGAAAGAGTTCCCCAGTCAAGTGCTTGTGGTGTTTCTGCGTCAAGTAAAGTTTGAGACAAAATATTTAAAGTCACGGCTAGGCTCAAGATGCAAAGCACCAAAGAAAAGAGAATTAAAGTAAATCCTGCCGTGTTCAAGGATTAAACTGGAGTATAAAGATCAGAGAACTCATAATATGATCCGGATTCCCAATTTCGAATGACACTAACATTCCTCTGATTCAAAGGAGAGTGAGATGCCAAAACTATTCAGAGCTACAATGAATAAACCCCATTTTTAAGAATAGGCTTGAGCATGACTAAACTCTCACTTCTCATGCAAATTCACATCTTAATCATATACTTATTTTGGTTGCTTGAGGACAAGCAACAATTCAAGTTTGGTGTTGTGATGCGTGAGCATCTTTTCTATCTTTTTCTAGTAAATTTGCATTCAAATTGTTGAGTTTATTCATGATTTAAATATCTTTTAGCCACTATGGATGCTAATTTGAGTTGTGTGCAATTCCATTTATTTCAGGTAGCATCCGGATGCATTTGATGGAGTTTTATAGCAGAAAAGGAAGAAAGCGAGTGATGCTGTCAACCCCGACCTCCTTGCACTCAAACAAGAATAACTTGAGCTATAAAGGTCCAATTGACGTGATTTCAGCGGCATTAGAAAGTTAACTTCCAGAGCTTTCCAACGATGTATAATAGTACATACTTCTTCTTAAGAATTTTCGGCCTTCTCCACGTTGAACTTGAGCTTTCTCAAGTTCAACGTGGAATCCACGTACAAAGGAGAAATCACACATTATCCACGCTGAACTTGAGAATTTCCAAGTTTAGCGTGGACTCAAGGAACTCGCTCAAAGAACCACTGCCTCCTCCATGCTGAACTTGGAAATTCTCAAGTTCAGCGTGGACTCAAGAATGAATGCCAAAGGAAACACTGCCTCCTCCACGCTGAACTTGGAAATTTCCAAGTTTAGCGTGGACCTTAATGCTACCAGTGGTCCCCAACCTCATCTAAAGGGCTCGCGCAAATCATTCCTTTAATTTTGATTTAAATTTTTATTTATTTATAACTAGGAAAAGATATTATTTTAGTTTTAGAAAATATATTTTACATTAATTAGGATTAGATAAAAAAGGGAAAAGAATCAGCCCTTCGGGCTCATCTCTCTTCTCTTCTATCTCATTCCGTAATTTACAATTTTTCAGAATCCTGGTTTTTCTCTCTGAACCATGAGCAACTAAACCTCCATTGTTAAGGTTAGGAGCTCTGTCTATTTGTATGGATTGATTTTATTGCTTTTTCTATTTTAATTCATGTCTTGATTTATATTTAAGAATTGTTTTCGTTCTTTATTTTATAAATTTGGGTGGAACAGAAGTACGACCCTCTTTCTAATTGAGTTCTTGTATAACTTGAAAAAGCTCTTTACTTGAACAACAGCTTGAAAATATATTCTCCTAAATTTCTAATTACCTAGACTTAACGGGATACGTGACATATAATCCTCTTGTATTTGGGTAATTAGGATTTTTGTGGCATATAAACTAGAATTGAACTTCATCCTCTAATTGGAATTAAGTGACCAAAGAATTGGCGGTTGATGAAAGTTAGAGTAGACTAAGAAGGTCTAAGGAATTAGGGCTTAGTCATATATAGTTTGCCATGAATTGAATCTTGCATGATTAAAATAGTTAGTAAGAAAATTCAATCCGGAAAATAGATATCTCTGAAGCCTTAACTGTTTCTCCATATATTATTCTCATCTCAATTTACTGCTTGCTTTCTGAATTTATGAATTTACTGTTTATGCTTTTGAACTCTTAAAACATCATTCTCTGTTAGTCTAACTAAGTAAATTAATCAACCATTGTTGCTTAGTCCATCAATCCTCGTGGAATCGACCCTCACTCACTTGAGGTATTACTTGGTACGACCCGGTGCACTTGCTGGTTAGTTTGTGGTTATAAATTCCGCACCAGTAATCCTAAATGTAATACTTGGAATTACTCCTCAGTTTGTCTCTTTGATATTTTGAAAAATTAGGAAGAAAGATATTGGCAACCAAGTAATTTGCCATCAATGCAAACCAAGGAAGGCTATCCGAAATAGCATGCAAACCATCCAAAAGGAATGAGTCGTCAATCGGAAATGGGTCATATTTAAGATTTTCACGGTGGCTCAGATGGTCCGCAACTAAATTTTGTGACCCACTTCGATCCCTAATCTCAACATCAAACTCTTGCAAGAGCAAGATCCAACGTATAAGCCTAGGTTTCGACTCATTCTTTGTCAACAAATATTTTAAAGCTGCATGATCCGTATACACCACTATTTTGGAGCCTAGCAAATAGGATCTAAACCTATCCAATGCATGAACAATCGCTAGAAGCTCTTTTTTCATAGTGGTGTAATTGGATTGCGCCGTATCCAATGTTTTTGAAGAATAAGCAATAATGTAAGGGAGTTTACCCTCGCGCTGGAAAGCATGGCACCACAGCATGATTGGAGGCGTCACACATAGTCTCAAATGATTGTGTCCAATCAGGGCCTCTTACAATAGGTGCTGTAGTGAGGGCTTCCCTCAACTTCTCAAATGCTTCTTTGCAAGCATCATCAAACTCAAATTCCACATCTTTCTGCAACAAGCGGGATAGTGGTATGGCAATCTTGCTAAAATCCTTGATGAAGCGCCTATAAAATCCTGCATGTCCCAAAAAAGAGCATACCTCCCTCACAGAAGAGGAGTAAGGTAAACTAGTAATGACATCAACCTTGGCTGGATCCACAGAAATGCCTTTATTAGAAACTACGTTCCTAACACTATGCCTTGTCTCACCATGAAGTGACATTTTTCGAAATTGAGGACAAGGTTAGTGTTAACACACCTCTCTAAGACCTTAGCCAAGTTATCTAAACAGCTATTAAAAGAAGTCCCATATACACTGAAATCGTCCATAAAGACTTCTAGACAACTCTCCATGAAATCAGAAAAGACACTAGTCATGCACCGCTGAAAAGTAGCGAGTGCATTGCACAACCCAAATGGAATCCTTTTGTATGCAAAGGTGCCAAAAGAACAAGTAAATATGGTCTTTTCCTGATCCTTAGGAGCAATATGTATCTGGATGTAGCCAGTAAAACCATCAAGGAAGCAGTAATGGGATTTACCTGAAAGTCGATCCAACATCTGGTCAATAAATGGCAAGGGGTAATGGTCTTTCCTTGCTGCGGCATTCAGCTTCCTATAATCAATGCATACACGCCAAGCATTTTGCACCCTCGTCGTGACCGTTTCACCATCTTCCTTCTTGACAGCAGTGATTCCTGATTTTTTTGGAACAACTTGAACTGGGCTCACCCACTCACTATTGAAAATTGGATAAATAATGCCCGCATCAAGCAACCTTGTGACTTCTTTTTTCACCACATCAAGAATGGTGGGGTTGAGCCTTCTTTGGGGTTGTCTCACCGGCCGAACTCCTTCTTGGAGGAAGATACGATGCAGGCACATATGTGGGTCAATCCCCACAATGTCGACCAAGCTCCAACCGATTACTTTCTTGTGCTTCCTTAGGATCTCTAGGAGCTTCTCTTCTTCTTGGCTAGAGAGCTCACTAGCAATGATTACCGAAAACCTTTGGTTGTTCTCAAGGAATGCATATTTCAAGTGAGAAGGTAGAGGCTTCAATTCGGTTTTCGCTTCAAGTTGAGGTTCTTTTTCACCATGATCATTGATGAGAGAATTATTGTTGATCTAGAATTTAAAAAAAAATAGAATCTCATTGCAAGCATAGTCTAGACCAACAATTAACTCTCAATCAAAGTTTAAATAAAAGATGTCACAATCAACACAAAATAATCAAAAGTTTTAATTCCCAGGTCGTTCTCCCTAGGAATTGCAATGAAGTGCTCAATTATTGGCAATGAGGTATTGGGGGTTGTGATTGCAAGCGACAAGAAAATTAAAAGGCAAGAAATTAAATAAGCATGCGAGGAATTAAATAAAAAGCAATTAAAGCAATGAAAATGGAAATTAAGTGGCAAAAAGGAACTCTTGGCAAGGGTTAGAAATTAAGGATTCCTATCCTAGTCATGGACCAAAAATATGGTAATTGTGTAGAATTAATCCCAATTTGTCTATCCTAACATCAAGGATAAGTCAAAAGGGCATAATTGATCTCAATCCAGAAGTCCTAGTTAACTCACTAATTACTTAGTGAAAGACTAGCGTCAATGGAAACCAAACCAACTAACAATCCTAACACAATGTAGAATAGACATCCATAACTTAAGGTCACCTAAGTCCTCAATTCCAAGCTAAGAGTGGGAAAAACTACACTAAAATTAGAAGAGACATTTTATCAAACACTTAGTATGCATAAAAGTGGAAAGCATATTAAATTGCAACAATAATAAAATCTATAACTACCAATTGCAATAAAATGATAATAAAACTCCAATAAGCATTAAAGAAATATAAAACATCAAAATTGCATTAATGAAACCAAAATTAACAAGTGTTCATAAACTAAAAGTGACAAAATTGAGAAAATAACAAAAGAAATGAAGATGATCAAGACAAGAAAGCATGAAAACATAAATATAACTACATTAGAACAAGAATTAAAGACTAAAATTAAAGAGAAATTAAGATAAAAACACTAAATTCTAGAGAGAGGGGGAGCTTCTTTCTCTAGAAAACTACCTACAACATAACAAAACCTAAAACTAATTGCTCCCCCATTGCCTCCACTTGAATTATGGTTGAAATAGCTTCAGAAATGAGTTGGATTGGATTTTAGGGCCCAAAATTTGCAGCCAGCAAATTGCATTAATAAGGTCACGTACTGGGGCCTATGCGTATGCACACTTTCTATTTTTCCACGTGTGCGTACGCACACATGCTTGTGCGTGCGCACACTTGCTGAAAAGCTCCAAACTACATTTCTTCATGATTTCTCCACTTTTGCATACTTTTTCCTCACTTCTTCAATCTATATTAGCCTTGTAAATCTAAAATCACTCAACAAACACATCAAGACATCAAATGGAATTAAAGTGAATACAATGTAGCAAATAAGGGCCTAAAAAACATGTTTTCACTTTTAAGCACAATTTAGAGAGAATTTACAAAACCATGCTATTTCATTGAATAAATACAAGGAAAGTTGATGAAATCCACCCAATTAGAGCAAATAAATACCATGAAATGTGGATTCATCACATCCTCACACATAAACAATAGCATGTCCTCATTCTAAACTCAAGAAAGAAACAAGGGGTATTACATTTATTCATTGCAAGGAAACTACCTATATGCAATCTATCTAAATGAATGCAACCACTTAGTCAAAATGAATCAATTTCCAAGAAAGCATATATGAACATAAGGGCTAAAGTAATCTTAACCAAGTCAAATCCATAATTGATTAGAGTTATTGAAAAGAATTTACAAACTTGTAAGAAAGGAGATAATCAAAGGCGGAAACATAGAATTTGAGCAATCAAACCCCTCACCGGATGTGTATCCGCTCTAATCGCTCAAGTGTTTAGGGTTGATTCATGCAATTCTCTTCTAATCAAGCTTTCTAAGATTTGTTTTTCATCTAACAATCAACAATCATTCAATACATGCATACAAGTATCATGAGGATTTTTCATGGTTGCAATGGGGCTAGGGTAAAGGTAAGGATGCATATGGTCAAGTGAGCTTGAAATTTGAATCTTTGACTAACTTAAGCTCTCACCTAACCTACATAACAACCTATACAATTCAAATGCAAACCTAGCTACCCATTTCTCACTTTTTCACACACTTATGCATTCTTTTCATTTCACATCTCATATGCATTATTCTTATTACTCTACTTTGGGCATTTTATCTCCCTTTTATTCCTTTCTTTTTCTATTTTTTTTCAATACAAAATATATACAAGAGTGTCAATGCATATGGTTTAACATTTGATGCATGAGTATGTAGCTAATTCCCAAGATTTTCAACAAAAGTATAGAAAATCCACTTTTACCTCAACCAAAGTTCCCAAACTTTTCCACACTTAGATGATTCACACTCTCACTAGTTTAAGCTAATCAAAGATCCAAATGAAGGACATTTATTGTTTTCCACTTTAAGGCTAGTCATGTGCTAACTTTTAAGAACAAAAGGGGATTGAAATAGGCTCAAAGTTGGTTAACAAAGGAAGATAAAAGGGTAGGCTATTTGGGATAAGTGAGCTTAATGAAAAGATGACCTCAATCATATAAATTCATATATACATCAAACAATGGACATAAAGAATCAAACAAATCAAAGATTGCAATCATAGAAAGAGAATAACACACACAAGAATGAAAATAGTGGTTATATGAAGTAACCACACAATTTGGCTCAAAACTCACATGCTTGTATGTTCTTAGCTCAAAAACATGTTCCACAATATTTTTCAAGCAAGTTTCAATACAAAAAAAAAACCAACTCAAATCAATTAGGATGTCAACGCTCTATAAAAATTATTTTTCTTGAAAAATTTCACTAAATTAACTAAGCTTATTATATGTATGCAAAGACACAATAAACTAGGAAAAAATGCAATTAAAGCTCTAAAATATATACACACTAAGAAAAAATAAAATGTGCAAGTGTTTAGGATTAGAATTTGTCACCCAAGATTGCCGATCAGTGACGACCTCCCCACACTTAAGGGTTTGCACCGTCATCGGTGCATCCAAGATGAGCAAGGGGGTATGGCGACTTCAGATTACCACCTTCAGCTGATGGATCAATCGGCTACTGCGTGCTCTTCCTCCTGCTTCCCTTGTTGCATATGGTGACTCATCCATGAAAAATAGAAAATAGGATAGTAAGATGAGTGAATGCAAAAACAAGGAAGCATAGATTGTCAGAATGAGGTGATGAATCACTAAAATGAGTGAGTGAATAGGTTTGTTACATGAAGGAATAAGTGTGTGAATTCTAAGTTGCGCGGTTTAGAACACACACACTAGTATGGAAAGCTATGTCACAATTACACAAAAGAACATGCACTTCACTCATTCTAGTATGCTTGAAATACTTTAAAAAGGAAACTTGTAGGTTAAGATAAACAAACAAGCAATGAAGAAGCACAAGAGTATTCAAGCAAGAATTAAGAAATTGTGAAAGGCTAATGAAAGAAAGTTTATTTGCAACACCTAATTGACATGAAGTGGAAGACATGTCAAGCATAATCCACAAAGCTTAAAAAGCTCAAAAAAAATGTCACTAGGTAAGCTTATAATCCAATTTCACAATTCCTTAATTTCAATGCATCAACTAGATGACTTAAATAAAAATCAATCATAACAAGCATCACCTAACAAAAAATGCATCAAGTAAGAACAAATTGCCTATCTATAGATAATGAAATCAAATTACATGGTGGTCAAACATGTAATTTAGAAATCCAAAAAGATTCATGAAGGCAATGTTATGAGTACCTGGTATGCACAAAATTCAACATTCAAAACTCAATACCAAGCAACAAAATATGACCTCAATGAAGATATCCAACAATATTTAGCAACAACAATATCAATAATTCAGCAGCAATATCTCAACAAAATTAACAAATCAACTCAATCATCCAACACTTAGCACCAAAACAGAAAATTAAACTAACTCACTAAATAACTAACTAACTAACTAAGTAACTAACTAACTAAAAATGAGTATGGTGGGTGGTGAATGATAGTGATGGATGGTGGTTGGAGGAGGGAAAGAAGAGAGGAGAAGAGAAAAGAATAGAAGAAATAGAGAGAAGAGGAGAAAAGAAGTAGGGTGGTGTGAAAACAGAGTCGTGCGTACGCACAAAAATTGTAAAATGGGGGTGTGCGAGCGCACACATATGTGCGTACGCACACTAGGATTTTTTTTCGAAGAATATGAAACGTCAAAATTCGACATATGTGCGTGCACACAGGTCTGTGCGTACGCACAAAAGGCAAAAAGAAGGGGGATGCAGATGCACAAGGCGTGTGACGCTCCCAGCAGAACGGGTATAAGCAAGTGTGCGCACGCACAAGGTGCGCGAAAAGAGGGTTGTGCGTGTACGCACAAGTGTGTGCGCATGCACAGAGCGCAAAATACAAAGGGGCACCCACGCACAAGGTGGGTGAGCGCTCTGAACAGGGGCTGTGCAAAGGGGTGTGCGTATGCATACATGGGTGCGTGCGCACAGGTTCAGAGATTGGGGTGGTTGTGCATGCGCACAGGGTTGTGCGTGCGCACATGCTCTATTTTTTTCAAAAATTTTTAGAGCTTTAAGGCACCAAATTTGAGATCAACAAAAGGATTTTAACCCCAAAACATCCAACATTTCACAACTACATTATCCAAACTAAAAATTAACCTAACCAAGCTTGAAATTAAACTAAACATAAGCTATCTACAAGAAACAAAATGTAATGAATTAAAACTATACACAAGGAGAGGGTTAGAAAGGTGTTACCATGGTGGGGTGTCTCCCACCTAGCCCTTTCATTTATTGTCTTTAAGTTAGACAATTGGGAGATGCCCTTGCTATGGTAGCTTGTGCTTGAATTCTTTCTTGGATCTCCACCAATATTTGCATCTCCAATGGCCTTTGGGATCCCAAATCTTGCGCACCCGATCTTTTTGTTGATCCATGTGATTCCATCTGGGTGGCAAGCATTCAAAGTTCTCACTCAAGCATCCAAACAATCCATCTAATTGAGAATTACACCAACCATTCAAGCAAAATTTTAAAGATTCAACTTCTATGAACCTAGGATCATATTTTCAACCATTACCTAATTTTCCTTTATTTCCCAATCCACAAATATTCCTAAGTTGACTATCATTTTCAATCAAACCATATTCAAGTGGAATAATAAAGCTCAAGGTTAAAGATGTTACCCACTTAAATGAAGGGGGAGATAGTGACTTAGGAGGAGAGACTTCAAATAGCTTTGGAAATATGGGTTTCGATTCCTCTTTCTCTTCTTGTATGATCTCCACCTCTTCAAGTTCTTCAACCACTTCTTCTAATTCTTTGAATTCAACTTTCTCCACTTGCAACTCATGCTTCAATCCCCCTCTTTCTCTTGTTGTTCCAAGCTCTCCTCCAGTCCACATACTTCAATTGGAATTGGTTCTTCACTTTCATTCATGGAGGTGCTTAAATTGTTGGAAGAGTGTAGTGAGGCTAAATGAGATAGGGCTCTGGCAAAGGTAGCCATGATGTTGTCTTGCCTCTTTTGGTACTCTTCTTGCTCTTGAAGGAAGAATTGGAATGCTTCTTCTGTTGAAGGTTGTGGGGAAAAAGAAGGTTCATCATATGGGATAGGGTCCTCGTATGTTGAAGGTGGTTGATATTGATGAGAGTATTGAGGTGGTGTGGGGTATTGGTGTTAGAATTGTGGTGGCTCTAAGTGTGGTTCATAAGGTTGTTCATAAGGCACATAAAGTTGATGGTATGGTAAGTATAGGTTAGGCTCATGTGGAGGTATTTGGTGATAGTGTAATGTGGCTTGTGAGTAGATTTAATCACAATGTTGAGGGTTTAGGTCGTATTGGTGTGCATCAAGAGGTGGATAGTAGTTATAAGGATGTGGAGGAGGTTCTTGCCAAGAGGGTTCCCTAGAAGCATATAGCTCCTCACTCAATTGATCCAACAATTCATGATGCATTTCATCATTGAAGTTCTCATTTCCTACAACATCATAACAACCAAAGTTCAAGCCAAAGGGGTGAGAATTCATAGAGCAAAAGGGAAAAATAAAAACAAAAGCTAATATGAGAAACTAAAACAAACTCCTAACAACTAACAAAATCAAGCAAACAACCAAAAAGAAGCAAAATATTTACATATCAACATATTTACAATAGCCAACAAATAGCACACATTGCAACTCCCCGGCAATGGCGTCAAAAACATGATAAGAGAATTATTGTTGATCTAGAATTTCACAAAAATAGAATCTCGTTGCAAGCATAGTCTAGACCAACAATTAACTCTCAATCAAAGTTTAAATAAAAGATGTCACAATCAACACAAAATAATCGGGAGTTTTAATTCCCGGGTCGTTCTCTCTATGAATTTCAATGAAGTGCTCAATTATTGGCTATGAAGTATTGGGGGTTGTGATTGCAAGTGACAAGAAAATTAAAAGGCAAGACATTAAATAAGCATGCAAGGAATTAAATAAAAAGCAATTAAAGCAATGAAAATAGAAATTAAGTGGCAAAAAGGAACTCTTGGCAAGGGTTGGGAATTAAGGATTCCTATCCTAGTCATGGACCACAAACAAGGTAATTGTATAGAATTAATCCCAATTAGTCTATCCTAACATCGAGGATAAGTCAAAAAGGCATAATTGATCTCAATCCAGAAGTCCTAGTTAACTCACTAATTACTTAGTGAAAGACTAGCGTTAATGGAAACCAAACCAACTAACAATCCTAACACAATGTAGAATGGACATCCATAACTCAAGGTCACCTAAGTCCTCAATTCCAAGCCAAGAGTGGGAAAAACTATACTAAAATTAGAAGAGACATTTTATCAAACACTTAGCATGCATAAAAAGGGAAATCATATTAAGTTGCAACAATAATAAAATCTATAACTACCAATTGCAATAAAATGATAATAATAACTCCAATAAGCATTAAAGAAATATAAAACATCAAAATTGCATAAATAAATGCAAAATTAACAAGTGTTCATAAACTAAAAGTGACAAAATTGAGAAAATAACAAAAGAAATGAAGATGATCAAGACGAGAAAGCATGAAAACATAAATGAAACTACATTAAAACAAGAATTAAAGACTAAAATTAAAGAGAAATTAAGACAAAAACACTAAATTCTAGAGAGAAGGGGGAGTTTCTCTCTCTAGAAAACTACCTACAACACAACAAAACCTAAAACTGATTGCTCCTCCCTTGCCTCCACTTGAATTAGGGTTGAAATAGCTTCAGAAATGAGTTGGATTGGGTTTTGGGGGCCCAAAATTCGCAGCCAGCGAATTGCATTAATGAGGTGACGTGCAGGGGCCTGTGCGTATGCACACTTTCTATTTTTCCACACGTGCGTACGAACATAAGGTTGTGCACACGCACACTTTCTGACTCTCACTTGTGCATACGCACGCATGCTTGTGCCTGCACACACTTGCTGAAAAGCTCCAAACTCCATTTCTTTATGATTTCTCCACTTTTGCATGCTTTTTCCTCACTTCTTCAATTTATATTAGCCTTGTAAACCTGAAATCACTCAACAAACACATCAAGGTATCAAATGGAATTAAAGTGAATAAAATTTAGCAAATAAGGGCCTAAAAATCATGTTTTCACTTTTAAGCACAATTTAGAGAGAATTTACAAAACCATGCTATTTTATTGAATAAATACAAGGAAAGTTGATGAAATCCACCCAATTAGAGCAAATAAATACCATAAAATATGGATTCATCAATCATGAAGCTCATCCTCATTGACTTTCTCTTGTTTATCCTCATGTTTATCCTTCCCTTCAACAATAGGATAGTACAACCTGTTGTAGTCTTCTCTTTGTATCTCTGCTACTACCTCATCAATTACATCACAACAGAGGACAGAGTGTTCTTCAAGTGGATGTCTCATGGCCTCTTCCAAGTTAAACTTTATGGTCTTGTTACCTACCTCAAAAGAGTATGTGCTGGTAAAGGCATCAAATTTAAATTTAGAGGTCTTCAAGAAAGGTCTACCAAGAAAAACGGAGGAGGAACCTCCATTATCCGTCGGAGACATTTCAAGGATATAGAAATCAACCGGAAACACTAAATCCTTGATTGTCACAAGCACATCTTCCACTATCCCTACTACGGTGATCACACTTTTATTGGCTAAGACAAATTTGGCGGCCGATCTTTTCAATGGAGCTAAATTCAACCTTGCAAATATAGAGAGTGGCATGATACTTACACAAGCCCCCAAATCACACATGCAATAATAAAAGGCAACTCTACCAATCCAACAAGATACTAAACATGGTGTGGGGTCACTACACTTTTCTGGAATGGATTTCATCAATGAGGAAATGGAACTACCCAAGGACAATGTTTCCAACTCACCAATCCTATCTTTGTGTGTGCATAAATCCTTTAAAAACTTAGCATACTTCGAAATTTGTTGAATGGCATCAAGAAGTGGAATGGTTACCTCAACCTTCTTGAATACTTGAAGCATGTTTAGATCAAACTCTGGAGTTTTCTTGGCCTTCTTCACCATAGAAGGGAATGGAATAAGAATGGATTCATCCACTATGGCCTTCCTCTTGGGTTCCTTAAGGTTCACTGCTTCTTCCTCTTGCTTTGTGTCTCCTTCATCTTCCTCATATTGAACTTCAACTACCACCTCTTTCTCATGGATGTCTTCCACGGCCCTAGGAGGTATTTCCTCCAATGTAGTCCCCGACTGTAGAGTAATGGCGTTGAGGCCGCCCTTTGGGTTAGGAAGGGGTTGGGATGTGTTGCACGAATTGTGAATCACACTTTTCACAACTAGTACCACTAACCAGCAAGTGCACTGGGTCGTCCAAGTAATACCTTACGTGAGTAAGGGTCGAATCCCACGAAGATTGTTAGTTTGAAGCAAGCTATGGTTATCTTATTATTCTTAGTCAGGATGCCAACAACAGTGTTTTTCAACTTCAATTGTAAAGAGTCAAAGGGCATAAATATAAATACTTATTGTGCAATGATGGAGAATATGTTGGGGTTTTGGAGATGCTTTGTCTTCTTTATTTCAGTTTTTCTCTTATACTCCTCTTCACACACGCAAGGCTCCTTCCATGGCAAGCTGTATGTAAGGTGTCACCGTTGTCAATGGCTACTTCCCGTCCTCTTAGTGAAAATGGTCCAAATACTCTGTCACAGCACGGCTAATCATCTGTTGATTCTCGATCATGTCGGAATAGAATCCCTTGATTCTTTTGCGTCTGTCACTACGCCCAACAATCGCGAGTTTGAAGCTCGTCACAGCCATTCAATCCTTGAATCCTACTCGGAATACCACAGACAAGCTTTAGACTTTCCGGATTTTCATGAATGCCGCCATCAATTCTAGCTTATACCACAAAGATTCTGATTAAGAAATCTAAGAGATACTCATTCAATCTGATGTAGAACGGAGGTGGTTGTCAGGCACATGTTCATGGATTGAGGAAGGTCATGAGTGTCACGGATCATCACCTTCTTCATAGTGAAGCGCGAATGAACATCTTAGATAGGAACAAGCGTGTTTGAATGGAAAACAGAGATAATTGCATTAATTCATCAAGACGCTGCAGAGCTCCTCACCCCCAACAATGGAGTTTAGAGACTCATGCCATCAAAGAGTACAAAGTTCAGATCTAAAAATGTCATGAGGTACCAAATAAATCTCTAAAAGTTATTTAAATACTAAACTAGTAACCTAGGTTTACAGAAAATGAGTAAACTATGATAGATAGTGTAGAAATCCACTTCTGGGGCCCACTTGGTGTGTGCTGGTGCTGAGACTTAAGCTTCTCACGTGCCTGGGCTGTTTTGGGCGTTCAACTCCAGGTTGTAAACTGTTTCTGGCATTGAACTCCAACTTGTAACTTGTTTCTGGCGCTGGACGCCAGACTGCAGCATGGAACTGGCGTTGAACGCCAGTTTACATCGTCTATACTTGAGCAAAGTATGGACTATTATATATTGATGGAAATCCCTGGATGTCTACTTTCCAACGCAATTGAGAGCGCGCCATTTGGAGTTTTGTAGCTCCAGAAAATCCACTTTGAGTGTAGGGAGATCAGAATCCAACAGTATCAGCAGTCCTTTTTCAGCCTGAATAAGATTTTTGCTTAGCTCCCTCAATTTCAGCCAGAAAATACCTGAAATCACAGAAAAACACACAAACTCATAGTAAAGTCCAGAAATGTGATTTTTAATTAAAATTAATAAAAATATACTAAAAACCAACCAAATCATACTAAAAACTAAGTAAAAACAATGCCAAAAGCGTATAAATTATCCGCTCATCACAACACCAAACTTAAATTGTTGCTTGTCCCCAAGCAACTAAAAATAAAGTAGGATAAAAAGAACAGAATATACAATGAATTCCAAAAACATCTATGAAGATCAGTCTTAATTAGATGAGCGGGGCTATTAGCTTTTTGCTTCTGAACAGTTTTGGCATCTCACTTTATCCTTTGAAGTTCAGAATGATTGGTATCTATAGGAACTCAGAATTCAGATAGTGTTATTGATTCTCCTAGTTCAGTATGTTGATTCTTGAACACAGCTACTTTATGAGTCTTGGCCGTGGCCCTAAGCACTCTGTTTTCCAATATTACCACCGGATACATACATGCCACAGACACATAACTGGGTGAACCTTTTCAGATTGTGACTTAGCTTTGCTAAAGTCCCCAATTAGAGGTGTCCAGGGTTCACTCTGTTTTTTTGCTTTGGACCTCGACTTTAACCGCTCAGTCTCAAGTTTTCACTTGACACCTTCACGCCACAAGCACATGGTTAGGGACAGCTTGGTTTAGCCGCTAAGGCTAGGATTTTATTCCTTTAGGCCCTCCTATCCACTGATGCTCAAAGCCTTGGATCCTTTTTATTACCCTTTCCTTTTGGTTTTAAGGGCTATTGGCTTTTCGCTCTTGCCTTTTGGTTTAAAGAGCTTTTGGCTTTTTCTGCTTGCTTTTTCTTTTTCTTGCTCTCTTTTTTTCGCATTTTTTTCTGCAAGCTTTGTTCTTCACTGCTTTTTTTTGCTTCAAGAATCATTTTTATGATTTTTCAGATTATCAAATAACATTTCTCCTTTTTCATCATTCTTTCAAGAGCCAACAATTTTAACATTCATAAGCAACAAATTCAAAAGACATATGCACTGTTCAAGCATTCATTCAGAAAACGAAAAGTATTGCCACCACATCAAAATAATTAAAATATTTTAAAATTCGAAATTCATGTACTTCTTTTTCTTTTTCAGAAAACAATTTTCATTTAAGAAAGGTGATGGATTCATAGGACATTCATATCTTTAAGACATAGACACTTAGATACTAGTGATCATATAGTAAAGACACAAACATAATTAAACATGAAGCATAGTAAACGAAAAACAGGAAAATAAGAACAAGGAGATTAAGGAATGGGTCCACCTTAATGAGGGTGGCGTCTTCCTCTTCTTGAAGAACCAATGGTGCTCTTGAGCTCCTCTATGTCTCTTCCTTGCCTTTGTTGCTCTTTCCTCATAGCTCTTTGATCTGCAGTCAATTGCTCTACCACACCAAACTTAAAAAGTTTGCTCGTCCTCGAGCAAAAGAAGAAAGAAGTGGAGAAGATGGAGGAGATGGAAGTGTGTGAATGGGTGGGTTTGGGAAGGAAATGGTTTGAATTTAAATGGTGAGGTAGGTGGGGATCCTGTGGGGTCCACAGATCCAGTGGGGTCAAGGATTTAGCATCCCTGCTCCAATTAGGCGTACAAAATGCCCTTACTGTGCAATCCTGGCATTTAACGCCAGACTGCTGCCTGTTTCTGGTGTTAAACGCCCAAATGTAGCCTGTTTCTGGCGTTTAACGCCAGACTGATGCTTGTTTCTGGCGTTAAACGCCAGCTTGGTGCTTGTTTCTGGCGTTTAAATGCCAGAATGATCTTCCTCCGGGGTGTGCTATTTTTCATGCTGTTTTTCATTCTGTTTTTGATTTTCTATTTGTTTTTGTGACTTCACATGATCATCAACCTAAAGAAAACATAAAATAGCAATGGAAAATAAATAGATATAATTAAATAACATTGGGTTGCCTCCCAACAAGCGCTTCTTTAATGTCAATAGCTTGACAGTGAGCTCTCTTGGAGCCTCACAGATAATCAGAGCAAGGTTGGGACCTCCCAACACCAAACTTAGAGTTTGGTTATGGCCTCCCAACACCAAACTTAGAGTTTGACTGTGGGGGCTTTGGTTGACTTTGCAGTGAGAGAAGCTTTTCATGCTTCCTCTCCATGGTTACAGAAGGAGAACCTTGTGTCTTATAGTTTGCAATGTCTTCAAACCACAGAGCTTCCTGAATAGGAAACAGTTGCTCATCCGGAAAGGTTTCAGAGATCTCAGTAGGAGGGAGGGATGCTCCTGCTACTGGTTCTATCCGGGACAGGTGATCAGCTACTTGATTCTCTGTCCCTTTTCTGTCTCTTATTTCTATATCAAACTCTTGCAGAAGCAACACCCATCTTATGAGCCTGGGCTTTGAATCCTGCTTTGTGAGTAGATATTTAAGAGCAGCATGGTCAGTGTACACAATCACTTTTGATCCTACTAAGTAGGATCTAAACTTGTCAATGGCATAAACCACTGCAAGTAATTCTTTTTCTGTGGTTGTGTAATTTTTCTGGGCATCATTTAAAACACTGCTAGCATAATAAATGACATGCAGAAACTTGTTATGCCTCTATCCCAATACTGCACCAATAGTATGGTCACTGGCATCACACATTAGTTCGAATGGTAATGTCCAGTCTGGTGCAGAAATAACTGGTGCTGTGACCAGCTTAGCTTTCAGGGTCTCAAACGCCTGCAGACACTTTGTGTCAAACACAAATGGCGTGTCAGCAGCTAGCAGATTGCTCAGAGGTTTTGCAATTTTTGAAAAATCCTTTATAAACCTCCTATAGAATCCTGCATGCCCCAGAAAGCTTCTGATTGCCTTAACATTGGCAGGTGGTGGTAATTTTTCAATTACTTCAACTTTAGCTTGATCCACCTCTATTCCCTTGTTTGAAATTTTATGCCCAAGGACAATCCCTTCAGTCACCATAAAGTGACATTTTTCCCAGTTTAAAACTAGGTTGGTCTCTTGGCATCTTTTCAGAACAAGTGCTAAATGGTTAAGGCAGGAGCTGAATGAGTCTCCAAATACTGAAAAGTCATCCATGAAGACTTCCAGAAACTTCTCTACCATATCAGAGAAGATAGAGAGCATGCACCTCTGAAAGGTTGCAGGTGCATTACACAGACCAAAAGGCATCCTTCTGTAGGCAAACACTCTAGAAGGACATGTGAATGCTGTTTTCTCTTGGTCCTGAGGATCTACTGCAATTTGGTTGTAACTGGAATAGCCATCCAAAAAGCAGTAATATTCATGACCTGCTAGTCTCTCTAGCATCTGGTCCATGAATGGTAAAGGAAAAATGATCCTTCCTGGTGGCTGTATTGAGTCTTCTGTAGTCAATACACATACGCCACCCTGTAACTGTTCTTGTAGGAACCAGTTCATTCTTTTCATTATGAAGCACTGTCATTCCTCCCTTCTTAGGGATAACATGGACAGGACTCACCCAGGAGCTATCAGAAATAGGATAGATAATCCCAGCCTCTAGTAACTTAGTGACCTCTTTCTGCACCACCTCCTTCATGGCGGGATTTAGCCGCCTCTGTCGTTGAACCACTGGCTTAGCATCATCCTCTAATAGGATCTTGTGCATGCATCTGGCTGGGCTAATGCCCTTAAGATCACTTATGGACCACCCAAGAGCTGTCTTCTGTGTCCTTAGCACCTGAATTAGTGCTTTCTCTTCCTGTGGCCCTAAAGCAGAGCTTATGATTACAGGAAAAGTGTCACCTTCTCCCAGAAATGCATATTTCAGGGATGGTGGTAGTGGTTTGAGCTCGGGTTTAGGAGGTTTCTCCTCTTCCTGAGGAGTTTTCAGAGGTTCTTTTATTTCCTCTGGTTCCTCCAGATCAGGCTGAACATCTTTAAAAATTTCCTCTAGCTCTGATTCAAGACTCTCAGTCATATGGACCTCTTCCACCAGGGAGTCAATAATATCAATGCCTAAGCAGTCGTCTGATGTGTCTGGATGTTGCATAGCTTTGACAACATTCAACTTAAACTCATCCTCATTGACTCTCAGGGTTATCTCCCCTTTTTGGACGTCAATGAGGGTTCGTCCAGTTGCTAGGAATGGTCTTCCTAGAATGAGAGTTGCACTCTTGTGCTCCTCCATTTCCAGCACTACAAAGTCAGTAGGGAAGGCAAATGGCCCAACCTTGACAACCATGTCCTCAATTATGCCTAATGGGTATTTAATGGAGCCATCAGCAAGTTGAAGATAGATTCGGGTTGGTTTGACCTCTTCAGTCAAGCCAAGTTTTCTGATAGTGGATACAGGGATTAGGTTGATGCTTGCCCCAAGATCACATAGAGCTGTCTTGGTGCAGTTACCCTCTAATATGCATGGTATCATAAAGCTCCCGGGATCTTTAAGCTTTTCTGGGAAGCTTTTCAGAATGACTGCACTGCATTCTTCAGTGAGGAGAACCCTTTCAGTTTCTCTCCAATTCTTCTTATGACTCAAGATATCTTTCATGAACTTGGCATAAGAGGGTATTTGCTCAAGTGCCTCTGCAAACGGAATCTTTATTTCAAGAGTCCTGAGATAGTCTGCAAAGCAGGCAAATTGCTTATCCTGCTCCTCTTTGCGGAGTTTTTGAGGATAAGGCATCTTGGCTTTGTATTCCTCAACCTTAGTTGCTGCAGGTTTATTTCCTACAGAGGTAGGTTGAGAAGCCTTCTTGAGGGATTTATTATCAGCACTTGCAGGTGTCTGATCCCTCACTGGCATTTGAAAGCCAGGGTTGGAAGCTGGAGTGGCGTTAGATGCCAACTCCTCATCTGTTCCTGGCGTCTGAACGCCAGAACTGTACTTCCTTTGGGCGTTCAATGCCAGTTCCTTGCTTGTTTCTGGCGTTGAACGCCAGTCCTGAGCATGGTTTGGGCGTTCAGCGCCAGCCTTCCACCCAATTTCTGGCGTTTTAGCGCCAGAATTATTTTTCCCTGGGCTCTTACTGTCCTCAGATGGAATTTGGGTAGTTTGCTCATTTCTTGGCTTCCTGCTACCTTGAGGTGGGGTATTTAATGTTTTCCCACTTCTTAATTAAACTGCTTGGCATTCTTCTGTTATTTGTTTTGACAGCTGCTGCTTTGTTTGCTTTAATTGTTCTTCCATATTTATATTAACCATCCTTGTCTCTTGTAGTCTCTCCTTGAATTCGGCTAACTGTTTTGTTAGAAAATCCAATGGCTGATTGAATTCAGTAGCTTGTTCAGCAGGACTGAGTTCAGTAGTCACTGTTTTAGCCTCTTCTTTCATGGAAGGTTCGCTGCTTAAGTACAGATGCTGATTTCTGGCAACTGTATCAATGAGCTCTTGAGCTTCTTCAATTGTCTTTCTCATGTGGATAGATCCACCAGCTGAGTAGTCTAGAGACATCTGAGCTCTTTCTGTAAGCCCATAATAGAAGATGTCTAGCTGAACCCACTCTGAAAATATCTCAGAGGGGCATTTTCTTAGCATCTCTCTGTATCTCTCCCAGGCATCATAAAGAGGTTCATTATCTCCTTGTTTAAAGCCTTGGATGTCCAGCCTTAGCTGTGTCATCCGTTTTGGAGGAAAGTATTGATTCAGGAATTTCTCTGTCAGCTGTTTCCATGTCTTTATGCTAGCCTTAGGTTGGTTATTTAACCACCTCTTGGCTTGGTCTTTTATAGCAAATGGAAACAGTAATAATCTGTAGACATCCTGATCTACTTCTTTATCATGTACTGTGTCAGCAATTTGTAAAAAATGTGCCAGAAACTCTGTAGGTTCTTCCTGTGGAAGACCGGAATACTGGCAACTTTGCTGCACCATGATAATGAGCTGAGGATTCAACTCAAAGTTACTGACTCCAATGGAGGGTATACTGATACTACTCCCATATGAAGCAGTAGAGGGGTTAGCATATGACCCCAGAGTCCTTCTGGACTGTTCATTTCTACTTAGATCCATGATGGAGAAAGGGAGATGATGTAAAATAAAAAAATTATTTTTATTTATTTAATTATTATTTATTTCGAAAATAAAATAATTTAAAATAAAATAAATAAAAATGGGTGAAAATTTCGAAAAATGGAGAAAGGGAAAAGAAAAAAAAGAAAAAAATGGTTAGGGAGTTTTGAAAAAGATATGATTTGAAAAAGATTTTAAATTTTGAAATAAAAATCTGAATTTTAAAAATAAATTTTGAAAATTTGTTTTAAAATAGAGAGAAAAGATATTTTTGAATTTAAAGAGGAAAGAGAAAAACAATAAGATAGCACAAGATTTAAAATTTTTAGATCTAATGCTCCTTGTTTTCGAAAATTTTGGAGGGAAAACACCAAGGAATACCAAACTTAAAAATTTTAAGATCAAGACACAAGGAAAACTCAAGAACACTTTGAAGACTCACAAGAACACAAGAACATGAAGAAAGAACACCAAACTTAAAATTTTTAGTAAACCAAAATAAAATTTTCGAAAAATAAAGAAAAATCAACAAGAAAACACCAAACTTAAAGTTTGGCACAAGATTTGATAGAAAAATTATTTTTGAAAAAGAAGATTTTGAAAAGAATATAAAAGATTCTGACCCAATTGCCAAGAACACAGACTAACGCTCTAGCCAACTGAGTTATAAATGTAACACTTGTTTTGAAGAAGTATTTTTAAATAACTAAGAATGAAAAATTTTTTTTTTTGAAAACTAATGTTTTGAAAAGGCACAAGAAAAACAAGAAAAATCACAAAACAAGAAAAACTAAAGATCAAACAAGAAAAAAATTCAATTATAAAAATATAATTTTCGAAAATTTTTTTTTTTGAAAGAAAAAAAATAAGGATTCTAAAATTTTAACCAAAAACAATATTAGAAGACTCTAAACCAAAAAGAAAAATTTTTCCTAATCTAAGCAACAAGATTCACCGTCAGTTGTTCAAACTCAAACAATCCCCGGCAACGGCGCCAAAAACTTGGTGCACGAATTGTGAATCACACTTTTCACAACTAGTACCACTAACCAGCAAGTGAACTGGGTCGTCCAAGTAATACCTTACGTGAGTAAGGGTCGAATCCCACGGAGATTGTTGGTTTGAAGCAAGCTATGGTTATCTTATTATTCTTAGTCAGGATGCCAACAACAGTGTTTTTCAACTTCAATTGTAAAGAGTCAAAGGGCATAAATATAAATACTTATTGTGCAATGATGGAGAATATGTTGGGGTTTTGGAGATGCTTTGTCTTCTTTATTTCAGTTTTTCTCTTGTACGCCTCTTCACACACGCAAGGCTCCTTCCATGGCAAGCTGTATGTAAGGTGTCACCGTTGTCAATGGCTACTTCCCGTCCTCTCAGTGAAAATGGTCCAAATGCTCTGTCACAGCAAGGCTAATCATCTGTTGGTTCTCGATCATGTCGGAATAGAATCCCTTGATTCTTTTGCGTCTGTCACTACGCCCAACAATCGCGAGTTTGAAGCTCGTCACAGCCATTCAATCCTTGAATCCTACTCGGAATACCACAGACAAGGTTTAGACTTTCCGGATTCTCATGAATGCCGCCATCAATTCTAGCTTATACCACGAAGATTCTGATTAAGAAATCTAAGAGATACTCATTCAATCTGATGTAGAACGGAGGTGGTTGTCAGGCACATGTTCATGGATTGAGGAAGGTCATGAGTGTCACGGATCATCACCTTCTTCATAGTGAAGCGCGAATGAACATCTTAGACAGGAACAAGCGTGTTTGAATGGAAAACAGAGATAATTGCATTAATTCATCAAGACACTGCAGAGCTTCTCACCCCCAACAATGGAGTTTAGAGACGCATGCCGTCAAAGAGTACAAAGTTCAGATCTAAAAATATCATGAGGTACCAAATAAATCTCTAAAAGTTATTTAAATACAAAACTAGTAACCTAGGTTTACAGAAAATGAGTAAACTATGATAGATAGTGTAGAAATCCACTTCTGGGGCCCACTTGGTGTGTGCTGGGGCTGAGACTTAAGCTTCTCACGTGCCTGGGCTGTTTTGGGCGTTCAACGCCAGGTTGTAACCTGTTTTTGGCGTTGAACTCTAACTTGTAACTTGTTTCTGGCGCTAGACGCCAGACTGCAACATGGAACTGGCGTTGAACGCCAGTTTACATCATCTATACTTGAGCAAAGTATAGACTATTATATATTGATGGAAATCCCTGGATGTCTACTTTCCAACACAATTGAGAGCGCGCCATTTAGAGTTCTGTAGCTCCAGAAAATCCACTTTGAGTGCAGGAAGGTCAGAATCCAACAACATCAGCAGTCCTTTTTCAGCCTGAATAAGATTTTTGCTCAGCTCCCTCAATTTCAGCCAGAAAATACCTGAAATCATAGAAAAATACACAAACTCATAGTAAAGTCCAGAAATGTGATTTTTAATTAAAAACTAATAAAAATATACTAAAAACCAACCAAATCATACTAAAAACTAAGTAAAAACAATGCCAAAAAGCGTATAAATTATCCACTCATCAGAATGGAAGGCTAGAAGAGCTTGAGGGTTGGTTGGTGTTGATATTGTTAGTGGAAGGTAGGGACATCCTTGAGAGCATTTCGGTTATGTTGGACATTTGAGCACTCATGTTACCAAATTATGCATTGAGATTCCTAGTGTTTTCTTCATTTTTCTCTATCATAGCCCTAAGTCTCCCTTGTTCTTGGTAGAGTGCACGGTGAGAGTCATCGCCTTGGTTTGTGGAAGAGAAAGAAATTTTGTTGGATTGTTGTCTTTGGTGAGGTGCTTGGTATTTATGGTGGTTATTTTAGTTTTGTTGTGAGTGTTGGTATGGTTGATTATGGTGGTTTTGGTTGGCTTGGTGGTTATTGTTGTGGTATTGGGAAGAAGATTGGTGGTTGTTGTGGTATTGAGAAGATGAGTTGTCTTGGTTCCATCTTTGATTGTGGTTGTTTCCTTGAGCATTGTCCCTCCACCCTTGATTAGAGCTATTACCATAGGAGTAATTATTTTGGCCTTGAGATTGATAGGGTGAACGGTTGTTGCAGTTGTTGGCTACCGCAAGAGTGTAATCCTCTTGGACTTGTTGGCATTGGTCGGTGTAATGTGTGGTACTAGAACATAAACCACATACTCTAGAAGGTCCTTCAAGTTGGAGGATTTGAGGTGGGGCTTGGATGGCTTGGATTGATTGAGACGCTTTTTGTCCTTAGTGAATCTCGTTGAGGAGAGTGGTCATTTCTCCAAGCACTTTAGTCAAAGCCGAGTCGGAAGGAGGTGCTTCCACCACACTCTTGGGAGGATTGTTCCTCACCCTCACATGTTGGGTAGCTTCAGCGACATCATTGATTAAACTCCATGCTTCCGCCGCTGTCTTGTTCTTAGAAAGAGAACCACCACTAAAGGCGGTGAGCAATCTCTTATCTGCTGCACAAAGACCTCCAGTGAAATAGCTAATGAGCAAGTGAGTATCTAAACCATGATGTAGACAAGATTCTAACAACCGCTTAAATCGAGTCCAATATTCATAGAGTGTCTCTTGGTCTCTTTGCATTATACTGGAAATTTCCTTACGGATGTAGTCGGTCTTCTATGGAAGAAAGAACTTATCTAAGAACTCTCTTCTCAATATGTCCCATTCAGTCACCACTTCATCAGGTTGGGAGTAGAACCATTCTTTTGCTTGTCCCTCAAGAGAGAAGGGGAAAACAAAAACCATGATAGCAATCTGATCGGCACCATGCCTTCGAGCCGTAGAGCAAGCTACTTGAAAGTCTCTCAAATGCCTAATGGGGTCTTGGCCCGGTAGTCCATGATACTTAGGAAGCAAGTTAATCAGACTATTCTTCAGCTCAAAATTAGGATCAAGATTCGGATACCTAGCTTGCAACGGTTGAAGAATGAGATCCAGTGCTCCTTGTTCGTGCAAGGTAATCCTACGTAGCTCTACCATGTGGTTTTCACCTATAGTATGCAAAGATGTATCAGTAGTGCCAACAGAAGAATAGAAAGTTCCTTCGTTGAATGTAGACTCTAGATCACTCTTGGTTCCGTCTAGTATTTTAGAGGGTTCCTCAAGAGAGACCGAAGCACTAGCCGTCTACTCCAACCGCCGCCTAGCTTGCCGAGTATGTAGTAAGGTTCTTTCAATTTCGGGATCAAACTCGGCTAAGCTAGGATTCAGTTGAGACCGAGTCATTCAACTTAGAAGTCATAGCTCATGCATTAAAAGAAATCTAAACTAAAAACAAACTAATGAAAGCAAGTAAACTATCTACAATATTCACATATTCACATAACCAATATCAAAGCACACATTGCAACCATTCCCCGGCAACGGCACCAAAAATTTGATGGGAAGATTATTGTCGATCTAGAATTTCATCAATAGAAAAGCATTGTCATAGTATAGTCCTAGACCGACGTGTAACCCTCTCAATCAAATTTTGATATGGTTGTCACAAAGTCAACACAAATAAAAAGTAACCGAGAGTATTGGTCTCAGGTCGTCCTAAAGAGAACGGGCAAACATGTGCATCAATATTGGTTAGAATTTCGGGGTTGGGAGTCGTAAACAAGAATTTAAACTACTAAACTTAACATGCAAGAAATCTTAAAGTGCAAGAAACTAAATTAAAGCAATTGAAGCAAGGTGTAAGTAAATGCAATCTAACAAGATAACATATAAAGCTACTTCTATTCTAAGACTAAGTGAACAACTAAATTAACTATAACAAGAATCAAGCAAATGGGATTTTTTGGGTTTCAAATATGAATTACAAAAAGGAACTCTTGGCTAGGCATAGGAATTGAGGTCACCATCCCTGTCTAATAACCATATCTTGACAATTATAAGGAACCAAGCCCATTAAGTCTACTTCTACAAGTGAAGTATGTCAAATGGCTTTGTCAATTTCAACTCATAAGTCCTAATCTACCTACTAATTGGTTTAGTAGTAGATTAGTGTCAATGGGTATCAACTTGACCACTAAGGATTCTCAAATCACCAATTCAATTAGACCTAATGACTCAAGATCACCCAATTCCCTTAGCCTATGCCAAGAGTATAGAAAACTACTACATAATCAAAGGAAACATTTCATCAAACACATTGTATGCATTAACTAAGGACATATTTAAATTGCAAAATTAATTGGAAATTACAAGTACCCACTAACAATTATCAATAGAGAACAACTAAAATAACACTATCAATCATAGGAAACATCAATGCACTAAGAGAAATTCAAAATCAACAAAGTTCATAAAATGAGAAGAAAAGGGGAAAATGACAAGAAAGCACAATTCCAACACAAGATCTAAACAAAATTATAACTAGAGAACTCAAATTAAGTGATTGAAACTAGAATTAACAAGACCCAATTCAGAAATTCAACAAAGGAAGATCAAAACAAACTAAATCTAGAGAGAAGTAAGAGTTTCTCTCTCTAGAAAACAAGGACAAAAAACTAGCTAAAATTGTGTGTATTGTGTGAATGATTGAGTCCCCCCTTCCCCCTTGGTTCCTTGGGTCTTTTCCATGCAAAATCAAGTTGGATTTGGGCCTGGAGTCTCTAAAAAATCGCCAGCCACGATTTCATTAATGAGGTCACGTGTTGGGCGTCACGCGTGCGCATCGGCCACGCGTGCGCGTCATTTGAATTCTGCGAGCCATGCGTTGATAAACCACTATTTTATGGTTTATTTTTTATTAAATTGAGTGGATTTTATCCATTATTTTCACACTTATTCATATAATTTGCATGTTTTACATTTTTGTGCTATGATTGAACACATGCTTCTTTGACCTTAAATTCGCTAATTTTAATCTTTTCTTATTACCATTCGATGCCGTGATATGTTTGTTAAGTATTTTCAGGGTTTATAGGGCAGGAATGGCTTAGAAGATGAAAAAGAAGCATGCAAAAGTGGAAGGAACACAAGAAATTAAAGATTTCAAAATCTGGTAGCGACGCGCATGCATGGGCGACGCGTACGCAGGACCAGTGCTACAGACATACGATGCACACACGTGGCTGACGTCTATGCGTGGCCAATGAAAAGCCCAGCGACATGTACGCATGGATGACGCGTACACGTGACGAGCGTCACATGCTGCAATTAACAGAATTTGCTGGGGGCGATTTCTGGGCTGCTTTTGACCCAGTTTCAGGCCCAAAAATACAGATTAGAAGCTGCAGAGTGGAGCTGGAAGGGAGACTAGCTTTCATTCACACAATTTTAGGTTTTAGATGTAGGTTTTTAGAGAGAAAGGCTCTCTCGTCTCTCTAGGTTTTAGGGTTTTTTGTCTTGTTCCTTTTCAAATTTAGATTTCTACATTACTTTAATTTAGTTTCTCTTCTTCTTTTATTTGTTCTAGTACTTTAGTTTATCTATTTCTCTCATTGATTTCTTTATGTTGCCAATTTAGTTTATGAATTCTTCTTGTTTCCTTTAATCCATATTAATGCAATTTATGTTTCTATGTTTACGATTGCTTTCTTTAATTTATTGTTATTGTTTCCTCTTGCAATTGTTAGTCTTAGATTTTGCTATGTCTTGTTAGTTTTCTATGTTTTCTATTTTATGCCTTCCAAGTGTTTGATAAAATGCTTGGTTAGATTTTAAATTAGAATTTTATGTTCTTGACTTGGATTGATTAATTAGAGACTCTTGAGTTATCAAAAGTCTTTTGTTGATTGGTGATTGAAGATTTCCGGTTAGCTTGAACTTCACCAAAGCTAGTCTCTCACTATGAGTTGACTAGGACTTGTGAACTCAAGTTGATTGTATGCACTTGACCTTCCTCCATTGGTTAGAGGTTAACTAAGTGAAGGCAATTCACATTTACTGTCACAATTGACGATGGTAATGAGGATAGGACTTAGTTATTAGTTTATTTTCTCGTCATTTTACTTTCTTGTTCCTTATTTCAAAAACCCCACAAATATACTTTCCCATAACCAATAATACACTTCCCTGCAATTTCTTGAGAGACGACCCGAGGTTTAAATACTTCGGTTAATTTTATTGGGTTTGCTTAAGTGACAAACAATTTAAACATTGACCGAGGATAATTTGTTGGTTTAGAATTATACTTGCAACGCGACATTTTTTGTGAAATTCTTTACCGACAATTTTTCTTCGTCAAGTTTTGGCGCTGTTGCTGGGGAATTGCAAATGTGTATCTTATTATTGGTTATTGTGAATATTGTGAATATGTTTGCCTTTTCGTTTCTTTGTTAGTTGTTTCTAGTTTTAGGAGTTTATTTTCATTATTTCTTATTAGTTTTTGTTTTTGTTTTCTCTTGTTACTATGAATTCTCATCCCTTTGGCTATGAGTTTGGTTTAAATTATGTTGTAGGGAATGGAAGCTACAATGAGAACATGCATCAAGGATGGGACAATCAAAGGTGGGAGGAGCCTCAAGCTTATGGACAACCTTTTTGGCAACAACCCCCCTCTAACTTATTATGAGCAAGAGTCATTCCAAGATGCATACCAAGACAATGGATATGGTGGACCTCCTTGTGACTACCAACAACCACCACCATATACCTATGAACCCCCTCTTCAACATAGTCTTGAACCACCATACTCATAAGCCCCTTACAATCTAACACTTCTATATGACCCTAACCCATATCCACCATACCAACCACCTTATGAGCCATATGAACCATGCATAGAACTACCACAATTCCAACCCAATTACTCCCAAATATGTGCATCAATATTGGTTAGAATTCCGGCATTGGGAGTCATAAACAAGAATTTAAACTACTAAAGCTTAACATGCAAGAAATCTTGAAGTGCAAGAAATTAAATCAAGGCAATTAAAGAAAAGTATAAGTAAATGCACTCTAACAAGATAACAATAAAGCTACTTCTATTCTAAGGCTAAGTGAACAACTAAATTAACTATAACAAGAATCAAGCAATTGGGATTTTTTGGGTTTCAAATATGAATTACAAAAAGGAACTCTTGGCTAGGCATAGAAATTGGGGTCACCATCCTTGTCTAACTTGACAATTATGAGGAACCAAGCCCATTAAGTCTACTTCTACAAGTGAAGTATGTCAAATAGCTTGGTCAATTTCAACTCATAAGTCCTAATCTACCTACTAATTGGTTTAGTAGTAGATTAGTGTCAATGGGTATCAACTTGACCACTAAGAGTTCTCAAATCACCAATTCAATTAGACCTAATGACTCAAGATCACCCAATTCCCTTAGCCTAGGCTAAGAGTATATAAAACTACTACATAATCAAAGGAAATATTTCATCAAACACATGGTATGTATTAACTAAGGACATATTTAAATTGCAAAATTAATTGGAAATTACAAGTACCCACTAACAATTATCAATAGAGAACAACTAAAATAACACTATCAATCATAGAAAACATCAATGCACTAAGAGAAATTCAAAATCAACAAAGTTCATAAAATGAGAAGAAAAGGGGAAAATGACAAGAAAGCACAATTCCAACACAAGATCTAAACAAAATTATAACTAGAGAACTCAAATTAAGTGATTGAAACTAGAACTAACAAGACCCAATTCAGAAATTCAACAAAGAAAGATCAAAATAAACTAAATCTAGAGAGAAGTAAGAGTTTCTCTCTCTAGAAAACAAGGACTAAAAACTAGCTAAAATTGTGTGTATTGTGTGAATGATGGAGTCCCCCCTTCCCCCTTGGTTCCTTGGGTCTTTTCCATACAGAATCAAGTTGGATTTGGGCCCGGAGCCTCTCAGAAATTGCCAGCCACGATTTCATTAAAGAGGTCACGTGTTGGGCGTCACGCGTGCGCGTCATCTAAATTCTGTGAGCCACGCGTACGCATCGAGCATGCGTGCGCGTCGGTGGAGTTTCATATCACCACGCGGATGCGCTAGCTTTTGCGCGCCATTTTCAGCCACATGCAGCCACGCGTGCGCGTCGACACAAATTCTCCCAAGCTTCATTCTTCATGTTCCTTCCACTTGTGCATCCTTCCTTTCCATCTTCTAGGCCATTCTTGCCCTATAGATCCTGAATCCACTTAACAAATACATCACGGCATTGAATGGTAATAGAAGAGGATTAAAAATTGACGTTTTTAGGGTTAAAGAAGCATATTTTAAATCATGAAGCAAAATTAGGAGGGAAACACAAAATCATGCAATTTATATGAATAAGTGTAAAAAATATTGATAAAACCCCCCAAATTCTACACAAGATAAACCACAAAATTGAGATTTATCAGTAACCTGACAATACAATAATAAAAGGAAAGGAAACTCAGCAGGTAAATCCAGATCTAGACCTACCACTCAAACACTTAGCTAATTTTAGCACTCGGAGTGTCTTGCAAGTTTCCCTCTCGGCCTGGTTCTACACACACCGAAGTTAGGATCTCCAATCTTTATCCTCTCAGTCCGTGAACTCACTCCAGGTACAAATATTTGGTGCCGTCTGTGGGGATATACTTCGCCAAGAATCATGGCTGAACTTAGAATTCACTTTACACCATGGTTCTAAAATCGAACCAGATTGACCGGTTCAACCGGATTAACCAAAAACCGATCATATGGTCAGCTCGATTGACCAGTTAGAGAACCAGCCGAACTGGAGGTTAATCAGTGAACTGCCAGAACCTGTTGGATTTTTTTGGGGTTTCCGGTTTGGAGTAATACCCTAAAAACGATGCCATTTAATTTTTATTTAAAAAAAGTAAGAAAAGCCCAAATGCCTAATTACTTGTATTCTGGTGATGAGTCCATATTTTACGATATATTTTTGTTTGATTTGAGTGGATTTTATCACATAAACCCACATTTATTCATCTAAATAGCATGCTTTTGTGTTTTCTCCCTAAATTGAGCTTAATTGTGAAAACATGCTCTTTTGTGCTTAATTTAGTCAACTTTAATTCACTTTAATCCCATTTGGTCCCGTGATGTATTTGTTAAGTGATTTCAGGTTTCCAAGGCAAGTATGGATTGAAGAAGTGAGGTAAAGAGCATGCGAAAGGGAAGAAAACACAAAGGAATGGAGTTTGGAAGTTTCAGCACGCGTGCGTACGCACAAGAAGGATTTGCGAGTGATGCGTACGCGTGACCTGAATTACGTCAGCTCATTAAATGCAAATCGCTGGGGGCGATTTTTGGGCCTCCAGAACCCAATCCAACTCATTTTGGAAGCTATATGAGGCCAAAGTGAAGCTGAATGAAGGGGGGAGGGAAATTAAGTTTAGTTTTTATGATGTTTTCTCTTAGTTTCTAGAGAGAGAAGCTCCCCCTCTCTCTAGAATTAGGGTTCTTTAGTTTAATTTCTTGTAATTTCTACTTTTAATTCTTGTTTCTATTTACTTTTTCTTGTCATTTACTATTATTGCTTCTTGTTCTTCTTCATTTCTCTTGTTATTTCCTTTATTTTGTCAATTTATGTTTTATAACACTCTTGTTACATTTTACTTTCAATTGATGCAAATTTATGTTTCCATGTCATTTATTGCTTTCTTTAGTTGTTATTGTTATTTTCTTGCTTTGGTAGCTTTGGAATTTATTTTAATGCATTTTAATATTATTTTATTCTCATGCACACCAAGTGTTTGATAAAATACTTGGCTTAGTTTTTACATAGTTTTTCTTCACTCTTGGCTTGGAATTGTTGACTTTGGTGTTCCTTGAGTCATTGATGTCTATTCTTGTTTGATATATTAGAGTAGTTAGTTGATTTGGTCTCCATTGACTCTATGTGACCCCTTAGTGTTGACATAGGACTTATGGATTGAAATTAACTATGCCTATTTGACTTATCTTCGATGTAAGGTTAACTAAGTAGGATTAACTCTTTGTAATCATCATATGTTAGTGGTCAATGGCTAGGATAGTGATAAGCGGATATTTTATACGCTCTTTGGGGATAATTTCATATAGTTTTGAGTATGTTTTAGTTAGTTTTTAGTCTATTTTTATTAGTTTTTAGGAAAAATTCATATTTCTGGACTTTACTATGAGTTGTGTGTTTTTCTGTAATTTCAGGTATTTTTCTGGCTGAAATTGAAGGAGCTGAGCAAAAATCTGATTCAGGCTGAAAAAGAACTGCTGATGCTGTTGGATTCTGACCTCCTTGCACTCAAAGTAGCTTTTCTGGAGCTACAGAACTCGAAATGGCGTGCTTCCAATTGCGTTGGAAAGTAGACATCCAGGGCTTTCCAGCAATATATAATAGTCCATACTTTGCACAAGAATAGATGACGTAAACTGGCGTTCAACGCCAGTCCTCTGCCCAAGTCTGGCGTCCAGCGCCAGAAAAGGATAAAAAACTGGAGTTGAACGCCCAAATTGGCACAAAAACTGGCGTTCAACTCCACAAATGGCCTCTGCATGTGAATCGCTTAAGTCTCAGCCCCAGCACACACCAAGTGGGCCCCAGCACACAGAAGTGGGCCCCAGAAGTGAATTTCTGCATCATCCATCATAGTTTATCCAATTTTTGTAAACCTAGGCTACTAGTTTAGTATTTAAACAACTTTTAGAGACCTATTTTGTATCTCATGACATTTTTAGATCTAAACTTTGTATTCTCTGACGGCATGAGTCTCTAAACCCCATTGTTGGGGGTGAGGAGCTCTGCTGTGTCTCGATGAATTAATGCAAGTATTTCTGTTTTCCATTCAAACACGCTTATTCCTATCTAAGATGGTCATTCGCGCTCAACTGTGATGAAGGTGATGATCTGTGACATTCATCACCTTCCTCAAACCACGAACGTGTGCCTGACAACCACCTCCGTTCTATATCCGATTGAATGAGTATCTCTTAGATTCCGTAATCAGAATCTCCGTGGTATAAGCTAGAACTGATGGCAGCATTCATGAGAATCCGGAAAGTCTAAATCTTGTCTGTGGTATTCCGAGTAGGATTCAAGGATTGAATGACTGTGATGAGCTTCAAACTCCTGAAGGATGGGCGTTAGTGACAGACGCAAAAGGATAGTAAATCCTATTCCAACCGGATCGAGAACCAACCGGTGATTAGCCGTGCTGTGACAGAGCGCGTGAGCGTAGTTTTCACTGGAAGGATGGAAGGTAGCCATTGACAACAGTGATCCACCAACACACAGCTTGCCATAGGAGGACGTGCGTGCGTGAACAAGAAGACAGAGGAAAGCAGAGATTCAGAAGACAAAGCATCTCCAAAACTCCAACATATTCTCCATTACTGCATAACAAGTAACTTTTAATTCATGCTCTCCTGGTTATTCGCAATTCACTTGATAAACATAATTGACTTCCTGACTGAGATTTACAAGATAACCATAGATTGCTTCAAACCAACAATCTCCGTGGGATTCGACCCTTACTCACGTGAGGTATTACTTGGACGACCCAGTGCACTTTCTGGTTAGTGGTACGAGTTGTGAAAAGTGTGATTCACAATTCGTGCACCAGATAGGTAGCTTTAGTTCTCAATTACTTGCCAAGAGATTTCTTGCATTTTAAGTTTTATTGCTTTGACTTTTACTTTCTTTCATTTACTTTCTTGCATGTTAAGTTACTTTTTTTCCATTTCTTTTCCTTGCATTTAATTGCTTTAACTTTTATTGCTTTGATGTTTAAATTCTTGCATGTTTAATTTTCATACTCTTGGTTGAGAAATTGGATGTTTGGGTGAAATTGAGTTGTGGATATCCATTCCGCATTGTGTGAGAATGGTTAATTGGTTTGGTTTCCATTGACGCTAGTCTTTCACTAAGTAATTAGTGAGTTGACTAGGACTTATGGATTGAGATCAATTACACCCTTTGACTAATTCTCAAGGAAGATTGACTAGTTTGGATTGCTTCCACACAATTGCCATGTTTGTGGTCCACAACTAGGATAGGAAACCTAGATTATCCACTTCTTGCCAAGATCCCTTTAATTGCTTTCTTTTCAATTCCTTGCATGCTTATTTCAATTCTTGCTATTTACATCTCTTGCTCTCTCTTGCATTCACAATCCCCATGCTCTCTCTCTCTCATAGCCAATGACTAGACATTTCATTTATAACTCCTAGAGAAAGACGACCCGGGAGTCTAATACTCTCGGTTTATATTTGATTTGAATTGTGATAACATTTGATTGATGGTCAATTTGTTAGGTTAGGACTATACCTACAACGCCAATTCCATTCTTGATAATCAAATTCCTAACCTATACAAGTTGGCCATCATCAGATTTGGCACTGTTGCCGGGGAGTTGCAATGGTGTAAAGTTGTTGGCTATTGTAAATATGTTAATATGTAAATAGCTTGCTTTTTGGTTGTCTTTGTTGATGGTTAGGATTGGGATCCCGGAGGACATTGGACATTCAAGCATTGGTGGGGAAGTCAAGCACAAGCCACCATAGCAAGGGCTCACCCAATTGTCTAACTTAAAGACATTAAATAAAAGTGTTTGGTACCATTATTCTAACTCTTCTCTTTTTGTACATATTTTGACTTATTTGCTTTTTGTTATGCTTGGTTAGCTTAGAATTAGTTTAATTTTGAGTTTAGTTAGGTTAATTTTGGTTTGGATCATGAATTTATGGGTTCTTGTATGTTTTGGTGTTTGGTCTTGTTTGAACTAAGGTTTGGTACCTTAGAATTTTGAAGAAAAAATTTTGCAAAACAGGGCATCTGTGCGTGTGCACCGACCTGTGCGCATGCACACGCATGATTTTACCCTCAGTTTGCAGCATTGGCACAGCTTGTGCGCGGGAACCCCTGCCTCTTTTCGCCCTTGTGCGTGCGCACGGACCTGTGTGCGCACTGACGTGGCGGAAATTGGCGAGTTAAGAATTGTTATAAGATATGCGCTGCAAGTATAGTTCTCAACCAACCATAAATCCGCTTATCAATTTAAAAGGATGTCACAGAAATTAAAGTTAAAATACTGGGAGTATGAATCCCAGGTCGTCTCCCAACGAGTTACAGGAAAGTGTGCTATTTTATTAATCAGATGGTTTTCAAAAAAGATTTGAGTTGAATGACAGGAAATTAAATCAGAGAATTAATGTAATTTAAATAAAAGCCTTGATTGGGAGTAGATTAGTTGGAAGCCCTATTCTTGTTGTAGTACTTTCAAGATTAATTGATAATTGGGGTTGTTCTGTTTAGTTATCCCTTACTAGGTAAGGGAAAATCAAACAAGTTAGAAAGCTGTTTCTATTCACAAGTCCCAATCCGCTTACTTGGAAGGACTGGCGTTAGTGACTAGAGAGCAAACCAATAATAAACCCAATTACAATTTCTTCCTTGAGCACTCCAACTCAAGGGTTCCTTTCAATCAACTCCCCATCAAGTTAGGGAACTACTCACTCATTGTGAATGTGGAATTCATAACATAGGAAAGGGAATTAAAGGAAGACATGATAAATTAAACTCAAAGGAATTAATTAAAAATAAAAATAACTCTTGTCTATAACAATATATAAAGTGGATAGAGGAGTTTGGTATCCAATTCTTTTTTCCTATTTTATCCTTATCTTTATAATCTAAAATTACGCGCTCAGTCACGTACTCATGTTCTGTAAATTCTGCATTAAACCACAAGAGAAATATGTAACTGTTTCATTTTCAATCGTGAGAGAAATTTAAAAAACTGCTCACTTTCAATCATAAAATAATATTATAAAAACTGCTCCACTTGCAATTGTTTGTTCTTATGTTCTGATAGACAAATAAAAATGAAAAATTCAATAAATCAACAATCATGGCAACGTCGACCCACTTGGACAGAATATGCTAGGCGAAGAAGACAAAATATGAGCAACAACAACACCTAGCTAGAAGACGTGCAACTTATCAGGAGATGGTTTGACAAAAAAAATAAATTGCCTATACAACTCCTATCCCAACTCCATTGTCAAGCACAGGTAGAGTTACCGATTAACTATAAATATAAGAGTAGTCTGATTAACTACAATCAGACAAATGGCCAGAGCCACCAGCTATGCTCAATTTGTTACAGATAACATATAACATGACATGTATAATGATAAGTTTTAATATTGTCCTTGATGAGAGAGGTTTGTTATTGAAAGAAATTCTTCTGTACAATCGTCACTTACTTAATATAAAAAAACTTCCACCCATTTCAAATAACAACCTCATTAAAAGTTTTCTATATTGCGGATTTTCAAAGAATAAAAGTAAAATAGTTTAAATATGTTTATTATTAAAAAAATTTCGTACTTCCGTCAGTGAATAAAAAAACTTCTACACATCTTTTACCGTTATTTCGTTAAAAAATTTTTATTGAATGTAAATTATTCATGCTGAATTTTTGCAATGGATATGCTTTTGAAAAAATAAAAGTAAAATAGTTTAACAGGACCATATTTTTTTTTAAAATTATACAGTAATTTTGTACCAATATATATTATAATTTATTTTGCATATAATATTCATCCATCTAAATTCAGTCGTACCTTGCTTACAAAAATTATATTTCAGTAATTTTTTTTATCTTATAACCATTTTATATTTTGAAATTTGAAATTTTGTATTTATATTTTTATTAAAGATTTATTTTTATATTTTATTTTAGTTTTGTTAATAAAAAGTATTAATATTAGTTTTAATTTTTAATTTCTAGGATAAATAAAAAGATGTGACTTTTCTATAAATTAGATGTTTAAAAAATTACTTATTAGAAAAAAAGTTAAGTCTATTTCTTTACTATAGGAGTACATATAATTCACTCTTAAATAGAATCAACATAAATATATATTTATTCAATTTTTTAAAATTTACATTAATTATTAAAATTTTATTATTTGGTATAAAAATAAATCATTGTTCTCATACATAATGACATAGAATTTAACATTATCATTTTCTATATGCATCTATTTTTTTAGTTTTTATCCTTATTTCTGTGCTTTATTTTAATCTATAACAATATCTATTGAAATATCAGAAATTTTGGTGTCTAAATTTAAATTCCAATATTATTAAAAGAAAAACAACTGTCAGTTACTTTACATAAAAAAACTTCCACCCATCTTAAACAGCAACTTCATTAAAAGTTTATGTAAATCATTGTTGTGTATTTTTAAACAATAAAAATAAAATAGTTTAAACATGATAATTTTTTTGAAATAAATGCACAAAGAATAATTTTTTTCTTTAAATTATTATATCATATTATTTTAATGTACTCTTGGTACCTATAAAATATATAATATTATAATGATAATTAATGTTCAAATTTAAGTTCTAATATTACTCCTAAAGAGAAATTTATTATTACAATTTTTTTCGTAAGTCACGTTAAATAAAAAAATTTTACCCATTTTTTTTACAGTAACCTCATTAAGATTTTTTTTTTTGGAGGTAAATTATTGGTGCAAATTAAAATAGTTCAAAGGGATAATTTTTTAAAAAATAAATTTACCCAGGATATTTTTTCTTTTCAAATTATTATCATACTCTTTTAATGTACTTTAAATACCTAGATAACATATAATATCAATTGGCGTTTAAATTTAAGTTCTAATATTTCCTTAATGAGAGAGGTTTATTATTAAAAAAATTTATGCTGTACATCAGTCATTTACATTGAATAAAAAAACTTTCACACATTTTTTACAGTAACTTCATTAAGAGTTTTCTTTTGGATGTAAATTAGTCATGCAAATTTTTTATTATTGATATGCTTTGAAAAGAATAAAGTAAAATAGTTTAAGAAGGGGAATATTTTTTAAAAAAAATTACACATAGTAATTTTATACTAACATATCATGATTTTCTTTGCATATAATATTCATTCTTCTAAGTTCATTCATGGAGTACCTTACAAAAATTATATTTAAGTAATTTTTTTATCTTATAACTATTTTATATTTTGGAATTCAAAATTTTGTATTTTTATTTTTATTCAAGGTTTATTTTAATGTTTTATTTTAGTTTTATTAATCAAAAAGTATTTATATTAGTTTTAATTTTTACTTTTTAGGATAAATAAAAAGATGGGACCTTTTTTATAAATTAGATTATTGAAAAATTATTTTATATAGAAAAAGTGAAGTCTATTTTTTGACTATAGGAGTAGATATAATTAACTCTTAAATGTAATCAAAATAAATATAAATTTTTTCAATTTTTTAAAATTTACATTAATTATTAAAATCATGATATAATGGATGTACTACTATAAAAAAATGAAAATGACTTCACAACTATTTTTTTAGTTGAAAGAAAACATGACTCAATAACTGTAAAGTCTAATTTAAACAACTATAGATAAGTAAAATAAATAATAAAAAATGGATATAAAATTTAACTTTTGTGTTATTTGGTATAAAATTAAATATAATAAAATAAATCAATGTTCTCATATATAATGACATAAAATTTAACATTATCCTTTTTTTAGATTCATCTTTTTTTATAGTTTTTATCTTTATTTTTGTACTTTATTTTAATTTTATTAAACCAAAAAGTACTAATATAATTTAATATTAATTTTTAACTATTAATCATAAATGAAAATATGTGACTTTGTATACATTAGATAATAAAAAAATACTCATAATAAAAAAATTAAATTTACTTCTTTGTTATATTTATAGGAGTGTAGATAATTCACATAAGAGTTACGAGATTTTTTTTAACTTTAGTTTTAAAGTAGTATTCAGTATTCACTTTTGAATGTAATAATTACGAACTAATATACCGTGGTAACTAATTGCGATTGAAAAGAAGGTACAAGGAAAATAAAAATGGAGGAAGGAATAGAGAACAAGACAATATAAGAGTGGTGGTAAGCCAACGATGAACATGTGGATAGATATTGGTAAGAATAATGAAAATAAAAATTAAAAATTTTAAAAGGAGAATAAAACTAAAGATAATTTAAAATGTTAAATATAAAATTATAAGAAATAAAAATTTTTTAACCATTAAAATTATGCAAGAGAAAGAGTGATTTAAATATAAATTTTTATTTTCATTGTTACACATAATAACAACGTAATGATTTTAGTATTATACCTAAATTAATTTAAATTTAATTATTCTATATATTAAAAAATTAAATAACTTATAACTTTTTTATTTAATTATTCAATACAAAATTTTTGAATGGTTGATATCTTAATTTTTTCTTAAAATAATAAAATATGACTTAAAAAGTAACTATGAAAAATAAGTATCTACATAATAGTTATACATCTAGATATCTAAATCAAACAAGAAAATAATTCTTTAACAACTCAAAAGTTAACCCAATGGATAGTTATGGATCAAAGTGATAAACAAAAATAAGAGTTGTGATAATGGTATGGTGGTAATTGATTGCGGTTGGGGTTAATAAAAGAAGAAAAAAAAAAGAGGGGAATAAAACAAGGCATCATAATAATGACGACAAAACAATAGTAGTTATACATGTAAAAAGAATAATAAAAAAATAATAGTGTATGATATGATGAGATGATATAATCAAAATAAAAATTAATAACTTAAAAATAATAATAAAATTAAATATAATTAAATATATTTAATATAAGATTAAAGAAATAAATATTTTTATCTATTAGAATTATGCATAAAGATAAAGTAGATTTTGAATTTAAATTTTTAAATTTGCTTTAAATTAAATAGGATTGAGAAAATAAATAAATTTAATATATAAATAACTAATTTAAAAATAATGTTTGTAAATTTTTATCTTGATTTTAAAGGGTAAATAATATATTAATACCAATACTAAAATATGATATAAATAAGATCACGTCAACATTAAAATAAAAAAAATAGTGATCTAATAAATTTGAAGAGCGAATAATATATTAAAAAAATAAAATTAATTTCTTAAAAACAATAGAAAAGCGGCTGAACAGGCACGTTAGTGCCTGTTGAGCCACTAGTATTGATAAATTCCAAAATAATCCAACAGTAAGATTGAAATAAATTAAAGGACATGGAAGAGTAAAGCCAAGTAAAGAAAACGAACTAGAATGACGAAGTCTTGATGAGGTAACAACTCTTCTCAATATCCCAATGCAAAAAGCAATTAAAAATTCTAAGAACTATGAATGTGTAGAAAGAAAACCTAGAGGAGAGGAAAACTAGATCTGAAAAACTAAAATTGTCTAGAATGAATGTTGTTGTTGGTCTCTGCATGTTCCCTGGCTCTAGTCTGCTTTTCTGGGCTGAAAACTAGGTCGAAACAGGGCCCAAAATCGCCCCCAGCGATTCTGCAGATTATGCAGATCGCGCACGTCACGCGATTGCGTCAATCATGCGGACGCGTCATTCGGCGTTTTGCTTCTCCACGCGGGCGCGTCGTCCACGCCTCCGCGTCGCTTGTGCTATTCCATCCGCGCGGTCGCGTGAGCCATGCGGCCGCGTCACTTCTCGCTGGTCATCTCCTCAATTTCTTGTGTTCCTTCTATTTTTGCAAGCTTCTTTTCCAATCTCCAACTCATTCATGCCCTATAAAGCCTGAAACACTTAACACACAGATCACGGCATCGAATGGAATAAAGGAGAATTAAAATACATAATCAAAAGTCTCTAGGAAGCAAGTTTTCAATCATGTAATAAATTTAGGAAGGAAATATAAATGCATGCTAATCATATGAATAAGTGGGTAAAGATCATGATAAAACCACACAATTAAACATAATATAAACTATAAAATAGTGGTTTATCAACCTCCCCACACTTAAACATTAGCATGTCCTCATGCTTAGTTGAAGGAGATAATATGAATGAGTAGGAACATGTAGAACTCATGCAATGCAATGCAACCTATATATGTGAATGCAACTATATGATTCTTGTCTACTTGATCAAAAGTAAATAAACTCTTCAAAACAATTACAAACCACACTAACTCAATTCTTATTCAGTAAGAACAGATAAAAATGCAAGAAGATAGCTCATGAAAGCAGAGAACATAGAAATTCAAGCATGGAACCCTCACTGATGATGTATGTACACTCTAGTCTCTCTAGTGTATAGGGTTATCACTCTATCCTTCTCTAATCATGCTTTCTAATTTTTGTTCTTCTCCTAACCAATCAACAACATTTAATATACCAATGCAAACATCATGAGGTCTTTTCAAGGTTGTAATGGGGCCAAGGTAAGGGTAAGTAAGCTTATAAATTGAATCTTTATTTAACCTAAGCTTTCACCTAACCTCTATGTATATTCTATATAACTTTAGAATGCATACCTAGCTACCCATAAATTTCTTTCACATTCCATACTCATGCATCAACTTTTTATTTTAATTTTATCATACATACATTGATCCTTGAATTCTTAACTTAACATTGGGATAATTTTGTCCCCTTATTTATTTATTGAAAAATTTTTTTAAATAAACATAGCTTATCAATGCACATAGATTTTTAATTCTTATAGTTTCACATGAGTAGGTATCCAAATTTCCATTATATTATCAAGACACATTCCCTTATTATCTTTTGTTCCCACAATTTCCCATACTTGACTGACACACACAATTCTATCTTAAGCTAACCAAAGATTCAATTTGGGATATATAATTGTTTTTTCGCTTAAGGCTAGTAATGTGGTAAAATATAGAACAAATGGGATTTAAAGGCTCAAAGTGGCTAACAAAGGAAATTGAAAGGGGTAGGCTTAATTTGGATAAGTGGGCTAAACAAATAATGGCCTCAATCATATGCAAACATATAAATATAATAAACATTGGACATATAGGATGAAACAAAATATAGATTACAATTATAGAGAAGTAAACACACATGAATAAAACAATTATGGTTAAATAATGTAACCATTCATAAAGGCTCAAATCTCACAGGTTGTGTGTTCTTTAGCTCAAAAATTATGTTCTAAATACAACTTCAAGCAAATTTAACATAGAAGTTTTGATTAAAATTAGTGAAATTTAGTTCCAAAGATAGGGTCTTAGAAGAAACTTATTGCCTTTTCAATCAAGCAGAACATGCATGCAACTAACCTATTACTATGCAATTTATCCTATTCTGCACAAGAAAAAATCTAACTAAATATCTTAATTTATTGGTGTTTAGGGAAGAGAAATTACCTCTGGAAGTCAGGTACTGACCGACCTCCCCACACTTAAGACTTTGCACCGTCCTCGGTGCCATCTGTCAGGAACAAAGGTGGGTCGGTAGCAGTATCTCCATCGTCGGGGCCATCATGGCTCCCTGTGTTGGTAAAGGAAGTGGAGTCCGGGGTGTCTGAGTCCTTGAATTTTCCCAAAATCAGCTCCTTGAGGTATGTGAATCGGCGCTTGTTACGACGCTCTCTCATCTTAGCTTTCTGTTCCTGCCGATCCAACCTTGCAAGTATCTGATAGAGTAGTTGGGCTGTTGTAGGTGCTTGTGGTGTTGAAGAAGGAATATCTTCAACTGGTTCAGTAGGCTGGCTAGTAGTGGCTGCTGGAAGTCTAAGGTACTTCCCGTTAGGAACATACTGATCATTCCGGGAAAGCATGGCTTTGGTGTCCCCAGCTCTGTAGGAGACTCCGGCTGCTGAGACAAGATCTGAGACCAGGGCAGGGAAAGGTAAGTTGCCCGCAATTTGTACGTGTCCCATGGCATTTCGGATATGTCTAGGTAGATTCAGAGGTTGGTCTGTAAGGATGCACCATAGAAGAACGGCCATGTCCACAGTGAAGGATGATTCGTGAGTGCTCGAAAAGATGTAATGGGACATGATCTGTGCCCATACGCGAGCCTCCATGGTAAGTGCTGAAGCCGATATTCCCTTAGGGCGGGTACGATGGTATCCGTAGATCCATCGGCTGCCAGGTAGTGCGATAACTCTGAGAATAGCGTCCCAGTCGAATTGGTACATCTGGCGCTTGAGTGCGGCTTCTTGAAAGGCGTCCAATCCTGCTGGAATAGGGGGAAGACTTAGAACTTTTTGAATGGCCTCTTCTGTAATGGGGACTTGTTTCTGACGGACATAGACAGACTGCAGGGTTGGCAGGTGGAAGTTTGAGTAGAACTCGACTACCCAAGAAAGATTGACCTACCTTGGCTGTCTCTGTAGGAAACCCCACTGTCTTCGAGCAATTTGTGGCTCAACAAATGTAGCAATGTGGTTTGGGAGGAGAAGAAGGTATTCGTTGTTGTAACTCCTTTCTGCCAGGATGGGGAACATCTACTCACAGTAGCGATTGGGGAATCGCGCAGTGTCCTTTGCTGGGAAGGCTCTTTCTTTATCGTCAACTTTTATAATCCTCTTAATTTTCTTTGTTGAGGGCTTAACCGCAGTTGAAGAGGGTTCTGCCACTAATGCTCTTTTTGTTCCTCTTCTTGCTGGTTGTTTAGGTGTAGCTTTCTCCTTTCCTTTCTTGGTGGCCATCCTGAAAAAGGGAAGAGTAAGTAAATTAAATTTAAAGCGGTAGAGCAAGGAAGAGAGCGGGAATGGTGGTAATCAATGCACAGTAAAGAAGAATGACGTTAACACATGGTCATGACTACATGTGAAAAGTTCATCAATGGAAATATAGCAAGTACATGTAGGGACAAGTAAATGCAAGGGGTTTATTGGCATGCAGGCAAAGGCATGAGTAGCATAGATCAAGCATTCAATGTCCAAGTTAGATTACCAAGTTTTTCAAACTAACAATTTGTTTGTAATAACAATTATATTAAATTAATAAAATATAAAAAGGGTTTTATGAAAAGTAAGCATTGAAAAGTAGAATAAAGTAGAAAAAAAATGCTTAATGCCATATGGGCCTTTTCACAAACACATAGCATGCATGATAGTTAAGTTATTGAAAGCATGAATTTGAACATGCAAGCATCCCTTGAAAAAGTATTATATAATTGTCAAACAAATTTATAACAATCCACAAGCATATAATGACTCACATAAATTTATAACACCAAATAAAAAGGAAAAAGAAAATATGAATAGTGAAGGTAAAACGAAAAGAAAAGAAGATAACATATAAAAATAAGAAGAATAAGAGAAAAGTAAGGAGGGAAGGAGAAAAAAGAAAAACCTTGTTAATGGGGGTGAGAGAGAGAGAGAAAGTGTAAAAAGTGAGAAAGAAGGAAGAAGGAAGGAAGGGAGGGAGAAGAAATAAGGAGGAAAAAGAGAAAATAGGATTTGGGGAGAAAAAAGATAAGATAGTTGGCAAATTAGGATGTGCTGTGCGGCGCAAGCGACGCGGTCGCGTGAGGCACGCGGTCACGCGACTTGCGTTGAAACTGATTGGCGCGGTCTCATCGGTCACGCAGTCGCGTGACCTGTTTTAGGCTAATGGTGCGAGGGTAGCCTCGCACTCGCACAACTCTCTGTTCGAAATCATATTAGTGCCAAATTTTGGGTGACGCGATCGCGTGGGACATGCGATCGCGTGAGTGGGCTTTTAGAAGGATATGACGCGGTCGCGTCGCTCACGCGGCCGTGTGGGAAGGATTATGCGCTCAGCATCAATCCAGCACCACTCTAGCACAACTTTCGGTCGTGCACCCTTGTTACGTCGAAATCCAGGTCACGCGGCCGCGTGGGGCACGCGGTCGCGTGAGAGGCCAGTATTCTCACTCGACGCGGACGCGTCAGCGACGCGGTCGTGTGGGACGATTTGTGCCACGGGCACGCCTCCAGCCACGCTCCTGCATGACTTTCTGTTCGTTTATTATTTTCTCCCATCTCCTTGCGACGCGGACGCATCAATGATGCGGTCGCATCGCGTAACATTTTTTTTTAAATAAAAATATGCAAATGCAGAAGCACGAAATGTACTAATAAAGAGAAGAGTTATTGAATAAGAAAATTAAAAATAAGGAAAAGAACGATCATACCATGGTGGGTTGTCTCCCACCTAGCACTTTGCTTTAACGTCCGTAAGTTGGACGCTCCACTAGCTCAGTCTTCGGCTATGTGGGGATCTTCCAAGAGGAAGATCTCGAGCTCCTTGTTTTTCTTCAGCTGCTCGCCATGGCATAGCTTTAAATGATGTCCATTAACTTTGATAAGTTCAGAGCTTGAAGGATGGCTTAGGTGATAAACTCCGTACGGTTCGACCTTCTCTACTCTGTATGGACCTTCCCATCTTGATCTCAACTTGCCCGGCATGAGCCTCAGTCGAGATTTGTAAAGGAGGACTAAATTCCCAGGTTTGAACTCTTTCCTCCTGATGTGCTGATCATGCACAGCCTTCATCTTCTCCTTGTATAGTCTTGAGTTCTCATAAGCTTCCAGGCGAAGGCTTTCCAATTCTTGTAGTTGCAATTTCCTTTCAACTCCGGCTTTCTCAATTCCCATGTTGCACTCCTTTACTGCCCAAAAGGCTTTGTGCTCTACTTCAACAGGGACATAACAAGCTTTTCCATAAACTAAGCGGAAAGGACTCATCCCAATGGGTGTTTTGTATGCTGTTCTGTATGCCCAGAGTGCATCTTGTAGCCTGGTGCTCCAGTCTCTTCTATGAGGTTTGACTATCTTCTGCAAGATACGTGGTATGTGAAATTGTTACTCAGGTTGTGAATTATTATTCGAAATTGATTCCCTGGCAATGGCACCAAAAATGGATGCACAGAACCATGGTCTAAACATATCTTCACAACTTCGCATAACTAACCAGCAAGTGCACTGGGTCGTCCAAGTAATACCTTACGTGAGTAAGGGTCGAATCCCACGGAGATTGTTGGTATGAAGCAAGCTATGGTCACCTTGTAAATCTCAGTCAGGCGGATATAAAATAGTTATGTAGTTTTCGAAATGTAGTAATAAAAGAAGGATAGAAATACTTATGTAAATCATTGGTGAGAATTTCAGATAAGCGTATGGAGATGCATTCGTTCCTCTAAACCTCCGCTTTCCTGCTGTCTTCATCCAATCAGTCTCACTCCTTTCCATGGCTGACTTTATGCAAGGGCATCACCGTTGTCAGTGGCTACATCCCCTCCTCTTGTGAAAATGGTCCAAGATACCCTGTCACGGCACGACTAATCATCTGAGGTTCCCGATCATGCTGGAATAGGATTCACCATCCTTTTGCGTCTGTCACTACGCCCAGCACTCGCGAGTTTGAAGCTCGTCACAGTCATTCAATCATTGAATCCTACTCGGAATACCACAGACAAGGTTTAGACTTTCCGGATTCTCTTGAATGCCGCCATCATTCTAGCTTACACCACAAAGATTCCGATTAAGAGATCTAAGAGATACTCATTCAATCTAAGGTAGAACGGAAGTGGTTGTCAGGCACGCGTTCATAGGAAATGATGATGATTGTCACATTCATCACATTCAGGTTGAACTGCGAATGAATATCTTAGAAGCGAAATAAGATGAATTGAATAGAAAACAGTAGTGCTTTGCATTAATCTTTGAGGAACAGCAGAGCTCCACACTTTAATCTATGGAGTGTAGAAACTCTACCGTTAAAATTACATAAGTGAAAGGTCCAGGCATGGCCGAGATGGCCAGCCCCCAAAACGTGATCTAAGATAGCATACAACTGATCAAAGATATCTAATACAATAGTAAAAGGTCCTATTTATAATAAACTAGCTACTAGGGTTTACAGAAGTAAGTAATTGATGCATAAATCCACTTCCGGGGCCCACTTGGTGTGTGCTTGGGCTGAGCTTGAAGTCTACACGTGGAGAGGTCATTCTTGGAGTTGAACGCCAGCTTTTATGCCATTTTGGGCGTTGAACTCCACTTTGCAACTTGTTTCTGGCGCTGGACGCCAGAATTGGGCAGAAAGCTGGCGTTGAACGCCAGTTTGCGTCGTCTAAACTCGGCCAAAGTATGGACTATTATACATTGCTGGAAAGCCCTGGATATCTACTTTCCAACGCATATAAAATCGCGCCATTTTGAGTTCTGTAGCTCCAGAAAATCCACTTTGAGTGCAGGGAGGTCAGAATCCAACAGCATCAGCAGTCCTTCTTCAACCTCTAAATCTGATTTTTGCTCAAGTCCCTCAATTTCAGCCAGAAAATACCTAAAATTACAGAAAAACACACAAACTCATAGTAAAGTCCAGAAATATGAATTTAATATAAAAACTAATGAAAACATCCCTAAAAGTAACTAGATTCTACTAAAAACATACTAAAAACAATGCCAAAAAGCGTATAAATTATCCGCTCATCACAACACCAAACTTAAAATGTTGCTTGTCCCCAAGCAACTAAAAATCAAATAGGATAAAAAGAAGAGAATATACTATAAATTCCAAACTATCAATGAAACATAGCTCCAATCAGATGAGCGGGACTTGTAGCTTTTTGCTTCTTGAATAGTTTTGGCATCTCACTTTATCCATTGAAGTTCAGAATGATTGGCTTCTATAGGAACTCAGAGTTTAGATAGTGTTATTGACTCTCCTAGTCCAGTATGATGATTCTTGAACACAACTATTTTATGAGTCTTGGCCGTGGCCCTAAGCACTTTGTTTTCCAGTATTACCACCGGATACATAAATGCCACAGACACATAATTGGGTAAACCTTTTCAGATTGTGACTCAGCTTTGCTAAAGTCCCCAATTAGAGGTGTCCAGGGTTCTTAAGCACACTCTTTTTTTGCTTTGGACCTTGACTTTAACCGCTCAGTCTCAAGTTTTCACTTGACACCTACACGCCACAAGCACACAGTTAGGGACAGCTCGATTTAGCCGCTTAGACCAGGATTTTATTCCTTTAGGCCCTCTTATCCACTGATGCTCAAAGCCTTGGGATCCTTTTTATTTGCCCTTGCCTTTTGGTTTTAAGGGTTATTGGCTTTTTGCTCTTGCCTCTTGGTTTTAAGAGCTTTTGGCTTTTTCTGCTTGCTTTTTCTTTCTATTTTTTTTCGCCTTTTTTTTTGCAAGCTTTGTTCTTTGCTGCTTTTTCTTGCTTCAAGAATCATTTTTATGATTTTTCAGATTATCAAATAACATGTCTCCTTGTCATCATTCTTTCAAGAGCCAACATATTTAACATTCTTAAACAACAACTTCAAAAGACATATGCACTGTTCAAGCATACATTCAGAAAACAAGAAGCATTGTCACCACATCAATATAATTAAACTAAGTTCGAGGATAAATTCAAAACTCATGTACTTCTTGTTCTTTTGAATTAAAACATTTTTCATTTAAGAGAGGTGATGGATTCATAGGACATTCATAACTTTAAGACAAAGTTACTAACTACTAATGATCATGTAATGAAGACACAAACATAGATAAGCACTTAACATAGAGAAAACGAAAAACAGAAGAAATAAGAACAAGGAATGAATCCACCTTAGTGATGGTGGTGTTTCCTTCTTGAGGAACCAATGATCTCATTGAGCTCTTCTATGTCTCTTCCTTGTCTTTGTTGCTCCTCCCTCATTGCTTTTTGATCTTCTCTAATTTCATGAAGGATGATGGAGTGCTCTTGATGTTCCACCCTTAATTGTCCCATGTTGGAACTTAATTCTCCTAGGGAGGTGTTGATTTGCTCCCAATAGTTTTGTGGAGGAAAATGCATTTGAGGCATCTCCGGGATCTCATGGTGATGAGCTTCATACGCCTCTTGAGCTCCATGAATGGGCTCTCTTGCTTGCTCCATCTTTTTCTTATTGATGGGCTTCTCTTCCTCAATGTGAATGTCTCCTTCTATGAAAGCTCCAGCTGAGTAACATAGATGGCAAATAAGATGAGGAAAAGCTAGCCTTGCCCCAGGAGAGGGCTTTTTGGCTATTTTGTAGAGTTCAAGGGAGATGACTTCATGAACCTCTACTTCTTCTCCAATCATGATGCTATGGATCATGATGGCCAGATCCACAGTAACTTCAGATCGGTTGCTAGTGGGGATGATGGAGCGTTGGATGAACTCCAACCATCCTCTAGCCACAGGCTTGAGGTCCAATCTTCTTAGTTGAACCGGCTTGCCTTTGGAGTCAATCTTCCATTGAGCTCCTTCCACACATATGTCCATGAGGACTTGGTCCAACCTTTGATTAAAGTTGACCCTTCTAGTGTGGGGGCGTTCATCTCCTTGCATCATAGGCAAGTTAAACGCCAACCTCACATTTTCCAGACTAAAATCCAAGTATTTCCCCCGAACCATTGTAACATAGTTCTTTGGATCCGGGTTCTTACTTTGATCATGGTTCTTGGTGATCCATGCATTGGCATAGAACTCTTGAACCATTAGGATGCCGACTTGTTGGATGGGATTTGTTAGAACTTCCCAACCTCTTCTTTGAATTTCATGTCGGATCTCCGCATACTCATTTCTTTTGAGTTTGAAAGGGACCTCGGGGATCACCTTCTTCTTGGCCACAACATCATAGAAGTGGTCTTGATGAGCTTTGGAGATGAATCTTTCCATCTCCCATGACTCGGAGGTGGAAGCTTTTGTCTTCCCTTTCCCTTTTCTAGAGGATTCTCCAGTCTTAGGTGCCATAAATGGTAATGGAAAAACAAAAAGCTTATGCTTTTACCACACCAAACTTAGAATATTGCTCGCCCTCGAGCAAGAAAATAAAGAATTAGATGAAGAAGAAGAAGAAAAGATGGAGAAGAGGGGGGAGGTGTGTGTCGGCCAAGAAGGGAAGAGAGGGTTGTGTTGTGTGAAAATGAGGAAGAATGGAAGGCTTTATATAGGAAAGGGAGGGAGGGTTAAGGTTCGGCCATATGGGTGGGTTTGGGTGGGAAATTTGATTTTAATTTTGAAGGTAGGTAGAGTTTATTGGGTAGGTTAATGGGGAGGAGTGGATGGATGTGAATGGTGAAGAGGTGATGGGAAAGAGAGATTGAGGTGATTGGTGAAGGGTTTTGGGGAAGAGTGTTTATGGGATTGTATGAAAGAGAGGTGAGAAGAAGTGAGTGGAGGTAGGTGGGGATCCTGTGGGGTCCACAGATCCTGAGATGATCCTGTGGGGTCCACAGATCCTGAGGTGTTCAAGGATTTACAACCTTGCACCAAATTAGGCATGCAAAATGCCCTTGCACACAACTCTGGGCGTTCAGCGCCAGGTTGGTGCCCATTTTGGGCGTTCAACGCCCATTTGTTGCCCATTTCTGGCGTTGAACGCCAGAACCATGCTTGTTCTGGGCGTTCAGCGCCAGCTCCTCTCCAGGGTGCAATTCTGGCGTTCAGCGCCCAGATGCTGCCCATTTTGGGTGTTCAGCGCCCAGATACTGCCCCTTTTCGGCGTTCAGCGCCAGAACCATGCTCTGTTCTGGCGTTGAACGCCAGGCAGGTGCTTCCTCCAGGGTGTGATTTTTCTTCCGCTGTTTTTGATTCTGTTTCTAAATTTTTCGTTTATTTTGTGACTCCACATGATCATGAACCTAAGAAAACATGAAAAACAAAAATAAAATTAGATAAATAAACATTGGGTTGCCTCCCAATAAGCGCTTCTTTAATGTCAATAGCTTGACAGTGGGCTCTCATGGAGCCTCACAGATGTGCAGAGCTTTGTTGAGACCTCCCAACATCAAACTTAGAGTTTGGATATGGGGGTTTGACACCAAACTTAGAGTTTGGTTGTGGCCTCCCAACACCAAACTTAGAGTTTGACTGTGGGGGCTTTGGTTGACTCTGCTTTGAGAGAAGCTTTTTCTGCTTCCTCTCCATGGATGCAGAGAGAGATCCTTGAGTTGTAAACACAAGGTTGTCCTTATTTAATTGAAGGATCAATTCTCCTTTGTCCACATCAATTACAGCTCTTGCTGTGGCTAGGAAAGGTCTTCCTAGGATGATGGATTCATCCTCTTCCTTTCCAGTATCCAGGACTATGAAATCAGTAGGGATGTAAAGGCCTTCAACCTTTACTAACACGTCCTCTACTTGTCCATAAGCCTGTTTTCTTGAATTGTCTGCCATCTCTAAAGAGATTTTAGCAGCTTGCACCCCATAGATTCCCAGTTTCTCTATTATAGAGAGGGGCATGAGGTTTATTCCTGAACCAAGGTCACACAGAGCCTTAAAGATCATGGTGCCTATGGTACAATATATTATGAACTTTCCAGGATCCTGTCTCTTCTGAGGCAATGTCAGTTGATCCAGATCACTTAGTTCATTAGTGAACAAGGGAGGTTCATCTTCCCAAGTTTCAATACCAAATAATTTGGCATTTAGCTTCATGATTGCACCAAGGAACTTGGCAGCTTGCTCTTCAGTAACATCCTCATTCTCTTCAAAAGAGGAATACTCATCAGAGCTCATGAATGGTATAAGGAGGTTCAATGGAATCTCTATGGTCTCTAGATGAGCCTCAGAGTTCTTTGGTTCCTCAGAGGAAAGCTCCTTATTGATCACTGGACGTCCCAGGAGGTCTTCCTCCTTGGGATTCACGTCATCTCCTTCCCTTACAGGTTCGGCCATGGTGCTTATGTCAATGGCCTTGCACTCTCCTTTTGGATTCTCTTCTGTATTGCTTGGGAGAGTACTAGGAGGGATTTTAGTGATCCTTTTACTCAGCTGGCCCACTTGTGCTTCCAAATTTCTAATGGAAGACCTTGTTTCATTCATTAAACTTGCAGTGGCTTTGGATAGATCAGAGACTAAGTTTGCTAAATTAGAGGTACTTTGTTCTGAGTTCTCTGTCTGTTGCTGAGTGGATGATGGAAAAGGCTTGCTATTGCTAAACCTGTTTCTTCCACCATTATTAAAGCCTTGTTGAGGCTTTTGATCCTTCCATGAGAGATTTGGATGATTTCTCCATGATGGATTATAGGTGTTTCCATATGGTTCACCCATGTATTTTAACTCTGCTATTACAGGGTTCTCAGGATCATAAGCTTCTTCCTCAGAAGATGCCTCTTGAGTACTGTTTGATGCAGCTTGCATTCCATTCAGACTCTGAGAAATCATATTGACTTGCTGAGTCAATATTTTATTCTGAGCCAATATGGCATTCAGAGTATCAATTTCAAGAACTCCCTTCTTCATAGGCGTCCCATTACTCACAGGATTCCTCTCAGAAGTGTATTAGACATCTTCGGATCATCTTTTGATCATTTTTAGATCTCTAGACCTCCATGGGAGGCTGGCCACTCGGCCATGCTTACCCTATGTTCACTTATGTATTTTCATACGGTAGAGTTTCTGCACTCCATAGATTAAGGTGTGGAGCTCTGCTGTTCCTCAAAGATTAATGCAAAGTACTATTGTTTTTCTATTCAATTCAACTTATTCCGATTCTAAGATATTCATTCGCACTTCAACCTAAATGTGATGAACGTGACAATTATCATCATTCCCTATGAACGCGTGCCTGACAACCACTTCCGTTCTACCTTAGATTGAATGAGTATCTCTTGGATCTCTTAATCAGAATCTTCGTGGTATAAGCTAGATTGATGGCGGCATTCATGAGAGTCCGGAAAGTCTAAACCTTGTCTGTGGTATTCCGAGTAGGACTCTGGGATTGAATGACTGTGACGAACTTTAAACTCGCGAGTGCTGGGCGTAGTGACAGACGCAAAAGGAGGGTGAATCCTATTCCAGTATGATCGAGAACCTCAGATGATTAGCCGTGCTGTGACAGAGCATTTGGACCATTTTCACAAGAGGATGGGATGCAGCCATTGACAAGGGTGATGCCTCCAGACGATTAGCCATGCAGTGACAGCGCATCGGACCATTTTCCAGAGAGGATAAAAAGTAGCCATTGACAACGGTGATGTCCTTACATAAAGCCAGCCATGGAAAGGAGTAAGACTGATTGGATGAAGACAGCAGGAAAGCAGAGGTTCAGAGGAACAAAAGCATCTCTATACACTTATCTGAAATTCTCACCAATGATATACATAAGTGTTTCTATCCTTATTTTCTATCTATTTATTGTTTATGTTTGAAAACTCCATAACTATTTTATATCCACCTGACTGAGATTTACAAGGTGACCATAGCTTGCTTCATACTAACAATCTCCGTGGGATCGACCCTTACTCACGTAAGGTTTATTACTTGGATGACCCAGTGCACTTGCTGGTTAGTTGTATCGAAGTTGTGAATGAAAAACGATTTATTAAGACGTGCGTACAAAGTTTCTGGCGCCGTTGCCTGAGATCACAATTTCATGCACCAAGTTTTTGGCACCGTTACCGGGGATTGTTCGAGTTTGGACAACTGACGGTTCATCTTGTTGCTCAGATTAGGTAATTTTCTTTTTGTTTTATTTTCAAAAATTTTTTCAAAAATATTTCAAAAATTTTCTCCTTTGTTTTCGAAAAAAAAAATTTTAAAATAAATGTTTTCAAAAATATATTTTTCTTCAGAATTTTTAAGAATGAATTCTAGAGTTTCATGAAGCATGTGAAGCCTGACTGGCTGTAAAGCCATGTCTAAATTCTTTTGGACTGAGGCTTCCAAACTATCAGCATAGAGGCAAGTTAATTTGATAAGTAATGAGCAGTATATTCTGATGCTACATGCTAAAGCTTGGCTGGCTATTAAGCCATGTCTAACCCTCAGATTGGAGCTTTAGAATAATAGTACGATTCCTGGAATTCATATTAAAAATTTTGGAATCCTTATTTTTCTTTTTCTCAAATAATTTTCGAAAAAATCCAAAAAAAATCATAAAATCATAAAAATCAAAAATATTTTATGTTTCTTGTTTGAGTTTTGAGTCAGATTTTAAGTTTGGTGTCAATTGCATGTTCATCTTGCATTTTTCGAAAAAATCATGCATTCATAGTGTTCTTCATGATTTTCAAGTTGTTCTTGGTAAGTCTTCTTGTTTGATCTTGATGTTTTCATGTTTTGTGTCTTTTCTTGTTTTTCATATGCATTCTTGCATTCATAGTGTCTATACATAAAAAATTTTTAAGTTTGGTGTCTTGCATGTTTTCTTTGCATTAAAAATTTTTCAAAAATATGTTCTTGATGTTCATCTTGACATTCAAAGTGTTCTTGGTGTTCATCTTGACATTCATAGTGTTCTTGCATTCATCACATACTTTGATCCAAAATTTTCATGCATTGCATCATTTTCATGTTTTTCTCTCTCATCATAAGAAATTCAAAAATAATATATATATATATATATATATATATATATATATATATATATATATATCTTCCCCTTTTTCTCTCATAAATTTCGAAAATTTGGATTGACTTTTTCAAAAATTTTTAAAATCTAGTTGTTTTTATGAGTCAAATCAAATTTTCAAATTTTATCTTTTTCAAAATCTTTTTCAAAAATCATATCTTTTTCACTTTTCTTATTTATTTTCGAAAATTTTAAAAATATTTTTCAAAAATCTTTTTCTTATCTTTATCTCCTAATTTTCGAAAATAACATCATCAATTAATGTTTTGATTCAAAAATTCCAAGTTTGTAACTTGCTTGTTAAGAAAGATTCAAACTTTGAGTTCTAGAATCATATCTTGTGATTTCTTGTGAATCAAGTCATTAATTGTGATTTTAAAAATCAAATCTTTTTCAAAACTAATTTCAATCATATCTTTTGAAAAATATCTCTTTATCTTATCTTTTTCAAAATTTGATTTTAAAATATCCTTTCTAACTTCTTATCTTCTTATCTTTTCAAAATTAATTTTCAAATTTGTTTCAACTAACTAACTAACTTTTTGTTTGTTTCTTATCTTTTTCAAAACTACCTAACTAACTCCCTCTCTCTCTAATTTTCGAAAATATCTTCCCTCTTTTTCAAAATTTCTTTTTAATTAACTAATTATTTTAATTTTTTATTTTAATTCTCAAAAATTACTAACCTTTTTCAAAAACTATTTTCGAAAATCACTAACTCTTTTTCAAAAATTATTTTCGAAAATTCTCTCTCTCTCTTATCTCCTTCTATTTATTTATTCATCTACTAACACTTCATCTCACCCAAATTCGAACCCCTCTCCCATCTGTGTTCGAATTTTTTCTTCTTCTTTTCTTCTACTCACACAGGGACCTCTATACTGTGGTAAAAAGGACCCCTATTATTATTATTTTTCTGTCCCTCTTTTTCATATGAGCAGGAGCAAGGACAAGAATATTCTTGTTGAAGCAGATCCAGAACCTGAAAGGACTCTGAAGAGGAAACTAAGAGAAGTTAAATTACAAAAATCCAGCAAGCACCTTTCAGAAATTTTCGAACAGGAAGAGGAGATGGCAGCCGAAAATAATAATAATGCAAGGAGGATGCTTAGTGACTTTACTGCACCTAATTCCAATTTACATGGAAGAAGCATCTCCATTCCTGCCATTGGAGCAAACAATTTTGAGCTGAAACCTCAATTAGTTTCTCTGATGCAGCAGAACTGCAAGTTTCATGGACTTCCATCTGAAGATCCTTTTCAGTTCTTAACTGAATTCTTGTAGATCTATGATACTGTTAAGACTAATGGAGTAGATCCTGAAGTCTACAGGCTCATGCTTTTCTCTTTTGCTGTGAGAGACAGAGCTAGAATATGGTTGGACTCTCAACCTAAGGATAGCCTGAACTCTTGGGATAAGCTGGTCAAGGCTTTCTTAGCCAAGTTCTTTCCTCCTCAAAATCTGAGTAAGTTTAGAGTGGATGTTCAGACCTTCAGACAGAAAAAAGGTGAATCCCTCTATGAAACTTGGGAGAGATACAAAGAACTGACCAAAAAGTGTCCTTCTGACATGCTTTCAGAATGGACCATCCTAGACATATTCTATGATGGTCTGTCTGAATTAGCTAAAATTTCATTGGATACCACTGCAGGTGGATCCATTCACTTAAAGAAAACGCCTACAGAAGCTCAAGAACTCATTGACATGGTTGCTAATAACCAGTTCATGTACACTTCTGAGAGGAATCCTGTGAGTAATGGGACGCCTATGAAGAAGGGAGTTCTTGAAATTGATACTCTGAATGCCATATTGGCTCAGAATAAAATATTGACTCAGCAAGTCAATATGATTTCTCAGAGTCTGAATGGAATGCAAGCTGCATCCAACAGTACTCAAGAGGCATCTTCTGAAGAAGAAGCTTATGATCCTGAAAACCCTGCAATAGCAGAGGTGAATTACATGGGTGAACCTTATGGAAACACCTATAACCCCTCATGGAGAAATCACCCAAATCTCTCATGGAAGGATCAACAAAAGCCTCAACAAGGCTTTAATAATGGTGGAAGAAATAGGTTTAACAATAGTAAACCTTTTCCATCATCCACTCAGCAACAGACAGAGAACTCTGAACAAAATACCTCTAATTTAGCAAACTTAGTCTCTGATCTATCTAAGGTCACTGTAAGTTTCATGAATGAAACAAAGTCCTCCATTAGAAATTTGGAGGCACAAGTGGGCTAGCTGAGTAAAAGGATCACTGAAATCCCTCCTAGTACTCTCCCAAGCAATACAGAAGAAAATCCAAAAGGAGATTGCAAGGCCATTGACATAGTCAACACGGCCGAACCTGGAGAGGAAGGGGAGGACGTAAATCCCACTGAGGAAGACCTCCTAGGACGTTCAGTGATCAATAAGGAGTTTCCCTTTGAGGAACCAAAGGAATCTGAGACTCATCTAGAGACCATAGAGATTCCATTAAACCTCCTTATGCCCTTCATAAGCTCTGACGAGTATTCATCTTCTAAAGAGAATGAGGATGTTACTGAAGAGCAAGTTACCAAGTACCTTGGTGCAATCATGAAGCTGAATGTCAAATTATTTGGTATTGAGACTTGGGAAGATGAACCTCCCTTGTTCACCAATGAACTAAGTGATCTGGATCAACTGACATTGCCTCAGAAGAAACAGGATCCTGGAAAGTTCGTAATACCTTGTACCATAGGCAACATGATCTTTGAAAAGGCTCTGTGTGACCTTGGTTTAGGGATAAACCTCATGCCCCTCTCTGTAATAGAGAAACTGGGAATCTTTGGGGTGCAAGCTACTAAAATCTCATTAGAGATGGCAGACAATTCAAGAAAACAGGCTTATGGACAAGTAGAGGACGTGTTAGTAAAGGTTGAAGGCCTTTACATCCTTGCTGATTTCATAATCCTTGATACTGGGAAGGATGAGGATGAATCTATCATCCTTGGAAGACCTTTTCTAGCCACAGCAAGAGCTGTGATTGATGTTGACAGAGGTGAATTAGTCCTTCAATTGAATGAGGACTCCCTTGTGTTTACAACTCAAGGTTACCCTTCTGTAAACATGGAAAAGAGGCACAGTAAGCTTCTCTCAAAACAGAGTCAACCAGAGCCCCCACAGTCAAACTCTAAGTTTGGTGTTGGGAAGTCTCAACAATGCTCTGAACATCTGTGAGGCTCTATGAGAGCCCACTGTCAAGCTATTGACATTAAAGAAGCGCTTGTTGGGAGGCAACCCAATTTTTATTTATCTAATTTTATTTTTCTTGTTCTTTCATGTCTTATTAGGTTCATGATCATGTGGAGTCACAAAATAAATATAAAAATTGAAAACGGAATCAAAAATAGCAGAAGAAAAATTACACCCTGGAGGAAGACCTAAACGCCAGTAAGAAGCATCTGGCTGGCATTCAACGCCAGAACAGAGCATGGTTCTGGTGCTGAACGCCCAAAATGGGCAGCATCTGGGCGTTTGAACGCCAGAATTGCACCCTGGAGAAGAGCTGGCGCTGAACGCCCAGAACAAGCATGGTTCTGGCGTTCAACCCCAGAAATGGGCAACAAATGGGCGTTCAACGCCCAGAACCAGCACCAATCTGGTGCTGAACGCCCAGAGTTGTGTGCAAGGGCATTTTGCATGCCTAATTTGGTGCAAGGTTGTAAATCCTTGAACACCTCAGGATCTGTGGACCCCACAGGATCCCCACCTACCTCCACTAACTTCTTCTCACCCCTCTTTCACATAATCCCATAAACACTCTTCCCCAAAAGTCTTCACCAATCACCTCAATCTCTCTTCCCTATCACCACTTCACCACTCACATCCATCCACTCTTCCCTATAAACCTACCTCATAAACTCCACCTACCTTCAAAATTCAAAATCAATTTCCCACCCAAAACCCACCCTTATGGCCGAACCTTACCCCCTCTCCCTTCCCTATATAAATCCCTCCATTCTTCTTCATCTTCACACAACACAAACCTCTCTTCTCTTCTTGGCCGAATATACCCTCCCCTCTCTCCTCCATATTTTCTTCTTCTTCTTCATCTATTCTTTCTTCTCTTGCTCGAGGACGAGCAATATTCTAAGTTTGGTGTGGTAAAAGCATAAGCTTTTTGTTTTTCCATTACCATTGATGGCACCCAAGACCGGAGAATCCTCTAGAAAAGAGAAAGGGAAGACAAAAGCTTCCACCTCCGAGTCATGGGAGATGGAAAGATTCATCTCTAAAGCTCATCAAGACCACTTCTATGATATTATGGCCAAGAAGAAGGTGATCCCCGAGGTCCCTTTCAAGCTTAAAAGAAATGAGTATCCGGAGATCCGACATGAAATCCAAAGAAGAGGTTGGAAAGTTCTAACAAACCCCATCCAACAAGTCGGCATCCTAATGGTTCAAGAGTTCTATGCCAATGCATGGATCACTAGGAACCATGATCAAAGTAAGAACCCGAATCCAAAGAATTATATTACAATGGTTCGGGGGAAATACTTAGATTTTAGTCCGGAAAATGTGAGGTTGGCGTTTAACTTGCCTATGATGCAAGGAGATGCACGCCCATACACTAGAAGAGTCAACTTTAATCAAAGGTTGGACCAAGTCCTCAGGGACATATGTATGGAAGGAGCTCAATGGAAGATTGACTCCAAAGGCAAGCCGGTTCAACTAAGAAGACTGGACCTCAAGCCTGTGGCTAGAGGATGGTTGGAGTTCATCCAATGCTCCATCATCCCCACTAGCAACCGATCTGAAGTTACTGTGGATCGGGCCATCATGATTCATAGCATCATGATTGGAGAGGAAGTAGAAGTTCATGCAGTCATCTCCCTTGAACTCTACAAAATAGCCGAAAAGCCCTCTCCTGGGGCAAGGCTAGCTTTTCCTCATCTTATTTGCCATCTATGTTACTCAGCTGGAGCTTTCATAGAAGGAGACATTCCCATTGAGGAAGAGAAGCCCATCACTAAGAAAAGGATGGAGCAAGCAAGAGAGCCCATTCATGGATCTCAAGAGACGCATGAAGCTCATCACCATGAGATCCCGGAGATGCCTCAAATGCATTTTCCTCCACAAAACTATTAAGAGCAAATCAACACCTCCCTAGGAGAATTAAGTTCCAACATGGGACAATTAAGGGTGGAACATCAAGAGCACTCCATCATCCTTCATGAAATAAGAGAAGATCAAAAAGCAATGAGGGAGGAGCAATAAAGACAAGGAAGAGACATAGAAGAGCTCAAGGACATCATTGCTTCCTCAAGAAGGAAACACCACCATCACTAAGTGCTTATCCATGTTTGTGTCTTCATTACATGATCATTAGTATTTAGTAACTTTGTCTTAAAGTTATGAATGTCCTATGAATCCATTACCTTTCTTAAATGAAAACTGTTTTAATTCAAAAGAACAAGAAGTACATGAGTTTCGAATTTATCCTTGAACATAGTTTAATTATATTGATGTGGTGACAATGCTTCTTGTTTTCTGAATGAATGCTTGAACAGTGCATATGTCATTTGAAGTTGTTGTTTAAGAATGTTAAATATGTTGGCTCTTGAAAGAATGATGATAAGGAGACATGTTATTTGATAATCTGAAAAATCATAAAAATGATTCTTAAAGCAAGAAAAAGCAGCAAAGAACAAAGCTTGCAGAAAAAAAAAGAGAAAAAAATATAGGCGAAAAAAATAAAAATAAAAAGCAAGCAGAAAAAGCCAAAAGCTCTTAAAACCAAGAGGCAAGAGCAAAAAGCCAATAACCCTTAAAATCAAAAGGCAAGGGTAAATAAAAAGGATCCCAAGGCTTTGAGCATCAGTGGATAGGAGGGCCTAAAGGAATAAAATCCTGGCCTAAGCGGCTAAACCAAGCTGTCCCTAACCATGTGCTTGTGGTGTGAAGGTGTCAAGTGAAAACTTGAGACTGAGCGGTTAAAGTCAAGGTCCAAAGCAAAAGAAGAGTGTGCTTAAGAACCCTAGACACCTCTAATTGGGGACTTTAGCAAAGCTGAGTCAGAATCTGAAAAGGTTCACCCAATTATGTGTCTGTGGCATTTATGTATCCGGTGGTAATACTGGAAAACAAAGTGCTCAGGGCCACGGCCAAGACTCATAACATAGTTGTGTTCAAGAATCATCATACTGAACTAGGAGAATCAATAACACTATCTGAACTCTGAGTTCCTATAGATGCCAATCATTCTGAACTTCAATGGATAAAGTGAGATGCCAAAACTATTCAAGAGGCAAAAAGCTACAAGTCCCGCTCATTTAATTGGAGCTATGTTTCATTGATAGTTTGGAATTTATAGTATATTCTCTTCTTTTATCCTATTATATTTTCAGTTGCTTGGGGACAAGCAACAATTTAAGTTTGGTGTTGTGATAAGCGGATAATTTATACACTTTTTGGCACTATTTTTAGTATGTTTTTAATAGAATCTGGTTACTTTTAGGGATGTTTTCATTAGTTTTTATGTTAAATTCACATTTCTGGACTTTACTATGAGTTTGTGTGTTTTTCTGTGATTTCAGGTATTTTCTGGCTGAAATTGAGAGACTTAAGCAAAAATCAGATTCAGAGGTAGAAGAAGGACTGCTGATGCTGTTGGATTCTGACCTCCCTGCACTCAAAGTGGATTTTCTGGAGCTACAGAACTCAATATGGCGCGCTTCCAATTGCGTTGGAAAGTAGACATCTAGGTCTTTCCAGCAATATATAATAGTTCATACTTTGGCCGAGTTTAGACGATGTAAAAGGGCGTTGAACGCCAGTTCTATGCTGCTGTCTGGAATTAAACGCCAGAAACACGTCACAAGCCAGAGTTGAACGCCAGAAATACGTTACAAACTGGCGTTCAACTCCAAGATTGACCTCTACACGTGTGACATTAAAGCTCAGCCCAAGCACACACCAAGTGGGCCCCAGAAGTGGATTTATGCATCAATTACTTACTTCTGTAAACCCTAGTAACTAGTTTAGTATAAATTGGACTTTTTACTATTGTATTAGACATCTTTGGATCATCTTTTGATCATTTTTAGATCTCTAGACCTCCATGGGAGGCTGGCCACTCGGCCATGCTTACCCTATGTTCACTTATGTATTTTCATACAGTAGAGTTTCTGCACTCCATAGATTAAGGTGTGGAGTTCTGCTGTTCCTCAAAGATTAATGCAAAGTACTACTGTTTTTCTATTCAATTCAACTTATTCCGCTTCTAAGATATTCATTCGCACTTTAACCTGAATGTGATGAACGTGACAATCATCATCATTCCCTATGAACGCGTGCCTGACAACCACTTCCGTTCTACCTTAGATTGAATGAGTATCTCTTAGATCTCTTAATCAGAATCTTTGTGGTATAAGCTAGATTGATGTCGGCATTCATGAGAGTCCGGAAAGTCTAAACCTTGTCTGTGGTATTCCGAGTAGGACTCTGGGATTGAATGACTGTGACGAACTTTAAACTCGCGAGTGCTGGGCGTAGTGACAGACACAAAAGGAGGGTGAATCCTATTCCAGTATGATCGAGAACCTCAGATGATTAGCCGTGCTGTGACAGAGCATTTGGACCATTTTCACAAGAGGATGGGATGCAGCCATTGACAAGGGTGATGCCTCCAGACGATTAGCCATGCAGTGACAGCGCATCGGACCATTTTCCAGAGAGGATAAAAAGTAGCCATTGACAACGGTGATGTCCTTACATAAAGCCAGCCATGGAAAGGAGTAAGACTGATTGGATGAAGACAGCAGGAAAGCAGAGGTTCAGAGGAACGAAAGCATCTCTATACACTTATCTGAAATTCTCACCAATGATATACATAAGTGTTTATATCCTTATTTTCTATCTATTTATTATTTATGTTCGAAAACTCCATAACTATTTTATATCCGCCTGACTGAGATTTACAAGGTGACCATAGCTTGCTTCATACCAACAATCTCCGTGGGATCGACCCTTACTCACGTAAGGTTTATTACTTAGACGACCCAGTGCACTTGCTGGTTAGTTGTATCGAAGTTGTGAATGAAAAACGATTTATTAAGACGTGCGTACAGAGTTTCTGGCGCCATTGCCTGAGATCACAATTTCGTGCACCAGTCCTGTATGTCTTCTTCCTCTTCAACATCTTCTATTTCCACTACCTCTTCAGCTGAGGCGTGTTCTGGTGGGCTTGGCTCCTCCTGAGTCCTCTCCTGCAGTGTGGTTCTGGACCTTAGGGTGATGGCATTAATACCACCCTTGGGATTGGGTAATGGTTGAGAGGAAATTCCACTGGAGCTCAAAGGTTGGTTATTGGAGTTATTCATTGATCCAATCTGGGAGACAAGTGCTTGCAAAGTAGCATTCAGACCATTTAGAGTGGCATTAATGTTATTTTCTGTGGTCTGCTATCTCCGATCAATAGATTGTAGTAAGTCATCATTAGCAGAAGAAGAAGGATAAGTAATTTGAGAAGTCTGTTGTTGGGTATTCTGTGGTCCTTGGGATTGCCTCAGGTGAGGTGCTCTGTAAGGCTGGTACTGGTTCTGCTGCCTGTTGTTGTTATTCTACCTCTGATTTCCCTGATTATCTCTGCCTCTTCTGTTGTTGTTGTCCCTCCAATTTTGGTTAGAATTGTCCTGCCACCCATGGTTGTAATTGCCACTTTGATTGTACCCTTGGTTGGGGCGGTCCTAGAAGTTATGAGTGGCTGCCATGGTGTTGTCTTCCTGCTGGAGCTGCGGACATTCATCAGTATAATGGCTATAATCAGCACAAATTCCGCTCTTTGTGGGACTAACTATTGGTTTTGCTGTGTTGGAGAAGGTTGAGCTTGCTGAACTTGTTGTTGATTCAATTGCATCTGCTTCAGCAAGTTGGTCATTTCACAGATACTCTGAGTTAAAGCAGCAGTCTCTCTGCTAGAGGATACTTCTACAACGGCTTTTGCACGGCCTTGTTTCTGCCTGTGATTCCTAGTAGATTCAGCTAAGTCACTGATCAATCGCCATGCCTCATCAGTGGTCTTGTACTTTTTCATAGACCCATTGCTAGCACTTTCCAATGTGGTCTTATCTTGGGGCCTCATGCCCTGTATGATGTAGCCGAGTAATACTATCTTGTCAATCATATGGTGAGGGCAAGCTTCCAGAAGATTATTGAAGTGCTTCCAGTACTCATAGAGAGTTTCAGATTCATCCTGAACAATCATGGAAATATCCTTCCTCAGTTTGTCATTAACTTCAGCTGGAAAAAACTTTTACAAAAATTCTCTTCTGAGTGTATCCCAGTTGGATACAGTTACAGCGGGTTGAGTGTAGTACCACTCCCTTGCCTTTCCCTCAAGAGAAAATGGGAAGGCTTTCAGCAAAATTGAAGTTTCATCTGCACCATCACGCCTGATAGTAGAACAGGCTGCTTGAAAATCTCTTAGGTGCTTGATAGGCTCTTGAGCAGGTAAGCCATGAAACTTGGGCATCAAATTGAGCAGTGCGGTCTTTATTTCAAAGTCTGTAGCCACCGCTGGATGATGCGCTTGAAACGGTTGCATTGTAAAATCAGGGGCTCCAGCCTCCTGGATAGTAACTCTCCTAGGTGCTGCCATGTCACCTATACGTAAATCAACCGAATCAGTAGAACGGGGGCTGGTTTCTTCCCCAAATGACGTTTCAGATTCGCCCTCAGAGAGGACTAACCGACGTCGAGCTTGCCTTATTCATGAAATAGTTCTTTCAATCTCAGGATCGAATACTGGCAAGTTTGGATCAGGAAGTGAACGCGTCATCTAACGAAAGAAACAAGCAGCTCATAGTAGCAAAATAAAATAAAATGCAAATAAATAAAATCCAATCAATAACTTTAGCACTCTATTGCAACTCCTCGGCAACGGCGCCAAAAATTGACGTGGCGGAAATTGGCAAGTTAAGAATTGTTATAAGATATGCGTTGCAAGTATAGTTCTCAACCAACCAGAAATTCGCTTATCAATTTAAAAGGATGTCACAGAAATTAAAGTTAAAATACTGGGAGTATGAATCCCAGGTCATCTCCCAACGAGTTGCAAGAAAGTGTGCTATTTTATTAATCAGATGGTTTTCAAAAAAGATTTGAGTTGAATGACAGGAAATTAAATCAGAGAATTAATGTAATTTAAATAAAAGCCTTGACTGGGAGTAGATTAGTTGGAAGCCCTATCCTTGTTGCAGTACTTTCAAGATTAATTGATAATTGGGGTTGTTCTGTTTAGTTATCCCTTACTAGGTAAGAGAAAATCAAACAAGTTGGAATGCTGTTTCTATTCACAAGTCCCAATCCGCTTACTTGGAAGGACTGGCGTTAGTGACTAGAGAGCAAACCAATAATAAACCCAATTACAATTTCTCCCTTGAGCACTCCAACTCAAGGGTTCCTTTCAATCAACTCCCCATCAAGTTAGGGAACTACTCGCTCATTGTGAATGTGGAATTCATAACATAGGAAAGGGAATTAAAGGAAGACATGATAAATTAAACTCAAAGGAATTAATTAAAAATAAAAATAACTCTTGTATTGATAAATTCCAAAATAATCCAACAGTAAGATTGAAATAAATTAAAGGACATGGAAGAGTAAAGCCAAGTAAAGAAAACGAACTAGAATGACGAAGTCTTGATGAGGTAACAACTCTTCTCAATATCCCAATGCAAAAAGCAATTAAAAATCCTAAGAACTATGAATGTGTAGAGAGAAAACCTAGAGGAGAGGAAAACTAGATCTGAAAAACTAAAACTGTCTAGAATGAATGTTGTTGTTGGTCTCTGCATGTTCCCTGGCTCTAGTCTGCTTTTCTGGGCCAAAAATTGGGTCGAAACAGGGCCCAAGATCGCCCCCAGCGATTCTGCAGATTATGCAGATCGCGCACGTCACGCGATTGCGTCAATCATGCGGACGCGTCATTCGGCGTTTTGCTTCTCCACGCGGGCGCGTCGTCCACGCCTCCGCGTCGCTTGTGCTATTCCATCCGCGCGGTCGCGTGAGCCATGCGGCCGTGTCAATGCGATTTTCTCTCTTTCGTGCGGTCGCGTGATCCATGCGGCCGCGTCACTTCTCGCTGGTCATCTCCTCAATTTCTTGTGTTCCTTCCATTTTTGCAAGCTTCCTTTCGAATCTCCAACTCATTCATGCCCTATAAAGCCTGAAACACTTAACACACAGATCACGGCATCGAATGGAATAAAGGAGAATTAAAATACATAATCAAAAGTCTCTAGGAAGCAAGTTTTCAATCATGTAATAAATTTAGGAAGGAAATATAAATGCATGCTAATCATATGAATAAGTGGGTAAAGATCATGATAAAACCACACAATTAAACACAATATAAACCATAAAATAGTGGTTTATCACGCACGCACACGTGATCCTTTCCTTAAAAAAAATTTTAGGCTTTCTGTGCGTGGGCACAGCCCTGTGCCCATGCACATCCCAAAATAAGGTCTCTGGTCGCGGCGTTGGCACGCATAGTGCAAACGCACAACCATTCTCTTTTCGCCCATGGACGTGTACGCGCCCCTCACGCGTAAGTGTCGCCTTGCATTTTCGCCCTTGCAGGCGTGCATCACGCGTACGCGTGACCTCCTGTGCGTGCGCACAGCCCTTTGTGCGCACGCACGCCCCTGTTTTCACCCACTATACTTCTTTTCTTTTTTTTTCTCTCTACTTCTTCTTTTCTTTTTTTCTTCCACCCCTCTCTTCTCTTGATTTTGCCTTCTTCTCTACTTGCTCTACTTTGTTTTGTTTGCATTTTATTTTTATTTTGGTAATTAGATTAGTTTTAGTTTAGTTGTTTATTAATTAAATAAGTTGCAAGTGTTTGTTAATGATTGATTGGGTTGCTTCTTGCTTGAATTTGATTTCAAGTTTGATGGATATGTGCACTTGAGCATTGAGTTTTTGTTTAATTGCCTAGATGAATTGTTAGTCTGATTCATATGTTGTCATGACCATATGCATTAGACTTTATCCTTGTTTGGCATCATGTCTTGTGCACTTTTACTTTAGTGAATTGAGTTGAGCTACTTAGTCATCATGGTTCTTAAGTGAATATAATCACATAACAAGGTATTTGTTCCTTGTTAATGCTTTGCATTTTTTTAGTTGACTTGACTTAATTCTTATCAAGACTTGTCACTTTTTGTAACAAGCACCTTATACATGTGATTATTTCCTTATTCCTAAGGGTGAATAAGTAGTCTCTTTTCATTATTAAATTGGTTATTGTTGATTGTGTCATTTTCTCTTTTCATCATTTTGGGTTGTTGCTTATTCATCACTTGCAACCTAGACCACTTAATTGAGGAACATGCTATTCCTTTTGCTTTGGTAGTTTTTGTTTTTACCCCGCCAATGTTTGTGTTCTAAATTGAGCACGCATTTAGAATACACACATTGTCTTTTATCATACCACACACATCTTACCTTTCCTCAATTGTTGTTTCTTTGTCTACAAAGCAACCGGAGCCCCCGGATCGTGTGCATGCACGGAGGACCGCACATTATTTAAGTGTGGGGGAGGATCGCCAACTTCAAGGGGGGTAAAATTCCTTTTCCTAGACACTTTGCAACATTCTTTTTTGCTCTTTTTCTTCAATTTTTGTAATTTTTGTTCTTGTTTGCATTTTTTTGGCTTGGCTTGTTTGTATATATCTCTTTAATGCTTATAGTTATATGATAGTAAATACTTGTATGTTGCATGTTAGATTGAATAAGTTTGGTAAAATAACAAAGAATTTTCAAGAAATCTCTTTTAGGGCATTCCATTGATTAGATTTGAAAATTATTTTTGAACTTGCTTGAAGTATCTTTTATATATGGAACATAGAAAAGAGCTTGAACAAATACCAAGTGAGATTTGAGCTTAAAGTGTGTGGTTGCATATTTTCAATCACAAATTTTGTTCTTGTGTGTTATAAACTCCTTTTATGATTGTGATTTTAGATTTGCTTTAGTCTATATGTCCTATATTTGTTGTTTTGGATTGCATTTAGTATGATGGAGGCCATCTTTGTATAGATCACTAACCCATATGGCCAACCCTTGCATCTACATTTGTAAACCACTTTTGAGCCTTTATAATTTCCTTTTGTTCTTCATCTTACCACATCATTCACCCTAAGTGAAAAACCATTGTGTCCATTGATTGTATCTTTGATTAGCTTGGTTTGAGTGTGTGTGTGATGAGCGGATAATTTATACGCTTTTTGGCATTGTTTTTACATAGTTTTTAGTATATTTTTATTAGTTTTTAAATAAAAATAACATTTCTGGACTTTACTATGAGTTTATGTATTTTTCTGTGATTTCAGGTATTTTCTGGCTGAAATTGAGGAACTTGAGCAAAAATCTGATTCAGAGGCTGAAGAAGGACTGCAGATGCTGTTGGATTCTGACCTCCCTGCACTCAAAGTAGAATTTCTGGAGCTACAGAAACCCAATTGGCGCGCTCTCAATTGTGTTAGAAAGTAGACATCCAGGGCTTTCCAGCAATATATAATAGTTTATACTTTGCACGAGTTTTAACGACGCAAACTGGCGTTCAAACACCAACTCCCTGCCCTATTCTGGAGTTAAACGCCAGAAACAGGTTGCAAATTAGAGTTAAACGCCAGAAACAGGCTACAACCTGGCGTTTAACTCTAAAAAGAGTCTCTACACATGAAAGCTCAATGCTCAGCCCAAGCACACACCAAGTGGGCCCGGAAGTGGATTTCTACATCATTTACTTATCTTATGTAATCTTAGCTACTAGTTTAGTATAAAAACCACTTTTAGTAATTTATTTCACATCTCTGGTTAGTCTTTGACTAATTTTATGTTCTGAGATCACATTTAGGGGGCTGGCCATTTGGCCATGCCTGAACCTTCATCACTTATGTATTTTCAACGGTAGAGTTTCTACACACCATAGATTAAGGTGTAGAGCTCTGCTGTTCCTCATGAATTAATGCAAAGTACTATTGTTTTCTTATTCAATTCAAGCTTATTCCTATTCTAAGATATTCGCTTGCACTTCAACATGATGAATGTGATGATCTGTGACACTCATCACCATTCTCAACCTATGAACGCGTGCCTGACAACCACTTCCGTTCTACCTTGGGTTGAGCATTTATCTCTTAGCCTCCATTCCGAAAGATCGGAGTCTTCGTGGTATAAGCTAGAATTTTCGGCGGCCATTCTTGAGATCCGGAAAGTCTAAACCTTGTCTGTGGTATTCCGAGTAGGATCTGGGATGGGATGACTGTGACAAACTTCAAACTCGCGAGTGTTGGGCGTGTGACAGACGCAAAAGGATCAATGGATCCTATTCCAACATGATCAAAAACCGACAGATGATTAGCCGTGCGGTGACAGCGCATTTGGACCATTTTCACTGAGAGGACGGGAAGTAGCCATTGACAATGGTGATGCCCAACATACAGCTTGCCATGGAAAGAAGTATGAATGATTGGATGAAAGTAGTAGGAAAGCAGAGGTTCAGAAGGAACAAAAGCATCTCCATACGCTTATCTGAAATTCTCACCAATGAATTGCATAAGTATCTCTATCCTATTTTATATTTTATATCATAATTATCAAAATCCCATAACCATTTGAATCTGCCTGACTGAGATTTACAAGGTGACCATAGCTTGCTTCAAGCCGACAATCTCCGTGGGATCGACCCTTACTCACGTAAGGTTTATTACTTGGACGACCCAGTGCACTTGCTGGTTAGTTGTATCGGAGTTGTGAAAAAGAATTTGAGATTATAAAAGTGCGTACCAAGTTTTTGGCGCCGTTGCTAGAGATCACAATTTCGTACAACAAGTTTTTGGCGCCGTTGCCGGGGATTGTTCGAGTTTGGACAACTGACGGTTCATCTTGTTGCTCAGATTAGGTAATTTTATTTTAATTTTAAGCTTTTTTATTATTTTTATTTTCGAAAAATTTTCAAAATAAAATAAATTATCCTATGGCTTCAGAATTTTTAAGAATGAATTCTAGAGTTTCATGGTGATATGCTGAATCCTGGCTGGCTGTTAAGCCATGTCTATTCTTTTGGACCGAGGTTTTAACTATCATTAGAAGAGCTTCTTTGTCTTTCTCAGCAATTTAGCTTTTGTATGTAATGATATGTTAAAGCTTGGCTGGCCATTGGCCATATCTAGTGTTTCGGACCGGAGCTTTCACTGAAAGCTTGGCTGGCTAGTAAGCCATGTCTAATTCCTGGACCGAAGTTTTAGACTAACATTGCATGATTCCTGGATTTCTCATTAGAAAATTTGAAATCCTTATTTTTATTATTCCAATTAATTTTTGAAAAATCCAAAAAAAAATTAATAAAATCATAAAACCAAAAATAATTTTGTGTTTATTGTTTGAGTCTAGTGTCAAATTGTAAGTTTGGTGTCAATTGCATTTTTTTTAATTTCCTAAAAATTTTCGAAACTCATGCATGGTGTTCTTCATGATCTTCAAGTTGTTCTTGATGATCTTCTTTGTTTGATCTTTGCATTTTCATGTTTTGTGTCTTTTCTTGTTTTTCATATGCATTTTCAATTTGTTAGTGTCTAAACATTGAAAATTCCTAAGTTTGCTGTCTTGCATGTTTTTCTTTTCTTAAAAATTTTCAAATATAAGTCTTGATGTTCATCTTGATCTCCAAAGTGTTCTTGGTGTTCATCTTGACATTCTAAGTATTCTTGCATGCATCATGTGTTTTGATCTTGAATTTTTATGTTTTGCATCATTTTTATGTTTTTCTCCCTCCTCATTAAAAATTCAAAAATAAAAAAATATCTTTTCCTTTTTCTTCTCATAAATTTCGAATATTTGAGTTGACTTTTTCAAAAAATTTTCAAAATTTAGTTGTTTCTTATGAGTCAAATCAAATTTTCAAATTAAAAATTCTATCTTTTTCAAAACTTTTTTTAAAAATCAAATCTTTTTCATTTTTTCTTTCATATTTTCGAAAATTCAAATTGATTTTCAAAAATATTTTTCTTATTTTATTCCATATTTTTCAAAATCTTTACTAACAATTAATGTGATTGATTCAAAAAAATTTTTGAGTTTGTTACTTTCCTATTAAGAAAGGTTCAATCTTTAAATTTTAGAATCATATCTTTTAGTTTCTTGTTAGTCAAGTAATCAATTTCAATTTTCAAAATCAAATTTTTTAATTTCCAATTCAAATCTTTTTCAAAATGATTTTCAATCATATCTTTTTCAATTTCAATCATATCTTTTTCAAAATCAATTTCAAAATCTTTTCTAACTTCTCACCCTTTCAAATTTGATTTTCAATCTTTTTCAATTAACTACTTGACTTTTTGGTTTATTTTTAAAAGTTTTCTATTTCAATCATATCTTTTTCAAAACCACCTAACTAATTTTCTCTCTCTAATTTTCGAAAACTCCTATCCACTCTTTCAAAATTCTTATTAATTAACTAATTGTTTCAAATTTTAATTTTAATTCTATTTATCTTTTTAATTTTCGAATTCTAACTAAATTTTAAAATAAAAACAAAAATATTTTTCCTTTTAGTTTAAATTAAATTTGAATTTTCTCCCCCCTCTCTCATCTCCTTCTATTTATTTATTTATCTACTAACACTTCTCTTCTACTCATAATTCGAACCCCATCTTCTTCTCTGTGTTTGACTTTTTCTCTTCTCCTCCTTCTATTCTTCTCTTCTTATACTCACATAAGGAATCTCTATACTGTGACATAGAGGATTCCATATTTTCTTTTCTGTTCTCTTCTTTTTCATATGAGCAGGAACAAGGATAAGAACATTCTTGTTGAAGCTGATCCTAAACCTGAAAGAACTCTGAAGAGGAAGCTAAGGGAAGCTAAGGCACAGCTCTCTGGAGAGGACCTGACAGAAATTTTCGAAAAACAAGGAAACATGGCCGAACCCAATAACAATGATGGAGATGCAAGGAAGATGCTTGGTGACTTTATTGCACCCTCTTCCAACTTCTATGGAAGAAGCATCTCACTCCCTGCAATTGGAGCAAACAATTTTGAGCTTAAGCCTTAATTGGTTTCTCTAATGCAGCAGAATTGCAAGTTTTATGGACTTCCAATGGAAGATCCTCATCAGTGTTTAGCTGAATTCTTGCAAATCTGTGACACTGTCAAGACCAATGGATTTAATCCCGAGGTCTACAGGCTTATGCTTTTCCCTTTTGCTGTAAGAGATAGAGCTAGAACATGGTTGGATTCACAACCTAAGGATAGCCTGAACTCTTGGGATAAGATGGTCAGTGCTTTCCTGGCCAAATTCTTTCCACCTCAAAAGATGAGCAAGCTTAGAGTGGAAATCCAAACCTTCAGACAGAAGGAAGGAGAATCCCTCTATGAAGCTTGGAAAAGATACAAGCAACTGATCAAAAGGTGTCCTACTGACATGCTTCCAGAATGGAGTATCATAAGTATATTCTATGATGGTCTGTCTGAGTTATCAAAAATGTCATTGGACCATTCTACAGGAGGATCTCTTCACGTAAAAACCCCTGCAGAAGCTCAGGAACTCATTGAAATGGTTGCAAATAACCAGTTCATGTACACCTCTGAGAGGAATCCTATGAACAATGGGACGCCTCAGAAGAAGGGAGTTCTTAAAATTGATACTCTGAATGCCATATTGGCTCAGAACAAAATATTGACTCAGCAAGTCAATATGATTTCTCAGAGTCTGAATGGATTGCAAGCTGCATCCAACAGTACTAAAGAAGCATCTTCTGAAGAAGAAGCTTACGATTCTGAGAACCCTGCAATAGCAGAGGTGAATTACATGGGAGAACCCTATGGAAACACCTATAATCCTTCATGGAGAAATCATCCAAATTTCTCATGGAAGGACCAATAGAAGCCTCAACAAGGCTTCAATAATAATGGTGGAAGAAATAGATTTAGCAATAGCAAGCCTTTTCCATCATCTTCTCAGCAACAGACAGAGAATTCTGAACAGAGTCATTCTGGCCTGGCAACCACAATCTCTGATCTATCCAAGACCACACTAAATTTTATGAATGAAACAAGGTCCTCCATTAGAAATTTGGAGGCACAGGTGGGTCAGATGAGTAAGAAGATTACTGAAACTCCTCTCAGTACTCTCCCAAGCAATACAGAAGAAAATTCCAAGAGAGAGTGCAACGCCATAACCTTACTTGATCTGGCCGAATACCCAGAGGAGGAGGAGGACGTGAATCCCAGTGAGGAAGACCTCATGGGACGTCCTCTGGACAGAAAGGAGTTCCCCTTTGAGGAACCAAAGGAATCTGAGGCTCATACAGAGACCCTAGAGATTCCATTGAACCTCCTTCTGCCATTTATGAGCTCTGATGAATACTCTTCCTCTGAAGAGGATGAAGACATCTCTGAAGAGAAAGTTGCTAAGTATCTAGGAGCAATCATGAAGTTGAATGCCAAGTTATTTGGTACTGAGACTTGGGAGGATGAACCCCCTTGTTAACCAATGAACTGAATGCATTAATGAGGCAGACATTACCTCAGAAGAAACCGGATCCCAGAAAATTCTTCATACCTTGTACCATAGGCACCATGACCTTTGAGAAGGCTCTATGTGACCTGGGGTCAGGGATAAACCTCATGCCCCTCTCTGTAATGGAGAAACTAGGAATTTTTGAGGTACAAGCTGCAAGAATCTCACTAGAGATGGCAGACAAATCCATGAAACAGGCTTATGGGCTAGTAGAGGACGTGCTAGTGAAGGTTGAAAGCCTTTACATCCCTGCTGATTTCATAATCCTAGACACTGGGAAGGATGAGGATGAATCCATCATCCATGGCAGACCCTTTCTGGCCACAGCAAAAGCTGTGATTGATGTTGATAGAGGAGACTTGGTCCTTCAGTTGAATGAGGACTACCTTGTATTTAAGACTCAAGGTTCTCCTTCTGTAACCATGGAGAGGAAGCATGAGAAGCTTCTCTCAGAACAGAGTAAAACAAAACCCCCACATTCAAACTCTAAGTTTGGTGTTGGGAGGCCACAACCAAACTCTAAGTTTAGTGTTGAGGGGCCCCAACATTGCTCTGAACTTCTATGAGGCTCCATGAGAGCTCACTGTCAAGCTATTGACATTAAAGAAGCGCTTGTTGGGAGACAACCCAATGTTATTTAATTATATCTATTTATTTTCCATTGTTATTTTATGTTTTCTTTAGGTTGATGATCATGTGAAGTCACAAAAACAACTGAAAAATCAAAAACAGAATAAAAAATAGCATTAAAAATAGCTCACCCTGGAGGAAGAGCTTACTGGCGTTTAAACACCAGTAAGAAGCATCAAACTAGCGTTTAACGCCAGAAAGAAGCATCAAGCTGGCGTTAAACGCTAGAAACAAGCACCAGACTGGCGTTTAACGCCAGAACAGAGCATGGAATTGGCGTTTAACGCCAAGAATGGGAGAAAAGCTGGTGTTAAACGCCAGAAACAAGCAGCAAGCTGGCGTTTAACGCCAGACATGCATTCTAAGGGCGTTTTTCACGCCTAAATGGAGCAGGGATGCTAAGTCCTTGACCCCTCTGAATCTGTGGACCCCACAGGATCCCCACCTACCCCACATCTTCTTCTCTCCTCTTCACACCTTTTCATAACACTCTTCCCCAAATATCCTTCACCAATCACCTCCATACCTCTTCCCCAAATACCCTTAACCACTCACATCCATCTACTCTTCCCCAAAAACCCCACCTAGCTCCAAAATTAAAATTCTTTTCCCTCCCAAACCCAACCCTAATGGCCGAAACCTACCCTCCCCCCACCCCTATATAAACCCCTTAACACTACTCCATTTTCACACATCACAAACACTACTTCCCCTCCTTGGGCGAATATACTCTCTCACTCCATCTCCTCCTTTTTCTTCTTCTTCTACTACTTTCTTTCTTCTTTTGCTCGAGGAAAAGCAAACCTTTTAAGTTTGGTGTGGTAAAAGCATTGCTTTTTGTTTTTCCATAACCATTAATGGCACCTAAGGCCAGAGAAACCTCAAGAAAGAGGAAAGGGAAGGCAATTGCTTCCACCTCTGAGTCATGGGAGATGGAGAGATTCATCTCAAAGGTCCATCAAGACCACTTCTATGAAGCTGTGGCCAAGAAAAAGGTGATCCCTGAGGTCCCTTTTAAGCTCAAAAAGAGCAAGTATCCGGAGATCTGACAAGAGATTAGAAGAAGAGGATGGAAAGTACTATCCAATCCTATTCAACAAGTCGGGATCTTAATGGTTCAAGAGTTCTATGCAAATGCATGGATCACTAGGAACCATGATCAAAGTATGAACCTGAATCCAAAGAATTGGCTTACAATGGTTTGGGGAAAATACTTAGATTTCAGTCTGGAAAATGTAAGGTTGGCGTTCAACTTACCAATGATGCAAGAAAACGCACGCCCCTACACTAGAAGGGTCAACTTTGATCAAAGGTTGGACCAAGTCTTCATGGACATATGTATGAAAGGAGCTCAATGGAAAGTTGACTCAAGAGGCAACTGGTGCACGAATTGTGAATCACACTTTTCACAACGCGTACCACTAACCAGCAAGTGCACTGGGTCGTCCAAGTAATACCTTACGTGAGTAAGGGTCGAATCCCACGGAGATTCTTGGTTTGAAGCAATCTATGGTTATCTTGTAATTCTTAGTCAGGAAGTCAATTATATTTATCAGTTGAATTACGAATAAACAAGAGAGCATGGATTAAAGGTTACTTGTTGTGCAGTAATGGAGAATATGTTGGAGTTTTGGAGATGCTTTGTGTTCTGAATCTCTGCTTTTCTTTGTCTTCTGATTCAAGCATGCACGTTCTCCTATGGCAAGCTGTGTGTTGGTGGATCACCGTTGTCAATGGCTACCATCCATCCTTCCAGTGAAAATGGTCCGGGTGCATTGTCACCGCACGGCTAATCATCTGCAGGTTCTCAATCGTACCGGAATAGGATTTACTATCCTTTTGCGTCTGTCACTACGCCCAGCACTCACAAGTTTGAAGCACGTCACAGTCATTCAATTCCAGAGTCCTACTCGGAATACCACAGACAAGGTTTAGACTTTCCGGACTCTCATGAATGCCGCCATCAATCTAGCTTATACCACGAAGATTCTGGTTAAGAGATCTAAGAGATACTCATTCAATCTAAAGTAGAACGGAAGTGGTTGTCAGGCACACGTTCATAGGGAATGATGATGATTGTCACGTTCATCACATTCAGGTTGAAGTGCGAATGAATATCTTAGATAGGAACACGCATGTTGAATAGAAAACAGAAATACTTGCATTAATTCATCGAGGCACAGCAGAGCTCCTCACCCCCAACAATGGAGTTTAGATACTCATGCCGTCAAAGAGTACAAAATTCAGATCTAAAATGTCATGAGATACAAAATAAGTCTCTAAAAGTTGTTTAAATACTAAACTAGTAGCCTAGGTTTACAGAAATTGAGTAAACCATAACAGATGGTATAGAGATCCACTTCTGGGGCCTACTTGGTGTGTGCTGGGGCTGAGATTTAAGCAATTCACGTGCACAAGGCCATTTTGGGCGTTCAACGCCAGGTTTGGATCCATTTCTGGCGTTGAACTCCAACTTTTAATCCTTTTCTGGCGCTGGACGCCAGAATTGGGCAGAGAACTGGCGTTGAACGTCAGTTTACGTCGTCTATCCTTGAGCAAAGTATGGACTATTATATATTTCTGGAAATCCCTGGATGTCTACTTTCCAACGCAATTGGAAGCACGCCATTTCAAGTTCTGTAGCTCGAGAAAATCCACTTTGAGTGCAAGGAGGTCAGAATCCAATAGCATCAGCAGTCCTTTTTCAGCCTGAATCAGATTTTTGCTCAGCTCCCTCAATTTCAGCCAGAAAAATACCTGAAATTACAGAAAAACACACAACTCATAGTAAAGTCCAGAAATATGAATTTTTCCTAAAAACTAATGAAAATAAACTAAAAACTAACTAAAACATACTAAAAGCTATATGAAATTAACCCCAAAAAGCGTATAAAATATCCGCTCATCAGCAACCCGGTTCAATTGAGAAGACCGGACCTTAAGCCTGTAGCTAGAGGATGGTTGGAGTTCATCCAACGCTCTATCATTCATACTAGCAACCGATCCGAAGTAACTGTGGATCGGGCCATCATGATCCATAGTATCATGATTGGGGAGGAACTGGAAGTTCATGAGATTATACCTCAAGAACTCTACAAGGTGGCTGACAAGTCTTCCTCTTTGGCAAGGTTAGCCTTTCCTCACCTCGTTTTTTTTTTTTTTGCTGCTTTTTCTTGCTTCAAGAATCATTTTTATGATTTTTCAAATTATCAATAACATGCCTCATGTTCATCATTCTTTCAAGAGCCAACATATTTAACGGTCTTAAGCAACAAATTCAAAAGACATATGCACTGTTCAAGCATTCATTCAGAAGACAGAAAGCATTGCCACCACATTTAACTAATTAGAATTTCTCTTATTAAAACTCGAAATTTTATTGCCTCTTATTCAAAAGATCTACTATTTTATTCATGTTTGCTGATGATGAGAAAAATAAACTATAGCTTAATTGGAGAAAAAATCGAAATAGACACTAATTACTACTATATGACTCCTAAGGTAAACTTCTATAAGGACACTATTACAGAGTTAAGGCAGAGATTGGAAATTAACAACCTTTATTCTGGGAGAACGGGGGTTCCTCTGATCTTTGGGGTGCTTGGTCCTGCAAGAGATAACTTCTGGCGCTTCAAGTCCCTTAAGTCACGCCCTTGCTCTTCTTGTTCTTTAAACATATAGGTAAGAATTTGACTGTGTTCCTTCTGTTCTTTTATTATTTGCTCCATAGCTTCCCGGATCTTGGTGACAGACGTCTCAAGATACTCCCAGTATTCAGATTGAGGGATTTCTGGGAGAAATTCCTGTGTTTTCTTCTTGGTGGGATCCTCCTGCGCTTGTTATTTTTCCATTGATGCTTTGGTGATTGGTTTCTCAACTGAGATATACTCAGTTATTCCCCTTCTTACCCCGGCGTCCTTGCAGAGCAGAGAAATCACGCTTGGATAAGCCAACCTGGCCTCTTTAGAATTTTTGTTAGCAATTTTGTAGAATTCAGCTGAGATCAGCTGATGAACCTCCACTTCCTTTCCCATCATGATGCAATGGATCATCACTGCTCTTTTAACTGTGACTTCAGAACGGTTGCTAGTAGGCAACAGAGAATGCCCAATGAAGTCCAGCCATCCTCTGGCGACTGGTTTGAGATCCTCTCTCTTGAGTTGATTTGGGACACCCTTTGTGTTGGTGGTCCACCTGGCTCCAGGGATACATATGTCCTCTAGAATCTTATCCAGGCCCTTGTCTGTTCTCATCATTCTCCTGTTGAAGGAGTCTGGATCGTTTTTCAGCTAAGGTAGCTTTAAGATCTCTCTGATCTTATCAGGGATGGTATGAACAATCTTTCCTCTGACCATGGTCCGATATTCATAGAAAGCAGTTCCAGATAGTTTTTGCTTGTCAGTCTGCCACATATTAGCATAGAACTCTTGGACCATATTCCTTCCCACTTTCGTTTCAGGATTAGCTAGGACTTCCCAGTTCCTGATTCGAATTTGCTCCTGGATCTCCGGATATTCATCTTCTTTCAGATCGAATCTAACTTCCGGGATCACTGATCTCAGACCCATTATTTTGTTATAATGGTCCGAATATTCTTTAGATAAGAACTTCCCTTGATTCCAAAGTGGTTTTGGAATGCTCTCTTTCTTGCCTCTTGGAGTGGGTTGTTTTCCTTTGGGAGCCATGATCTTAGTGATCGCGGATAAACACACCAAACTTAGAGGTTTGCTTGTCCTCAAGCAAAAGAAAAGAAAGGAGAGGGATAGAAGGAGAGCTAGTTGCAATTGTTGATGGGAGGGGAGGGAGGCCGAACTCAAATTTATAGGGAGGGAGGGTGGGTTTTCGAAAAAGAAGAGATAAAGATATGATAAAAAGATTTATTTGGAAAAGATAAGATAGAAGATATGATAAGAGAAGATATAGTTTAAAATTGAGAGGATATGAAAGATTTTTGAAAAGGATAGATTTAGATTTTGAAAAAGATAAAGTGGAGGTTTTGAAAAAGATATTGATGAGTTGAAAAGATAGATTTGTAAAGAAAAAAAGTTTTGAAAAGAGTTGGATTGAATTTGCAAAGAGGCCTGGTGCTTATGGATTAAAATACATTTGATATTTTTAGGGTAGGGTTTTTAGAAATTATGGAATTTAGAAATCAAGGTTCTTAACATGTTTATGCAAGAAATCATGAATTGAAGTATGAAAATCAAGATTTAGAATGAAAAAATTTGAAGAAAAATGAGTTTTGTCTCTTCCCTGCCATCCTGGCGTTTGAACGCCCAAACACTGCCTGTTTTGGGCGTTCAACACCCAAATGCTGCTCTCCTGGGCGTTCAACGCCCAGCTGCTGCCATTACTGGCGTTCAACGCCCAGTGGGTACCCATTTCTGGCGTTGAACGGCCAGATTGCTACCATTACTGGCGTTTTCTTGCCAGTGAGCTCTTTTTCTCTGTTTTGTGTGCCGAGTCCTTCTGTAACTCTATGGACATATGCAAATGATTCCTCACCTTAGTGTCAGTGAACTTTATATAAACAAATAAAAATAAAAATAGGGCAAAATGCTTAGAGGATTGTTGCCCCATGGCTGGGTTGCCTCCCAGCAAGCGCTTCTTTATTGTCTTTAGCTGGACCTTGCTGAGCTTTTAATCTAGCTTCAGCCTTGAGCACTCTTGCTCAATGTTGCCTTCAAGATAGTGCTTGATTCTCTGTCCATTGACAATGAACTTCTTATCAGAATCAATATCTTGAAGCTCCATATAACCATATGGTGATACACTTGTAATCACGTATGGTCCCCTCCACTGCGATTTCAGTTTCTCGGGGAATAGCCTGAGTCTAGAGTTAAACAACAGAACCTTCTGTCCTGGTTCAAAGATTCTAGATGACAGCTTTCTGTCATGCCACTTTTTTTATTTCTCTTTATAAAGCTTGGCATTTTCGAAAGCTGTGAATCTGAACTCCTCTAGCTCATTTAGCTGGAGCAATCTTTTTTCTCCTGCTAATTTGGCATCAAAGTTTAGGAATCTGGTTGCCCAGTAAGCCTTATGTTCCAGTTCCACGGGCAGGTGACATGCCTTACCATACACCAGTTGGTATGGAGAGGTCCCTATAGGGGTCTTGAATGCTGTTCTGTAAGCCCACAGAGCATCATCCAAGCTCCGTGCCCAATCCTTTCTACGGGTATTTACTATCCGTTCTAGGATTCTCTTTAATTCTCTGTTAGAGACTTCAGCTTGCCCATTAGTTTGTGGATGATATGGAGTAGCCACCTTGTGGCGAATTCCATACCGAACCATAGCAGAGTAAAGCTGTTTATTGCAGAAGTGAGTGCCCCCATCACTGATTAGTACTCTAGGGACACCAAATCTGCTAAAGATATGTTTCTGGAGGAACTTCAGCACTGTCTTAGTATCATTGGTGGGTGTGGCAATGGCCTCAACCCATTTTGATACATAGTCAACTGCCACCAGAATATAAGTGTTTGAGTATGATGGTGGGAAAGGTCCCATGAAGTCAATTCCCCATACGTCAAACAACTCAATTTCCAAGATTCCTTGTTGAGGCATGGCGTAACCATGAGGCAGATTACCAGCTCTTTGGCAACTGTCACAGGTACGTACAAACTCTCGTGAATCTTTATAGAGTGTGGGCCAATAGAAGCCACATTGGAGGACTTTGGTGGCTGTTCGCTCACCTCCGAAATGGCCTCCATATTGAGATCCATGGCAATGCCACAGGATTCTCTGTGCTTCTTCTCTAGGCACACACCTACGGATTATTCCGTCTGCACATCTCTTAAAGAGATAAGGTTCATCCCACAAGTAGTACTTTACATCAGTACTTAATTTCTTCTTTTGTATCATGTTGTACTCCTTGGGTATGAACCTTGCAGCTTTATAGTTTGCAATATCGGCAAACCATGGTGTTTCCTGAATGGCAAATAAATGCTCATCCGGAAAAGTCTCAGAGATCTCAAGAGAGGGGAGGGGCGTCCTTTATACTGGCTCTATCCGGGACAGATGATCAGCCACTTGGTTCTCTGTCCCTTTTCTGTCTCTTATTTCTATATCAAACTCTTACAGAAGCAACACCCATCTGATGAGCCTGGGTTTTGAATCCTACTTTGTGAGTAGATATTTAAGAGCAGCATGATCAGTATACACAATCACTTTTGATCCTACTAAGTATGATCTGAACTTGTCAATGGCGTAAACCACTGCAAGTAATTTTTTTTCTGTGGTTGTGTAATTTTTCTGGGCATCATTTAGAACGCGACTAGCGTAATAAATAACGTGCAGAAGCTTGTCATGCCTCTGTCCTAACACTGTACCAATGGCGTGATCACTAGCATCACACATTAGCTCAAATAGTAATGTCCAGTCTGGTGCAGAAATAACTGGTGCTGTGACCAGCTTAGCTTTCAGCGTTTCAAACACCTGCAGGCACTCTGTGTCAAACACAAATGGTGTGTCAGCAGCTAGCAGATTGCTTAGAGGTTTTGCGATTTTTGAAAAATCCTTTATAAACCTCCTATAGAATCCTGCGTGCCCCAGAAAGCTTCTGATTGCCTTAACATTGGCAGGTGGTGGTAATTTTTCAATTACCTCTATTTTTGCTTGATCCACCTCTATTCCCTTGTTTGAGATTTTATGCCCAAGAACAATCCCTTCAGTCACCATGAAGTGACATTTTTCCCAGTTTAAAACTAGGTTGGTCTCTTGGCATCTTTTCAGAACAAGTTTTAGGTGATCAAGACAGGAGCTGAATGAGTCTCCATATACTGAGAAGTCATCCATGAAGACTTCCAGAAATTTTTCCACCATATCAGAGAAAATAGAGAGCATGCATCTCTAGAAGGTTGCAGGCGCATTACATAGCCCAAATGGCATCCTTCTATAAGCAAACACTCCAGATGGACATGTGAATGCTGTTTTCTCTTGATCCTGGAGATCTACTGCAATCTGGTTATAGCCTGAGTAGCCATCCAAAAAGCAATAATAATCATGACCTGCTAGTCTTTCTAGCATCTGGTCTATGAATGGTAAAGAAAAATGATCCTTTCCGGTGGCTGTATTGAGCCTTCTGTAGTCAATACACATGCGCCACCCTGTAACTGTTCTTGTAGGAACCAGTTCATTTTTTTCATTATGAATCATTGTCATGCCTCCCTTTTTTGGGACGACTTGGACAGGGCTCACCCAGGGGCTATTAGAAATAGGATAAATAATCACAGCCTCTAGTAATTTGGTGACCTCTTTCTGCACCACTTCTTTCATGGCTGGATTTAGCCGCCTCTGTGGTTGAACCACTGGTCTGGCATTATCCTCTAATAAGATTTTGTGCATGCATCTAACTGGGCTTATGCCCTTAAGGTCACCTATGGACCACCCAAGAGCTGTCTTGTGTGTCCTTAGCACTTGAATAAGTGCTTCCTCTTCCTGTGAATTTAAAGTAGAGCTTATGATCACTGGAAAAGTGTCACCTTCTCCCAGAAATGCATATTTCAAGGATGGTGGTAATGGCTTGAGCTCGGGTTTAGGAGGTTTTTCTTCTTCCAGAAAAATTTTTAGAGGCTCTTTCATGTCCTTTGAATCCTCTAAATTAGGCTGAACATCTTTGAAGATGTTTTCCAACTCTGATTCGAGACTCTCAGCCATGTTGATCTCTTCTACCAAAGAGTCAATAAGATCAACTTTCATGCAGTCTTTTGATGTGTCAGGATGCTGCATGGCTTTGACAGCGTTCAACTTAAACTCATCATCATTGACTCTCAGGGTTATTTCCCCCTGTTGGACGTCAATGAGGGATCGTCCAGTTGCTAGGAAGGGTCTTCCTAGAATGAGAGTAGCACTCTTGTGCTCCTCCATTTCCAACACAACAAAGTCAGTGGGAAAGGCGAATGGCCCAACTCTGACAATCATGTCTTCAATCACGCCTGATGGGTATTTAGTGGAGCCATCAGCAAGTTGGAGACATATCCTGGTTGGTTTAACTTCTTCAGTTAAGCCAAGCTTTCTGATAGTGGATGCAGGTATTAGGTTGATGCTTGCCCCAAGATCGCATAAAGCTGTCATGGTGCATTGACCTTCTAATATGCATGGTATCAGAAAACTCCCAGGGTCTTTGAGCTTTTCAGGAAAGCTTTTCAGAATGACTGCACTGCATTCTTCGGTGAGGAGAACTCTTTCTGTTTCTCTCCAATTCTTTTTATGACTCAAGATCTCTTTCATGAACTTGGCATAAGAAGGTATTTGCTCAAGTGCTTCTGCAAATGGAATCTTTATTTCAAGAGTCCTGAGATAATCTACAAAGCGAGCAAATTGCTTATCCTGCTCCTCTTTTCGGAGTTTTTGAGGATAAGGTATCTTGGCTTTATATTCTTCAACCTTAGTTGCTATAGATTTACTGCCTACAGAAGTGGTTGAAGAAGTCTTTTTAGAGGGGTTGTTATCAGCATTTGTGTGTGTCTGATCCCTCACTGGCAATTGAGTGCCAAAGTTAGAAACTGGAGTGACGTTAGATGCCAACTCCTTGTCTGTTCCTAGCGTCTGAACACCAGAATTGTGCCCATTTTGGGCATTCAGCGCCAGATCCTGCCCATTTTGGGCGTTCAACGCCAGATCCTTGCCCATTTCTGGCGTTGAACGCCAATCCTTCTTTGTTTCTGGCGTTGAACGCCAGTTTTGGCCATGGTCTGGGCGTTCAGCGCCAGCCTTCCACCAATTTTTTGGCGTTTTAGTGCCAGAATTATTTTTCCCTGGGCTCTTACTGTCCTCAGGTGAATCTTGGGTGGTTTGCTCATTTCTTGGCTTTTTGCTGCCTTGAGGTGGGTTATTTAATGTTTTCCCACTTCTTAATTGAACTGCTTGGCATTCTTCTGTTATTTGTCTTGATAGTTGTTGCTTTGTTTGCCTAAACTGTTCTTCCATATGTATATTTGCCATTCTTGTCTCTTGCAGCCTATCTTTAAATTCGGCTAGCTGCCTTGTTAGAAAGTCTAACTGCTGATTGAATTCAGCAGCTTGTTTTACAGGACTGAGTTCAGCAGTTGCTATCTTAACCTCTTCTTTCATGGAAGGGTCACTGCTTAGGTACAGATGCTGATTCTTGGCAACTGTATCAATGAGCTCTTGAGCCTCTTCAATTGTCTTTCTCATGTGGATAGATCCACCAGCTGAGTAATCAAGAGACATCTGAGCTCCTTCTGCAAGCCCATAATAGAAGATCTCTAACTGAACCCACTCTGAAAACATTTCAGAGGGGCATTTTCGTAGCATCTCCCTGTATCTCTCCCAGGCATCATAAAGAGATTCATTATCTCCTTGTTTAAAGCCTTGGATGTCCAGCCTTAGCTGTGTCATCCGTTTTGGGGGAAAGTATTGATTCAGGAATTTTTCTGTCAGCTGTTTCCATGTTCTTATGCTGGCCTTAGGTTGGTTATTCAACCACCTCTTAGCTTGATCTTTTACAGCAAATAGAAACAGTAATAGTCTGTAGACATCCTGATCTATTTCTTTATCATGTACTGTGTCAGCAATCTGTAGAAACTGTGCCAGAAACTCTGTAGGTTCTTCCTGCGGAAGACCGGAATACTGGCAACTTTGCTGCACCATGATAATGAGCTGAGGATTCAACTCAAAGCTACTGACTCCAATGGAGGGTATGCAGATGCTATTCCCATATGAAGCAGTAGAGGGGTTAGAATATGACCCCAGAGTCCTCCTGGACTGATCATTTCCGCTTAGGTCCATGATGGAGAAAGGGAGATGATGTAAGATAGAAAAAATATTTTTATTTATTTATTTATTTATTTATTTCGAAAACAAAATAAATCAAAATAAAATAAATAAAAATGAGTGAAATATTTTCGAAAAAATGAGGAGAGAGAAAGTGGTTAGGAGATTTTGAAAAGGATATGATGAATTTTGAAAAAGGTTTTAAATTTTTAAATAAAAATCTGAATTTTTGAAATAGATTTCGAAAAGATGTTTTAAAATAGAGAGAAAAGATATTTTTGAATTTTAAGAAGAGAGAGAAAAACAATAATATAGCACAAGATTTAAAATTTTTAGATCTAATGCTCCTTGTTTTCGAAAATTTTTAGGAGGGAAAAACACCAAGGAACACCAAACTTAAAAATTTTAAGATCAAGACACAAGGAAGACTCAAGAACACTTTGAAGATTCACAAGAACACAAAAACACAAAGGAAGAATACCAAACTTAAAATTTTTAGAAAACCAGAATAAATTTTCGAAAAACACAGAAAAATCAACAAGAAAACACCAAACTTAAAGTTTGGCACAGGATTTAATAGAGAAATTATTTTTGAAAAATATTTTAAAAAGAAAATAAGGATTCTAAAATTTTAACACGACAATAATAAGAGACTCTAAACAAAAAAAAAGAAATTTTTCCTAATCTAAGCAACAAAATAAACCGTTAGTTGTCCAAACACGAACAATCCCCGGCAACGGCGCCAAAAACTTGGTGCACGAATTGTGAATCACACTTTTCACAACGCGTACCACTAACCAGCAAGTGCACTGGGTCGTCCAAGTAATACCTTACGTGAGTAAGGGTCGAATCCCACGGAGATTGTTAGTTTGAAGCAATCTATGGTTATCTTGTAATTCTTAGTCAGGAAGTCAATTATATTTATCAGTTGAATTGCGAATAAACAAGAGAGCATGGATTAAAGGTTAGTTGTTGTGCAGTAATGGAGAATATGTTGGAGTTTTGGAGATGCTTTGTGTTCTGAATCTCTGCTTTTCTCTGTCTTCTGATTCAAGCATGCACGTCCTCCTATGGCAAGCTGTGTGTTGGTGGATCACCGTTGTCAATGGCTACCATCCATCCTTCCAGTGAAAATGGTCCGGGTGCATTGTCACCGCACGGCTAATCATCTGCAGGTTCTCAATCGTACCGGAATAGGATTTACTATCCTTTTGCGTCTGTCACTACGCCCAGCACTCACAAGTTTGAAGCACGTCACAGTCATTCAATTCCAGAGTCCTACTCGGAATACCACAGACAAGGTTTAGACTTTCCGGACTCTCATGAATGCCGCCATCAATCTAGCTTATACCACGAAGATTCTGGTTAAGAGATCTAAGAGATACTCATTCAATCTAAAGTAGAACGGAAGTGGTTGTCAGGCACACGTTCATAGGGAATGATGATGATTGTCACGTTCATCACATTCAGGTTGAAGTGCGAATGAATATCTTAGATAGGAACACGCATGTTGAATAGAAAACAGAAATACTTGCATTAATTCATCGAGGCACAGCAGAGCTCCTCACCCCCAACAATGGAGTTTAGAGACTCATGCCGTCAAAGAGTACAAAGTTCAGATCTAAAATGTCATGAGATACAAAATAAGTCTCTAAAAGTTGTTTAAATACTAAACTAGTAGCCTAGGTTTACAGAAATTGAGTAAACCATAACAGATGGTATAGAGATCCACTTCTGGGGCCCACTTGGTGTGTGCTGGGGCTGAGATTTAAGCAATTCACGTGCACAAGGCCATTTTGGGCGTTCAACGCCAGGTTTGGATCCATTTCTGGCGTTGAACTCCAACTTTTAATCCTTTTCTGGCGCTGGACGCCAGAATTGGGCAGAGAACTGGCGTTGAACGCCAGTTTACGTCATCTATCCTTGAGCAAAGTATGGACTATTATATATTGCTGGAAAGCCCTGGATGTCTACTTTCCAACGCAATTGAAAGCACGCCATTTCGAGTTCTGTAGCTCCAGAAAATCCACTTTGAGTGCAAGGAGGTCAGAATCCAACAGCATCAGCAGTCCTTTTTCAGCCTGAATCAGATTTTTGCTCAGCTCCCTCAATTTCAGCCAGAAAAATACCTGAAATTACAGAAAAACACACAACTCATAGTAAAGTCCAGAAATATGAACTTTTCCTAAAAACTAATGAAAATAAACTAAAAACTAACTAAAACATACTAAAAGCTATATGAAATTAACCCCAAAAAGCGTATAAAATATCCGCTCATTAGCAACCCGGTTCAATTGAGAAGACCGGACCTTAAGCCTGTAGCTAGAGGATGGTTGGAGTTCATCCAACGCTCTATCATTCATACTAGCAACTGATCCGAAGTAACTGTGGATCGGGCCATCATGATCCATAGTATCATGATTGGGGAGGAACTGGAAGTTCATGAGATTATACCTCAAGAACTCTACAAGGTGGCTGACAAGTCTTCCTCTTTGGCAAGGTTAGCCTTTCCTCACCTCATTTGCCACCTCTGCAATTCGGCTGGGATTGACATAGAGGGAGATATCCTCATTGATGAAGACAAGACCATCACTAAGAAAAGGATGGAGCAAACAAGAGATCATGGACCTCAACAAGAGCATGAGAAAATTTCTCACCATGAAATCCCTGAGATGCCTCAAGGGATGCACTTTCCTCCACAAAACTATTGGGAGCAAATCAACACCTCCCTAGGAGAATTAAGTTCCAACATGGGACAACTAAGGATGGAACACCAAGAGCACTCCATCATTCTCCATGAGATTAGAGAAGATCAAAGAGCTCTGAGGGAGGAGCAACAAAGACAAGGAAGAGACATAGAGGAGCTCAAGAACACCATTGGTTCTTCAAGAGGAAGAAGACGCCACCCTCACTAAGGTGGACCCGTTCCTTAATTTCCTTGTTCTTATTTTTCTATTTTTCGGTTTTTGAGCCTTATGTTTTATTTATGTTTGTGTCTTTACTACATGATCACTAGTGTCTTAGTGTCTATGTCTTAAAGCTATGAATGTCCTATGAATCCATCACCTTTCTTAAATGAAAAATGTTTTAATTACAAAAGAACAAGAAGTACATGATTTTGAATTCATCCTTGAGCTTAGTTCAATTATTTTGATGTGGTGGCAATACTTTTTGTTTTCTGAATGAATGCTTGAACAGTGCATATGTCTTTTGAATTTGTAGTTTATGAATGTTAAAATTGTTGGCTCTTGATAGAATGATGAAAAAGAGAAATGTTATTGATAATCTGAAAAATCATAAAATTAATTCTTGAAGCAAGAAAAAGCAGTGAATACAAAAGCTTGCAGAAAAAAAAAGAAAATGGCAAGAAAAAGAGAGAAAGAAAAAGAAAAAGCAAGCGGAAAAAGCCAATAACCCTTTAAACCAAAAGGTAAGGGTAAAAAGGATCCAAGGCTTTGAGCATCAGTGGATAGGAGGGCCCAAAGGAATAAAATACTGGCCTAAGCGGCTAAACCAAGCTGTCCCTAACCATGTGCTTGTGGCGTGAAGGTGTCAAGTGAAAAGCTTGAGACTGAGCGGTTAAAGTCGAGGTCCAAAGCAAAAAAAAAAGAGTGTGCTTAAGAACCCTGGACACCTCTTATTGGGGACTCTAGTAAAGCTGAGTCACAATCTGAAAAGGTTCACCCAGTTATGTGTCTGTGGCATTTATGTATCGGTGGTAATATTGGAAAACAAAGTGCTTAGGGCCACGGCCAAGACTCATAAAGTAGCTGTGTTCAAGAATCAACATACTGAACTAGGAGAATCAATAACACTATCTGAATTTTGATTTCTTATAGATGCCAATCATTCTGAACTTCAAGGGATAAAGTGAGATGCCAAAACTGTTCAGAGGCAAAAAGCTACTAGTCCCGCTCATCTAATTGGAGCTAAGTTTTATTGATATTTTGGAATTTATAGTATATTCTCTTCTTTTTATCCTATTTGATTTTTAGTTACTTGGGGACAAGCAACAATTTAAGTTTGGTGTTGTGATGAGCGGATAATTTATACGCTTTTTGGCATTGTTTTTACATAGTTTTAGTATGATTTAGTTAGTTTTTAGTATATTTTTACTAGTTTTTAAATAAAATCACATTTCTGGACTTTACTATGAGTTTGTATATTTTTCTATGATTTTAGGTATTTTCTGGCTGAAATTGAGGGACTTGAGCAAAAATCTGATTCAGAGGCTGAAGAAGGACTGCAGATGCTGTTGGATTCTGACCTCCCTGCACTCGAAGTGGATTTTATGGAGCTACCGAAATCCAATTGGCGCGCTCTCAATTGCGTTGGAAAGTAAACATCCAGGGCTTTCCAGCAATATATAATAGTCCATACTTTGCACGATTTTTGACGACGTAAACTGGCGTTCAAACGCCAACTTCCTGTCCTATTCTGGAGTTAAACGCCAGAAATAGGTTGCAAATCAGAGTTAAACGCCAGAAACAGGCTACAACCTGGCATTTAACTCCAAAAGAGTCTCTACACATGAAAGCTCAATGCTCAACCCAAGCACATACCAAGTGGGCCCAAAAGTGGATTTCTACATCATTTACTTATCTTATGTAACCCTAGCTACTAGTTTAGTATAAAAACTACTTTTAGTGATTTATTTCACATCTCTGGTTAGTCTTTGACTAATTTTATGTTCTGAGATCAAGTTTAGGGGGCTGGCCATTCAACCATGCCTGAACCTTCATCACTTATGTATTTTCAACGGTAGAGTTTCTACATACCATAGATTAAGGTGTGGAGCTCTGCTGTTCCTCATGAATTAATGCAAAGTACTATTGTTTTTTTATTCAATTCAAGCTTATTCCTATTCTAAGATATTCGCTTGCACTTCAACATGATGAATGTGATGATCCGTGACACTTATCACCATTCTCAACCTATGAACGTGTGCCTGACAACCACTTCTGTTCTACCTTGGGTTGAGCGTTTATCTCTTAGCCTCCATTCCAAAAGATCGGAGTCTTCGTGGTGTAAGCTAGATTTATCGGCAGCCATTCTTGAGATTCGGAAAGTCTAAACCTTGTCTGTGGTATTCTGAGTAGGATCTAGGATGGGATGACTGTGACGAGCTTCAAACTCACGAGTGTTGGGCGTGTGACAGATGCAAAAGGATCAATGGATCCTATTCCAACATGATCGAGAACCGACAGATAATTAGCCGTGCGGTGACAGAGCATTTGGACCATTTTCACTGAGAGGACGGGAAGTATCCATTGACAATGGTGATGCCCAACATACAGCTTGCCATGGAAAGGAGTATGAATGATTGGATGAAAGCAGTAGGAAAGCAAAGGTTCAGAAGGAATAAAAGCATCTCCATACGCTTATCTAAAATTCTCACTAATGAATTGCATAAGTATCTCTCTCCTATTTTATATTTTATATCATAATTATCAAAATCCCATAACCATTTGAATTTGCCTGACTGAGATTTACAAGGTGACCATAGCTTGCTTCAAGCCGACAATCTCCGTGGGATCGACCCTTACTCACGTAAGGTTTATTACTTGGATGAGCCAGTGCACTTACTGGTTAGTTGTATCGGAGTTATGAAAAAGAATTTGAGATTATAAACGTGCGTACCAAGTTTTTGGCGCCGTTGCTAGAGATCACAATTTCGTGCACCAGTGTGTTAATCAAGTGTGGAGGAAATTTGTGGAAAACATTGGTAGAAAGTTAGTTTGGGTGTTCATTAAGAATATTTGGAAAAATGGGTAAACACTCATGCATTCTATACTTGAAACATATGCATCTCTTTTTGATGTTAAGTAAAAAAAAGAGAAGAAGAAGAAGAAGAAGAAGAAGAAGAAGAAGAAGAAGAAGAAGAAGAAGAAGAAGAAGAAGAAGAAGAAGAAGAAGAAGAAGAAGAAGAAGAAGAAGAAGAAAAAGAAGAAGAAGAAGAAGAAAAGAGAAAGAAAGAAAAGAAAAGAAATGACAATAAGAATGTAAATAAAGGATGCATATGTATGTGAATTGGAAAGAAGATGCATGAGTGGGTGTGAGAAAGAGGATAAATGGGTAGTTAGGTTGTTTTGTCATGTATATGGGATGATATAGGATTAGGTGGGATACTTGAGCTAATCAAAGATCCAATATAATAGCCCACTCAACCATATTAATCCTACCCTTACCTAAGCCCCATTACAACCCTCAAAAGTCCTCATGATCTTTGCATTCATTCACCAAATATTAGTTGATTGTTAGATGACTTGCAAATCTTTGAGAAACATGATTAAAGGAGGATTGAGTGATTAAACCCTACACACTGAGCGATTAGAGTGTAAACACATCCGGTGAGGGTTTCAATTGCTCAATTCTATGTTCCCATTGCTTATCTTGTATCTTCTTGCAAGTTGTTGAACTTAATTTTGAAAATTTTAAATCAATCTTTGGACATTGATCATATTGCTATATTTGCTTTGTATTATCCCTAAGCTTTGATTTGGATTGATTGAGATTCTTTTGTTCATTTTTTGCCAAACTCAAAAGGAACCATAGTATAGATATAGATAGTTAGCATATAGTATAGTTGCATATATATAAATAATTACACTAAATAAAATGTTTACCCCTTCATTCATCTCTTTTGGTTGTGTTTAGCATGAGGACATGCTATTGTTTAAGTGTGGGGGAATTGATGAGTCCATATTTTACGATATATTTTGGTTTTTTGAGTGGATTTCATCACACAAACCCACATTTATTCATCTAAATAGCATGCTTTTGTGTTTTCTCCCTAAATTGAGCTTAATTGTGAAAACATGCTCTTTTGTGCTTAATTTAGTCAACTTTAATTCACTTTAATCCCATTTGGTGCCGTGATGTATTTGTTAAGTGATTTCAGGTTTCCAAGGCAAGTATGGGTTGAAGAAGTGAGGGAAAGAGCATGCGAAAGGGAAGAAAACACAAAGGAATGGAGTTTGGATGTTTCAGCACGCGTGCGTACGCACAAGTATGTGTGCGTACGCACAAGAAGGATTTGCGAGCGACGCGTACGCGTGATACGCGTGGATGGATTTTTACGCAGAGACGCGTACGCGTGACCCACGCGTAGTCGTGACCCGAATTACGTCAGCTCATTAAATGCAAATCGCTGAGGCGATTTTTGGGCCTCCAGAACCCAGTCCAACTCATTTCGGAAGCTATATGAGGCCAAAGTGAAGCTGAATGATGGGAGGGGCAATTAGGTTTAGTTTTTATGATGTTTTCTCTTAGTTTCTAGAGAGAGAAGATCCCCCCTCTCTCTAGAATTAGGGCTCTCTAGTTTAATTTCTTGTAATTTCTATTTTTAATTCTTGTTTCTATTTACTTTTCCTTGTCATTTACTGTTATTGCTTCTTGTTCTTCTTCATTTCTCTTGTTATTTCCTTTATTTTGTCAATTTATGTTTTATGACACTCTTGTTACATTTTACTTTCAATTGATGCAAATTTATGTTTCCATGTCATTTATTGCTTTCTTTAGTTGTTATTGTTATTTTCTTTCTTTGGTAGCTTTAGAATTTATTTTAATGCATTTTAATATTATTTTATTCTCATGCACACCAAGTGTTTGATAAAATGCTTGGTTAGTTTTTACATAGTTTTTCTTCTCTCTTGGCTTGGAATTGTTGACTTTGGTATTCCTTGAGTCATTGATGTCTATTCTTGTTTGATATATTAGAGTAGTTAGTTGATTTGGTCTCCATTGACTCTAGTGTTGACATAGGACTTATGGATTGAAATTAATTATGCCTATTTGACTTATCTTCGATGTAAGGTTGACTAAGTAGGATTAACTCTTCATAATCATCATATATTTGTGGTCAATGGCTAGGATAGGTAGCTTTAGTTCTCAATTACTTGCCAAGAGATTTCTTGCATTGAAGTTTTATTGCTTTGACTTTTACTTGCTTTCATTTACTTTCTTGCATGTTAAGTTACTTTCTTGCCATTTCTTTTCCTTGCATTTAATTGCTTTAACTTTTATTGCTTTGATGTTTAAATTCTTGCATGTTTAATTTTCATACTCTTGGTTGAAAAATTGGATGTTTGGGTGGAATTGAGTTGTGGATATCCATTCCGCATTATGTGAGAATGGTTAATTGGTTTGGTTTCCATTGACGCTAGTCGTTCACTAAGTAATTAGTGAGTTGACTAGAACTTATGGATTGAGATCAATTACACCCTTTGACTAATTCTTAGGGAGGATTGACTAGTTTGGATTGCTTTCACACAATTGCCATGTTTGTGGTCCACAACTAGGATAGGAAACCTAGATTACCCACTTCTTGCCAAGAGCCCTTTAATTGCTTTCTTTTCAATTTCTTTCATGCTTGTTTCAATTCTTGCTATTTACATCTCTTGCTCTCTCTTGCATTCACAATCCCCATGCTCTCTCTCTCAGAGCCAATGACTTGACATTTCATTTGCTCCTCCTAGGGAAAGACGACCCGGGAGTCTAATACTCTCGGTTTATATTTGATTTGAATTGTGATTACATTTGATTGATGGTCAATTTGTTGGTTTAGGACTATACTTACAACGCCAATTCCATTCTTGATAATCAAATTCCTAACCTATGCAAGTTGGCCGTTATCACCTGGCAATCTCTCTCTCTCTCTCTCTCTCTCTCTCTCTCTCTCTCTCTCTCTCTCTCTCTCTCTCTGAACTTTGAGGAACCCTTGCCCCCAAACCTCCTTGGAAGTTTGAACATAGCCCGCAGCTACTCTTCTTCTCTGGGGACAGACCGTGGGTGCCGTGTCGCGTGTGGAGGCTCTGTTCAGCGGTTCGACTCTCTTTGATTAGTTCCTCTTATTGTCGCGTGTGGAAGTCTGTTTGGCGGTTCATCCTTCTTCGATTCATTCCTCTTGTCGTCGTCATAGGAAGGCCTCCTCTCCTATCATCCGAGCTCTATCTCTCTATCTTTGCCGGCAGTTTCCATTCCTCCGTCACTGTCACTTTCCTTCCTCCTTCTGTGCCGGTAACCATTGTTGCTCAAAATTATTTTTCTTATTTTATAATTTATAATTTCGTTAATAATACTGACTTGTTGATTTTTATAATTTGTTAATACTTTTTTTAATAATATTGGGTTCTCATCGTTTGTGGCAGTTCTGATTATTCCCCTTCTTATCTGAGCTCTCTATCTTTCATTTATTTTTGCTTGTTTAATTCTGAGTTGCTGAGTTAGGTTTAATTGTGAGTTACTGGATTTAATTTTCAGTTACTGAATTAATAATAATGAATTTGTTGATGTTTGCTTATTCTGAGTTGCTAATTTTTTAAAATGATGTTGTTGCTAATTATGAAAAATGAATGATGTTAAAGTGAATGAGATGCCTTACAACCTAAACTAGAAACAAGGCCCTATATAGGGAAATTTGTGATTGTAATGGGCAATACCACAGTAGAGCTAGATTTTTATAACATGGCCTGCTAGTTTCAAACCTTTAAGTCAAGTCAACCAGCTGAAGTGAGCAATATCTGGACACTAGCAAAATCCCCTCACACTTGTTCTAGATCTGTTGTCTCTTTAATGGAAAATGGAAAATATGACATAAATACAAAGGTTTTATCCAGTTTACACCCTTTTGATAGCAGTAAAGAATAGAAACGTGTACCAAAAGAGTATGAAAGCAACTTGTTTATTTCCCCTCTATTAGAAATGTGTACTTTTAGAATTCCGTGAAGCCTCCAAAATTTAATTGTCACCTTCCATGCTAAGTATGTTATCTGATGGTTAACTTTTTTTTACTGGATGTTGAATATTATGTTTGTTATTTACGTGCAATTTGATCTACTTTAGTTATAAATTTGGTGTTTGAAGTTATTTATAAACTCTTATCCATATAATTTATTTGGTGAAATTGAGAAATATTTAATTTATTAAGTTTGAAATTATATGTTGAAATTTTAATAATTTTATTTAATATTTAATTAAACTGGTTGAACTCCAGTTGAACTCCGGTTTAACCCTAGTCGAACCATTGAACCAATGAACCAGTCACCTTACCAGTTTATTGACCGGTTCGGTTCTCGCAACTTTGCTCGACAATCAACTTAGAAACTCCTTTAAAGGATCAACATCGAGAGGACGGGCATGAAACCGATGTTATCCCTAGTCATGAAAAGGTTCCTCTGGGATATGAGAACCAGGGGGTACCTAATCCAGAAGCCTGTAACACAGAAGCCCGCCACTTCGCTGGTTTAGGGGATGATTATCATCATGCCACGCAGGAGATGCGACATCAGGTGCAAAAATTAGAGATTCACTATTCTAGAGTGGCGATTGGCCGAGCACTCACTATCTATGAAATCTCGCTCTCGAAGTCGACAGTCAAGGAACATAAAGAGCATAATCCTGAAAATTCTAAAACAAGGCGGGATCTCAATCGGCGGGACTCCTGCTCGCCACGACGTCAAAGGGAATAAAGGAGGTCACCCTGACGTCATGGCGATCCTTGGGAAGCAGACAGGTAGGCAAGGGAAAAGTCATGGTCTGTCCAGTCTAAAAGGCGACAGACTCCGCAAAGGAGCCCAAGTCCTAAAAAGCATAGGAAAACCTGAGAACACGTGATAATGGGGAAAACTCCATTTTCTTCTCACGTCTTCTAAGTGCAGATTCCAAAACACTTTGATTTGCATATCGACATAAAGTGCGACAGAAATACGGATCCTTAGGAGCACATTGATGTTTTTGAGGCAAGGATGAATATAGAAGGAGTAGGGGATGCGATCCGATGTAAAGCCTTTCTGGTAACTCTGTCAGGGCTAGCCATGGCATGGTTCAATACCCTTCCCTCCGGATCGATCTCATCATCTGCTGATATCAAAGTTAGGTTCTTAACTCATTTTACCACAAGAAGAACCCAGTCTAAGCATCCAATCTCTCTGCTAGAGGTGGAACAAAGGGTTGGAAAAAGCATCCGAAAATATCTGGACCGCTTTAATAAAGCACTACTAGAAGTAAACATGCGAACCCCAGAGGTATAAAAATCTAGCTCTATAGAAGTAAACTTGATTGTTGTCTTGTTAGAAGGAGACTTCCGAAGGCATCTGACTTCCAAGGATGTAAAATCCATGGAAGAAATTCACCAGAATGCCCTGGAGTATATGCGAGATAAAGACGTATCCAAGGTGGTCTCGACAAAAAGAAAAAATCTAGCACCGTCACCTAACAAGGTCGGAAGCATGGGACAAACCTTATCTCCAAAGCCACCAACACCATGTGTCAGGAAGTTTTCCACATACACACCTTTGGTTGCCTCACTTGCCGAAGTGTATCAATAAGTCTCTCATAGAGGCATCTTCCCAAAGGCAAGTCAGATTTGGCCCAGGGCTTTGTTGAATAAATCTCAATATTGTGACTACCATAAATCCTATCGACACAAGACCGAAGATTGTATCGACTTGAAAGATGCCTTGGAATAAGCGATCCAGGATGGTAAGCTTACCGAATTCATTCAGCATGTAAGGCTGCCCCGACGACATAATGATGATGATGAAGATCAGAAAATTAGGAATCCTAGAAACACAAGACCTCTGGAAAACCCAGAGGACACTGCTCAAGTCGTGGTCAATGTGGTTGTAGGAAGGAATGGATTACCCAGATCTAATAATGCGATAAAGAAAGATGTCAAAGCCACAACTTTAGAAGTTCTCAAGGTAACTAGCATTTCGACAGTACAATTCACAGCAGAAGATTTCCAAGTCGCCACATCCGAAGATGATGAGCCCTTGGTGATTACTGCCAAGTTAGGTAATGGCATCATAAAAAGGATTTTGTTTGATACAGGCTCAGACTCAAACCTGCTTTTCAGAAACGCATTTGACACTCTTGGTCTAATGGATTAGCATTGGAAGCCCCACCTCCATGGAGTTATTGGACTTGGGAATTATTATATCAAGCCTGATGAAGCTGTTGACCTCCTCTTCACAGTAGGAGAAGGTGTTAATGTGAGAGTAGTATAGGCCGAGTTTGTTGTCCTTTAAGATTTCACAGCTTACAATGAGATCTTGGAAAGAAAAACACTCAATGATCTATGCGCATTCATCTCAACAAAATTTTTTGGTCATAAAGTTCCTGACAGCAGAAGGTCGGGATGCAACTATCTGAGGAAATCAGGTATTTGCTGTTAAATACAACAAGGTCAGCGTGATGCTATGGAATAAGGCTAAGGTATCTAATGGGGTCTTCCTTGTTGATTTAGATTCCCGAATTCAGAAGAAGTCGAGGCCAAAGCACAACGGACACTTGGAAAAATTCCAGGTCGACAACATGCCAGAAAAGTACACCATAATCAATTAGGAACTACCTTATCCCTTGAAGTCAGAACTTTAGAATTTCTTGAAAGGTAACGTATAATTATTCGCTTGAGAACCTTCCGATACGCCTGGAATTTGTAACATGGTACAGAATTTATAACTCACAAACTAACTGGCAAGTGCACCGGGTCGTACCAAGTAGTACCTCAAGTGAATGAGGGTCGATCCCACGAGGATTGATGGACTAAGCAACAATGACTGAATGATTTACTTAGTTAGACAAGCAGAAAAGAGTGTTTGGGTTTCAGTTGCATTAAATAGCAAATTCAGAGAATTAATAAAGCAAGTAGTAAATGGGGTGTGAAATATATGGAGAAAACAGTTAAGGTTTCAGAGATGTTTATGTTCCGGATTAACTTTTCTTACCAACTATTTTAATCATGCAAGATTCAATTCATGGAAAACTATATGTGACTAAACCCTAATTCCTTAGACCTTTTTAGTCTCCTCTAACTTTCTTTAACCGCCAATTCCTTGATTACTTGATTCTGATTAGAGGTTTAAGTTTAAAACTAGTTATGTGCCATAGAAACCCTAATTATCCAAATATAAGAGGATTATATGTCACGTATACCGTTAAGTCCAGACAATTAGAAATTTAGAAAAAATTATTTTCAAGCTGTTGTTCAAGTGAGACTCTCTAGAAAACCACAATCGAGCTTGTGGTATAAGCGAGACGATCCTCTAAAGATAACTCTCTCGAGATTCACAAGAACTCAAATAGAATAAGGGTCATACTTCCGTTCCACCCAGATTCATAAGATGAAGAACGAAAATAAATTCTTGAAATTGAAATCAAAACAGTAATTAAAATAGAAGAGTAATAGAATCAATCTATACAATAAACAGAGCTCCTAACCTTAACAGTGGAGGTTTAGTTGCTCATGGTTCAGAGAGAAAACAATGATTCTGTAAAACTGTAAATTGTAGAATGAGGTAAGAGAGAAGAGAATAGTCCGAAGGGCTGAATCTTTTCCCTTTTATATCTAATCCTAACTAATGTAAAATATATTTTCTAAAACTAAAAAATATCTTTTCTTATTTGTAAATAAAATAAAGTTTTAATCAAAATAAAATAAAATCTTCGTAGCATTCCTTTGATGGTCGTGGGAACCATTGCTCTCTTTAGGCTTGGCGCCTAACTTGGAAAATCCCAAGTTAGGCACCACTATGGCAACAAGACTTGGAGGCGTTCTTCTGATCTTGGTGCCTAACTTGGAAAATCCCAAGTTAGGCACCACCAATGCAGCACCTATTTCACGCATAATCCTTCTTCTGGTGCCTAACTTGATAAAAGCCAAGTTAGGCACCAGTATGGCCGAGCCTGCTGGAGAAGAAGTGTATATTATTATGCTCCTGAAAGTACCTCAATTGGACCTCTGTGGCTCAAGTTATGCTCCTTTGAAGAGGATAAGGTCAGGCTGCCAGGGTCGCTGGCGTTATTGATGGCGTTAATGGCGTTGTCAACGCTGGGGTCTGGCGTTAGTGGCATTAGTGGCGTTAACAATGCCTGATTATGAAGCTCAAACCTAATGTGAACCTCATACTATTATATATTTTTGGAAAGCTCTAGAAGTTATCTTTCCAATGCCACTAGAATCATGTTAATTGGATCTCTGTAGCTCAAGTTATTCTCGTTGGAGTGCAAGGAGGTCATGGTTGACAGCATCATTCACTTTCTTCTCTCCTTCTACAAAAATTATATCAAATCCATTCGAATGCTTCCTGAAATATACAGAATTGCACACAACTCAAAGTAGCATTCATAGTGGCTAAAAGGTATTTAAATCTTGATTAAACTTAACAATTCGAATGCAAATTCACTCAAAAAAGATAGAAAAGATGCTTACGCATCACAATACCAAACTTGAATTGTTGCTTGTCCTCAAGCAACCAAAACTAATATAGGCTTAGGATGTAAATTTGCATGAGAGGTGAGTGTTCAATTAAGCTCATGTCTCTTCTTAAAGTGGGGTTTATACAATACAATCCTAAATAGTTTTGGCATCTCACTATCCTTTGAATCAGAGGAATGTCACTGTCATTTGGAATTAGAGTCCAGATAATATTATGAATTCTCTAGCCTTTATACTTTGGTTTAATCCTTGAACACAGAAAAATTTCTTTCATTCTATTTTCTTTGGTGCTTTGCACCTTGAGTTTAGCCGTGATTTTAAATGCTTTGTCTCAAGCTTTACTTGACACAAAAACACCACAAGTACTTGACTGGGGAACTCTCTTTTGGTTCTAATTTTTCTTTCAGTTACTCCCAGAAACTGGTGCTCAAAGCCTTTGGCATACTCTGTTAAATGCACTTGATCTCGACTCTTAGTGCTTTGTCTCAAGGATTACTTAACATATTTACACCACAAGCATATGACTAGGGAAACAACTCTTTGAGCTTTTAATTATATTTGACCTTCCTAGTCATTGATGCTCAGAGCCTTGGACCTTGCTTTTCTTTATTTTTCTTTTTCTGTTTCTTTTGCTTCAAGGATTAAGCTTTTATTTACTTCAGAGAATTCATAATAGTTCTCTAAATTCTTGTTCCTCATGCATCAACACCCTTTTATTCAAATCCAAATATGCACTGTTCATATCATACATTCAGAATCATAGATAATACCTCCACATTTAGGTAAATAAGACTGCTCTTTAATATAAACTCAATTTCTCATGTAATACATCACTTCTTTTCTTTTTCTTTTTAAGTTCAAGCTCAGTGAGCGGTACCTGAGACATCTCTTCAATTAAATGATAAATAACTAAAATTTCAAAATAATAGAATTAAACTAGAACCTAGGACTCAGAATTACTAAAGATCATGCAGACATTCAAGTAAAATAGTAGAAAACAGGAATATAACATAATAAGAATGGGAGGAAATACAGAATGAAAGAAACTCAACCACCTCAGTTATCCTAGTGACCGTCTCATTCTTCAGGCTGTGCTCCTCCGTGAAGATGATTCACCTCCCTTTGGTGCCATTAAAATAAACAGAAAAGCCACAAGCGAAGCGACAACACCAAACTTAAAAGTTTGCTTGTCCTCAAGCAAAGAAAAACTGAAAAAAGAGGGACATAAAAAGTGCACGGATGAGTAAAAACAAAAATTATTACAGAAAAAGACGAAAATGATAAAAGAACAAGAGAGGTTAAACTATTTTTTTTTTGGGGTATATATATATAGGGGATGAGGGGGGTAAGGGTTTGGAAATGGGTCACAGTGGGGTCTTAATTAGGAAATGATAGGATTGGGAATCATATATATAAGCAGGGAAGAAGTTATAGGGAAAATAAAGATATGTTTCAGGAATAGGGGGGTCTGGTTTGGACTTAGACAACATATTGTGGCTGGCGCCTAACTTAAAGAACTTGCGCCTAACTCTAGAAAAGTGAAGTTAGGCTCCAAACCACCCGTAGCTAATTCTCCATTCACGAATCATGTGGCGCCTAACTTCAAGAAAGTGAAGTTAGGCACCAAGCGTCCCGAGTGCTCCTCCAAAATTGGCCTTGATGTGGTGCCTAATTTGAGAAAGTGAAGTTAGGCGCCACTCTATCCACAGCAAACTTCTCTAGGGTGTTCGAAACTCTGTCTTAATGCACATGTTTCTGTTATAATCACTCTGCATGATCCAAATACACATAAACTAAAAAAACAGTAGAAACTCAAACAAAACTAAATAAATTAAAAAATCAAAGTAAAAATCAAACTTAAGGATACGAAAATATCGGGTTGCCTCCCGACAAGTTCTTATTTACTGTCACTAGGTTGATGGTCGGCTCCTCTAAGGAGGAGGATCATAGGGGCTCAGCTCTTCACTCTTCACTGTGAACTTCTTTCCTGTGCTCTCATGGATCAACTCTATATGCTCAAGAGACATGATCCTGTTCACTGCATGAGGCAGGATTGGGCATGCAGTGAATACCACCTTCATTCCTGGGGAGAAGTCTTCAATGGGAATCTTTTTATTTCTCCATCCCGTGGGTACTTTCTTCTTTTTGAGAACCTCCTCTTTGGTGGATGATGCATTTCCGACACCAAACTTAGGTTTGATGTCAGGGGGAATTTTGTTGATTGTCACCAAAGGTTATTTGAGCTGCAGATTCTGTTGTGCATCATCAGGGGGTTCTTGAAGGTTTGGATTAGTAAGCTCAATCTGAATGCACTTCTCTTTTTTAGCTGATGAGTGCATATTTTTGAAGACATGAAAGACCAGTTGCTCATTATGAGATCTAAGCACTAATTCACCCTCTTCCACATCAATCAGAGCTCTCCCAATGGCTAGGAATGATCTTCCTAGGATTATAGAGGCATTCTCATCCTCCCCCGTGTAAAGAATCACAAAATCTGCTGGGAGGAAGAACTTACCCACTTTGACTAAGATATTCTCCACTAATCCATATGCAGGCTTTAGAGATTTATTTGCCATTTGTAATGCTATCCTTGTGGGTTGTGCCTCTTGGATTTACAATTTCTTTATCACAGACAAGGGCATTAGATTTATGCTTGCACCCGGATCACATAGGGCTTTCTCAAAGGTGGTGCTCCCAATGGTACATGGAATTTGAAAGCTCCCTGGATCTGGAATCTTTCTTAGCAAGTTATTTTGAATTATGGCATTACATTCCTTAGTCAAGACCACTGTCTCATCTCCCTTTCAAGGCTTCTTCTTTGACAACAACTCCTTCATGAACTTGACATAGAGAGGCATTTTCTCCAAAACCTTAGCAAAAGGAATATTGATTTATAACTTTCTGAAGACTTCCAAGAACTGAAAACTACTTGTCCTTGGTCTCCTTTTAAAGTCTTTGAGGATACGGCATCTTAGGCTTATATTCAGGAGCTTTAGGTAATGTTGGATGTGTGTCAAGAGTGACTGGAAAAGGGTTGTCTGCACGCCTAAGAGGGGCGTGTACTACTGTGTCTTCAGTCTGCTCTGGAGCTTCTTTTTCAACCGGCTCCTCAGTAACTTGTGCTTCCGTACTTGCCACTTGTCCACTTATCAAGGTGATAGCCTTGCACTCCTCTCTTGGATTTGGAATTGTGTTACCAGGAAGGCTATTAGTGGTCCTCTAATCAATTTCATTAACTTTTGTGGCTAATTGACCCCTCCAAGTTCTTGATTGATGCTTTGGTTTCCTATATAAAGCTTATTACCAGAGATTCTAAATTAGTAGTCTTCTGAAACTAAGGAGTTGCTTGCTGGGATGACTAAAACTGGTGGTTATTGAAATTATTTGGATGGAAACTGCTCTGAGAATTGTTAAAATTCTGTGATCTCTGAGATTGCTCTCTACACCCAAGATTTAGGTGATTTCTCCATCCTAGATTAAAGGCCTTGGCATATGGATCATTATTGGGGTTTCTAGGAGCCTTCCCCACATAGTTGACCTGTTCAGGAGGAAATTGAGCATCATAATTCTCACCTTGATTAAAGCCACCATCATGTCATATAGAGCCTCTTGAGGGGCATTTTGAGCATTGACAGTGAAACTTGCATCCCACTCAAGTATTGAGTAAGCATATTAATTTGTTGGGACATAACCTTGTTCTGAGCAAGAATAGCATCCAAGGTCTCCACTTTCAAAACTCCCTTCTTCTAAGGAGCCTCAGAGTTCATAATATTCATGTTAGAGGAGTAAAGATATTGGTTGTTAGCAACCAACTCAATAAGCTCAGTAGTCTCTTGAGACGTTTTCTTCATGTGTAATGAATCACTTGCAGAGTTGTCTAAACACATTTTGGCTATTTCACAGAAGCCCTCATAAAATATCTCCAGTTGGGTCCATTTAGAGAACATGTCAGGGGGCATTGCCTGGTCAGCAACTTGTACCTCTCCCAGGCTTCATAGAGGGTCTCACCATCTTTATGCCTGAAGGTCTGAACATCCACCCTTAGCTTAGTCAGCTTCTGTGGTGGAAAGAATTTGGATAGAAATCCATTGATCACCTTGTCCCAGGTGACTACCTTATAGAGATAAATTGGTTTGGATTTTCCTGCAAGAGTCCATGATACTGATGATTTTGTTGCACTAGAGTGACTAACTGAGGCTTCAGCTCAAAGTTGTTTGCAGCTATAGGAGGCACCACAATACTGTTCCCATAGAGATTTGGATTGGGGACAGTGTCTGAGCCAAACACTCTTCTAGGTTGTTCATTCTCATTTGGATTTACCACATTGGCATTAACAGCATGATTAGGATCTATAGCAGACTCTGCAGCTTCCTTTTCAAAGGTCTCACTTAGATTTTCACTAGCCTTGTAAAATCTAGCTTGTTGCAAGTGTCGTCTCAAAGTCCTTTTAGGTTCAGGATCAAAATCTATAAGAGGTTCCTTGTCCCTGTTCTTGCTCATAAACAAATAGAAAACAAGAAAGGTGGGAGTCTTTACGTCAGAGTGTAGAGAATTCCCAATGAGGTAACCTGTGTAAAGAAATAAAATAGAACAACTAAATAATTAAAGCAAAAAAATTCAAAAATTGTAACCAAAATTAAAGTAGAAAATTTGAAATTTATAAAAATAATTTAATAGGAAGATTAAAATAAAAATAACTAAGTAACACCAAACTTAATTTCAGAAATTAAAGAAAAATAATTAGCAATAAATTTCAAAAATTAAAAGGGAAAACTAAATAAAATGAAAGCTAAAATGCCTAATCTAAGCAATCAAACACTAATAGTTGTTAATCACAGTCAATCCCCGACAATGGCACCAAAAACTTTCTGCAGAATTTATAACCCATAAACTAACCAGCAAGTGTACCGGGTCGTACCAAGTAGTACCTCAAGTGAATGAGGGTCGATCCCATGAGGATTGATTAACTAAGCAACAATGATTGAATGATTTACTTAGTTAGATAAGCAGAAAAGAGTGTTTGGGTTTCAATTGCATTAAACAGTAAATTCAGAGAATTAATAAAGCAAGCAGTAAACGGGTTGTGAAATATATGGAGAAAACAGTTAAGGTTTCAGAGATGTTTATTTTCCAGATTAACTTTTCTTACCAACTATTTTAATCATGCAAGATTCAATTCATGGCAAACTATATGTGACCAAATCCTAATTTCTTAGACCTTTTTAGTCTCATCTAACCTTCTTCAACCGCCAATTTCTTGGTCACTTGATTCCAATTAGAGGGTCAAGTTCAAAACTAATTTATGTGCCACAGAAATCCTAATTATCCAAATATAAGAGGATTATATGTCACGTATCCCGTTAAGTCCAGATAATTAGAAATTTAGGAGAAATTGTTTTCAAGCTGTTGTTCAAGTGAGACTCTCTAGAGAACCACAATCAAGCCTATTGTTCAAGCGAGATGATCCTCTAAAGATAACTCTCCCGAGATTCACAAGAACTCAAATAGAATAAGGGTCATACTTCTGTTCCACCCATATTCATAAGATGAAGAACGAAAACAAATTCTTGAAATTAAAATCAAAACAGTAATTAAAATAGAAGAGTAATAGTATCAATTCATGCAATAAACAGAGCTTCTAACCTTAACAGTGGAGGTTTAGTTGCTCATGGTTCAGAGAGAAAACAAGGATTTTGTAAAATTGTAAATTGCGGAATGAAGTAAGAGAGAAGAGAAGAGCCCGAAGGGTTGAATATTTTTTCTTTTATATCTAATTCTAATTAATATAAAATATATTTTCTAAAACAAAATAATATATTTTTTTATTTGTAAATAAACTAAAGTTTTAATCAAAATAAAATAAAATCTTCGTAGCATTCCTTTGATGGACATGGGGACCATTGTTCTCTTTAGGCTTGGCGCCGAACATGGAAAATCCCAAGTTAGGTGCCACTATGGCAGCAAGACTTGGAGGCGTTCTTCTGATCTTGGTGCCTAACTTGGAAAATACCAAGTAAGGCGCCACCAATGCAGCACCTATTTCACACATAATCCTTCTTCTGGCGCCAAACTTGAGAAAAGCCAAGTTAGGTGCCAATATGGCCGAGCTTACTGGAGAATAAGTGTATACTATTATACATCGTTAGAAAGCTCTGGATGTCGGCTTTCTAATACAACTGAAAGCACCTCAATTGGACCTCTATGGCTCAAGTTATGCTCCTTTGAAGAGGACAAGGTCAGGCTGCCAGGGTCGCTGGCGTTATTGATGGCGTTAATGGCGTTGTCAACGCTGGGGTCTGGCGTTAGTGGCGTTAACAACGCCAGATTATGAAGATCAAACTTAATGTGCACCCCATACTATTATATATTGTTGGAAAGCTCTAGAAGTTAGCTTTCTAATGTTGCTAGAATCATGTCAATTGGAGCTCTATAACTGAAGTTATTCTCGTTGGAGTGCAAGGAGGTCATGGTTGACAGCATCATTCACTTTCTTCTCTCCTTCTACAAAAATTTCATCAAATCCATCCAAATGCTTCCTGAAATAAACAAAATTTCACACAACTCAAAGTAGCATTAATAGTGGCTAAAAGGTATTTAAATCTTGATTAAACTTAACAATTCAAATACAAATTTACTCGGAAAAGATAGAAAAGATGCTCACGCATCATAACACCCTAGCTTTTAGCACCTCATGATCGCACTATAAGTCTAGTCATTACCTATCTCTACTCCTTTAATTTCATACTATATTTATTCAATATTGAGTCTTCATGAATATAAACCCAATTTTTTATTAAGAAATAGAAAATTCTTTACTTTAAACCACGTAATCACATAATTATATCTACATAATAATAAATACATAGACTTATTCAAAACTTCTCGAATACAAGTCCTACCCCTCTAAAAACCAAAACAATAATTATCGAGGAGAAAATCTAATAACTAAACCAAATTCATAAAGTACAATCATATATAATAAGCTTGTAGTTCAATCGCGGCTTCCCGCCAAAGCTTCCTAAACCTGTCACTGAAAAAGAAATTCTGTAGGGGATGAGAACATCATCCTTGCAGATTCTCAGTAGGAAAGAAAATACCATCAAAGCAAAATGATACATGCAAATAGAAATAATTTCATTATAAAAACAGTTTATCCTTGAAATAACCTTTTGAAAAAGTTTTGTGGAAAAAGTTCCGACTCAACTTACATCGCTCACTTATATCCAACCAATACATAAATTAGAGTAATAAGACAGCGCCTAGTCCATCCTGCCTCAACCTCCATCACCACATATCAGAAATTACCCTCAGCTTTACCACTACCAACATGAGGGATCTCTCAGTTTTTAAACACAGACAAAACAATGCAAAGCATACACAAATAGAGAATACAGATAGAGAAATTAGATTAAATAGCATATAGATGCAATTACTCAATTAGGCAAACCAAAAACAAGATTCACACCCAAACAATACACACAAATACAAATGATGCATGCCTGTCCTATGGCTGATGAGTCTCATCTGTCAGTTATATAGTCAACCCGACATGTCCGGTAGTAAACCCTAGATAGTCCCTAAGTTTGCATGCCCAAGCGTGTATATATATATATATATATATATATATATATATATATATATATATATATATATATATGTATAATCATTCATCAATCAATCTCATCTCATTGGGAGAATCCGAAAAGTTAAAGTGACCTGTCACAACTTGCGTCGAAGGGTCAACAGAATCTCAAATCTTAACCTGGAGAAGTAGAGCCGACCTACTGCATCTACCTAGGGAAATTTGTGACTCAGATAATTTCTCATATCACATATCATCCTCAACCGGGAGCAAGTTGGGGCGAACCACTGCATCTACCCTGAGGGACTCAAACCATAACTCAGAGCAAGTGGATCAACGCCACTACATCTACCCAGGTAGGTATATCTCAATTAGTATCATTTTTAATATCAATTTCATTATCAATCTCATTAACAATCTCCCCTTCAATCTCATCTCTTTTCGTAATCAATAGTAATCAAACTCGTTCTTCATCATCCTTCATTATCATAATCATTTACCATTCATCATACATTATTCCTCATCACACGTCACTTTAAAATTTGTTCATCTCTTATCAATTCACTAAACATCTCATTAATTCTCATCTCTAGCACCTCTACCCTTAATTACACTGGCTCTAGACTCTTATCGGGGTTTATAAAGGTTTAAAAAGGCTCGAGGAATGGTTTGAGAACTTAAAAATCCACTTTTCAAAAAAATAGGGGTGGTTGCGTACGCATGCACATGGTTGCATACGCATGAGTGTAAATTTTTAAAACTTGCATATGCAGACCACCTTTGCATACCCAGAAGATTTAGACAGTGAGACTCGCTTGCTTACGCATGACTTGCGTCGCTTACGAATGAGCGTAAACATGACAAAGTCGTGTACCAGCCCATGTTTGCGTACGCATGAGTGTTGGCAGTGGCCAACTCCTGCATACGTACAATGAGTTCTACGTACGCATGGCATATAGAACTTGAAAATGCTTATATGCTGCAAAAATCATTTTTTCAGTCCAAATTTCAAACCTTCATATCTTTTTCTACAAATTTCATTATTTTAACCATTCTTGAACCATTGGAAAGATCGATAAATAAATTTTCATAAAAATCCAATTGTGTAAAATTTTCCAACTCTGAGGACCAAGTTATGGTCCACCAAAGTTGACCGAAAATCAGTTTTTAACTAAAAACAGAATTTATCAACTTTCCGAAAGTTCATAAGCGAAAACAATTTTTTTAACTCAACAAAACAACCCCACACTACTTCAATCCACTCATTCAAAATCAACGAAAATCAAGCCTACTCCATTCTTATTCATAATCATCGTTAGTCATCACCATACCTCAATCATACTTAATCATTATCCTCTCTCTCTCAATCTCGAAATCATCATTAGACCTTAATCAAAACTAATTGTCACTAATCGCATCTCAATTTCAAGCATAACCTTCAAACAACTTACCTCCAAATTAAACACCACACAATTTTCATCATATTCCTTAAAATAATTCTCTTTCTCTCAACTTTTATGTTTAATTCTATAAAATCTCAACTTACTCTCATATCCCCAAACCCTTGAATTCATAATTAATTTACTTTTTAAAATCTTTAGCTAGTTAATCAAATATCTTTTCGTTGTTATTAAAAATCAAATAAGTTAAAATCACAAATCAACCAAATCATAAAAATCCGATTCTATTTAAAATCCTTAAAAGTATTCAAGACTTATCTCTTTTGATAATTAATTCAAATCAAACTCATTTTCAAAATCATAACCAAAACTCCTTCAAATTCTTAAAAAAATTTCCACAGCACCTCCCCTAAAAATCGGAGTTTACCACCCATCACGGGTTCTTTCAATTCAACCTTAACTCAACAAAACCAACATTTCAAGTCAACATTTCCAAATCCATCATTCAAGATCAATCATTTTTCATTTAAATCAAAGAAAACCAAAATCAACATATTCAATCCATTTTACCAGAAATTCAGAAATCAACCAATTCAACAACGAACACAACATGTCAATCTCAATCGAAAATCATTTACATCACAGATATTCATCCATTTGCATTAGCCTACTAAACTTGGTAGATATTCAAAGTCCAAAGCATTTTCTTATTTAAAACAATCCCCTACCTTGAGAAATCAAGCCCGTAACAATTTTAACGCAATAAATTCCTTTTTCCCTCGGCCCGCAATAGCGGGACTGCATCCACAGCTCCACTTACTTCCACAACAACAGAAACAACTTTTATTTCAATCATGCAATCTTGATAACCCAATCGTAAATCATCAATGTCGCAAAATCCTTAATAACACATAACAAAATACTAATGGTGAGGGTTCTCAAGCAGGAAAACTTACTGCAACAAAAGACCAAAGTAGCAGCGACCTCTGAACCGATCCGGCAGCAGCTCCGACAACTATCTCAAGAGACAGTGGCGATCGAAAGCTTCGGTGACATCAACTTTAACAACCATGCAGTGACGATAATATTTTTGGAATTCAAAAGAATGGAAACTAGAAGCAAAACCCTTACTGGCAGTGGATCTCGGTGACAGTGGCTGGACTCGGCAATGACTGTGACACGACTCTCGATGATGATGGCGACAAAACTCGACGACGGTGATGCGAACGACTTCATCTCCTTCCCTGCGTTGCATCGTCTCTTTCGTCATTCTCTCTCTCTTTGCGGTTCTGGTTTGCAGCTCTCCTTCCCCTTCGACGGCGACGCGTGGGATGGTGGCAACAGCGACGGATTTCGTGGTGTTCTCCTTCCTCTCCTCTCGTCTCCGCATCAGCACTAGTGACGATGGTGATGAGCAGCTCGGCAAGGACGGTGCGGCGGCAGTGATGCCCGCCAACACTGTCCTCCCTCTTCCTCTCTCCTCCTTCCTCTTCTTTTTCCCTTTCTCCCTCCATGTTTCTTTCTTTCTTTCTTTCTAAAGGGGGTGGCGGCTGATGGATTAAAGGGAGTTAGGGTTTTGTGTGTTTGATTAGAGTTAGGGTTTGATTTAGGGCAAATATGAAATTAAGAACTTTTGGGTAAATTGGAGTTTGATAAATTTTAATAAAAGTAGGGTATATTGTATAAATTTGAAATCTAATTTAATCCCTTAAAATTATTTTAAAATATTATTTGTTGTATCAATTTACTAATTGGCTTTTAATCAAGTACTCTAATTTAAAATATAAGATAATATAATTAATTTTCTTCATTCATAAAACTTAAAGTATTAAATTCCAAAATCTCAATTATTTGAATCAAATCATATAAAATTCTTATTATTGTCAGAATTTACTTGAAATCATCATAAAATACAAAAACTCAAAATAGAATCCAAAAATGTGAATTTTGTACTAAAACCTGTGAAAATATAATAAAACTTAAACAAAAATAAATGATGCCAAAAAGAGTATAAAATATCCGCTCATCATACAGCTACAAGGGCTGCCCATGTTTCGATTTTGTTAAGACGTAAAGGGATGAGAGAAAGTTCTTAATATTTTGAAAAGCTGCTTCACATACCTCTATCCATGCAAATTCCACATCTTTTCTCATTAATTTAAAAAATGTTTTGGCTTTTACTACAAAAGCCCTTAGAAACCTTGATAATACGGCCAATCGACCTATGAGCCTTTGAACCCCTTTAAGATTCTGAGAACTCAACATGCCTAGAAGAGCCTAACACTTTTCTGGGTTAGCTTCTATGCCTCTTTGAGTAACCACAAACCCTAAGAACTTACCTATCTAAACTCCAAATGCACACTTTACCGGGTTCAACCTCATCCGATGAAGTCGGAAGTAGTCAAAAACTTTCTGCAAGTCGGCAATCAAATTGAAATTGTCCTTAGTCTTTATCAATATATCGTTGATGTAAACTTCCATATTCTTCCTCATCTACCTCTTGAAGACTTTAGCCATCAACCTTTGATCAGCTGCTCCTGCATTTTTCAGGCCAAAAGGTATTACAATGTAGTAGTAGATCCCATCAGGGGTGATAAAAGCTGTCTTATCCTCGTCAGCTTTATGCATCGGGATCTGATTATAACTACTATAGGCATCCAAGAAACTTAATATCTGATATCTTGAGGTTGAATCAATCATATTGTTGATGTTAGGTAAAGGGAAGCAGTCTTTTGGGCAGGTTTTGTTTATATCTGTGTAATATACACACATCCACCATTTTCCATTAGACTTCCTCACCATGACTACATTGGACAACCATGTTGAGTAAGTTGATTCTCGAATAAACCTGACATCCAATAATCCCTGAACTTGGTACTTAATCTCAATAGCTTAGTTAGACAACATCTTTTGATGTCATTGTGCAACCGACTTGAACTCAGGATTAATAGCCAATTGATGGGACATGAATGCTGGATCAATTCTGTAAGACCCAAAATTTTTGAAAAATCTTATTATGAGCTAATTTCAAATCATTTATTCATTAACAACTTTAATTTCAGAAATTATTTTATTAAGAATAATTAATTAAAACAAGCTTTGATAAATTGAATTTGAAATAAATTAAGATTTTTATCTAACTTTATAATTATTGAGTATTTTTTATTTATAATTTAAAGTTTTAGAAATTTAAAAATAACGAGGTTTTGACTATTTAAATTAGAATTTTTATCTAATTTTATAATTGTCGAATTATTTTCTATATTTAAATGATAAAGTCTGATTCAGAGACAGAGAAAGGACTGCAGATGCTGTCAGATTCTGACCTCCATGCACTTAAAGGAGCATTTCTGGAGCTATAGAAGTCTAAATAGCACGCTCTTAACGGTATTAGAAATCTAACATCTAGGGCTTTCTAGCAATATATGATAGTCTATACTTATCCTTAGAAATGAAGGTCCAAAATTGGCGTTCAATGCCAGCTACCAACCACATTCCTGGCGTTGGACGCCCAAAAGGGAGCAGCTGGCGTCCAACGCCCCAAAAGGGAAGCAAAGTGGGCGTCCAATGCCCTAAAGGGAGTACCAACTCGTGGAGTCACCCCAAGCTCAGCCCAAACACTCACCAAGTGGGCCCAGGAAGTGGATTTTCGCACCATCAACCTAGTCTATCTTATTTTTGTAATCCTTAGTCATTAGATTAGTATTTAAGGAGGAGATCACCCAAGTTTAGGATCTTCTTCCGACTCCATTCAAACATTACACTACTTTCTATAAAAGCATGAGCAACTAAACCTCCTAAGTTAAGGTTAGGAGCTCTGCTGATTCTTATGGATTAATAATATTACTGTTCTATTTCAATACACGTTTGATTCCATTCTCTTGTGAATTTTCATTCTTTATATCATGAATTGAGGATGACCTGTGACAATCATCCTTGTTCTACATGGGTTCCGTGTGAGTCCTGCCTGGATAGCATTGAACCACAAGCTAGAGAATGCATTGCGGATTCCAAGAGTGTGCTTGGGCGACTTTGGATATGTGACATATAATCCCATTGACCGTAGGTTACTGAGGTTTCTGTGGCATCAAGGCTAGAGTATGAGAAGCAGCGTTCCCTGATCCGGAAGATCTGACCTTGTCTGTGGCGTTTTGAGTAAGATCGCGAAGGGGAGTGGATTGCTTAGGTTTTCACCTTTGACTATGGTGGGAAGCCATGAGTTAACTTAATGAGGATGCTACATGAGTTGCTCGGATATGGTGGACTGATATGGTTCAGAAGAGACTAACTTGATGAGGATGCTACATGAGTTAGTCAATTACGGCTGCCATTGAATGAATCGTTCATTGTTGAGGTAGACAGTAAGAAAAGTTAATCCAGAAGGAATACGCTTCTCCGAAGCCTTAACTAATTATCCATCATTGCTTTTAAACTAATCTAGTGTCTCGTTCTTATTATTTCATTTATGCTTTTAAACAAACAACCATCTTTTCTAATTGCCTGACTAAGATTTACAAGATATCCATTGCTTGCTCAATTCGACAATCTCCGTGGGATCGACCCTTACTCACCTGAGGTATTACTTGGATGACCCGGTGCACTTGCCAATTAAGTTGTGCGGAGTTCAATTTTATGCACCACTGTACCTATTCATGACCGAAGAAACTCTATCTTTGGCTTTGATTTTAGAGAATAAAGATAAACATTAACGCCTTGTGTATTTTGTTAGTAAGGTTCTTCAAAGTATCCAAAATACGTTATTCAAAGATGGAGAAATTAGCATTTGCCCTACTTACATCGGCTCGTCAATTGCGCCAATACTTTCAAAGTTATTTGGTAATAGTGCGAACCGACAACCGATTAAGAATTTTTTTTAAAAGCTTAACCTGGCAGGTCAAATGATGAGTTGGTTTATAGAACTATCCCAGTTTGATATACGTTATGAAACACACTCTACCATTAAGGCTCAAGCGATGATAGATTTTCTGGCCGAAATGACTTACCTAACCTCCGACATACCAACATGGAAACTTCGTGTGGATGGAGCCTCCAATGTCAGGTATAGAGGAGCTAGTCTCATCCTAACCAGGGGTGAAGACATAGTGATCGAGGCCTCCATCGAGTTTGATTTTTCCATCTCAAATAATCAGGTTGAGTATGAAGCTTTACTTGCAGGGATAGCATTAGGTCGGGATGTCGAAGCCACAGAAGTGACTGTATTTTGTGATTCGCAGTTGGTGACATCCCAAGTTAATGGAGAATACTAGGTACGAGACCTATTATTGCAGTAGTACTTGAAAAAAGTGCAACAAGAGGTACAATTCTTTCATTCCTTTATAATTAAGCATGTACCTAGAAAACAAAACACACGAGCTGATGTGCTATCTAAACTAGCAAGTACTAATCCCAGGACTAAAAATTGTAGTCTAATACAAGTGGTACTTATAGAATGTACTGTAACAAAGTCTGATGTCATAATTTCCCATTCCTCCGATCTTAGTACCTGGATGGATCCAATACGTATGTATCTAGAACATGGGACTTTTCCCAGTAATGTCAAAGAAGCAAAGAAGTTGCGACTTAAAGTAGCTAAATATACCATGATAAATGGACAGCTATACAAAAGGGGTATATCCTAACCATTGTTGAAATGTTTGAATCCCAACAAACAATGTATGTATTGCAGGAAGTTCATGAGAGATGTTTTGGACATCATTTGGAAGAAAGGTCACTAGCCCAGAAAATCATCTGAGCAGGATACTACTGGCTCACTCTCATCAAAGATGCCATGGAATACGTAAAGAAATGTGACAAGTGCCAGTTACATGAGAATTTCCACCAAGCACCTCCTCATGAACTTGTGTCCGTCATCCCGACAAGACCATTGTTCAAGTGGGTTTAGATTTACTGGGACCCTTCCCATAGGGACCAGGTCAGATAAAATATCTTATAGTCGCTATAGATTATTTTACCAAATAGATTAAGGCCATGCCTCTATCTAGTATCAGTTCTACCCAATGTCAGAAGTTCGTTTGGAGAGAAATTATTGCAAGGTTTGGGATTCCCGAAGCTGTACTCACAGATAATGGGACTCAATTAACAGATTCGAGATTTTGAGAACTACTAAGTGGATTGGGAATTCGGCAAATATTCACCTCGGTAGAACACCCACAGGCGAATGGACAAGCTAAAACTACTAATAAAGTAATTTTAAATGGGTAGAAAAAGAGATTGGATGAGTCTCTGGGTTCCTAGGCTGACAAGGTATGGTCAATCCTATGGACCTCTCGAACTACAATCCAATTTACCACAAAAGCAACACCTTTTATACTCACTTATGGTGAAGAAGCAGCAATCCTAGTGGAACTCGAAGAGCCTAGTCCAAGAATGCTTTTGGGGACCTCTGGACATCATGAAAGCATAGACCTGATTGATGAAATTAGAGATACGGCTAACTTAGCAGATCAAGCTTTGAAGCAAAGGGTGGCCAAGAGGTACAATACCAAGGTCCGACCCAGAGATTTTCACGCTGGAGATCTAATGTTAAGACAGGCTGATGCTAGAACCTCAGAAACGCAGGGTAAGCTAGCTCTGAATTGGAAAGGGCCCTTCAGGGTGAAAGAAGTCCTAGGCAAAGAGCTTATAAGCTAGAGATGTTGGATGGTTCCAATATACCGATAAGCTGAAATGTAACTCATTTGAAGAGGTATTACTCTTACGAATTTCTCTGGAATTTTTTTTCTCTAGATAGATCAAAGAATAAAGGCATTCTTTTCCTAGACTCCTAATTTTATAATGAGGCCTCTTTTGTATTTAGTAAGTAAGATTCCTTTTGCTGAATTAAGTTTTGAAATATCTCTCTAAGTATGTATAAAGTCGAATTCGGGTTGAAATAAAGCTCGAAGAGAAATGATTCAATAAATACTAAATAAAGACCGATATTCACGAAATATCAAAATGGTAAGAAACGTTAAGTCATATAAAGTTAATCTCGATTTTACGAGAAAGGTACTGCGTAACAGCCCAGACTATCCGCTAGCACGATATTGTTCGCTTTGGCACACAAGGCCTCACGGTTTTGCCTTTGACGATAGGGATGATATCCGAAGCCCCTCCCCCCTCCCCCCCCCCCCCACACTCACTCGTCAAAACGTGTCATGCTAGGGAGAGGTATCAACACCCATATAAGGCATGCTTTATTCCCCTCCCCAACCGATGTGGGACCTTACAATCCACCCCCCTAAGAGAGCCCAGCGCCCTCGCTGGCACATTAATCCGGGCTCCAGCTCTGATACCACTAAATGTAACACCCTAATTACCCTAAGCCTTACCTCTAGTCGTAAAGCAAAGGTTAATCAGAGGTTACGACAATTCTAAGGCTTATACATATTTATATAGAAGGAAATAATATATATTCTAGAAGCCCGATGAAGGATTAAGCTCAAAGACAGAATCACAAAAGCGCAAAACATTCACATGAAGCAAACGCATACGATACAAGGTACATATGCAAAAGATAGAACATATATAGATATAAGAATATAAGAATCATAGGGAACTAGCCGCAGCTTGCGGAGTTTGAGCCGACTAGTATATACAGACATACAGAGTTTTGGAGTTAAAAATATCTTATACAAACTTCCATTACCATCCATCATCAATATCACCTATATCCAAACTTCCATTCAATAAACACATTATCATTAATTCATCATCATCATCTATACTCAGAATCATTATTCACAATTCTCAACATTATATTCAATTCATCAAACCTCCTCATTGATTTACATCCAACATGGACCATAATAACCAACAATCAAAAGTCATCATCAACATCCATCTTCCAACCTCAATACCCACCAACATAGCTCATCAATAATCATCATCTAACAATATATATATATCACATTCAAACTCATTCAACCTACATCGAAGCCATCATCAAGCATAACATTTATATCCAATTAATCATACAATCACATCATTCAACCTATCTTAAGGTCAACTAGCCTAAGTGTCCATAAACATTACATATTACATAAAGAAAACCGAAACTATACCTTGGCTGATTCTCAATATGCACAAACCACCACTTTGAGTCCAAACAAGCTTCCAAAAAGCCAAGCCAACTCCAACAAGCACCAAAGCTCAAACTAACATCATAAAACATACCAACATCAAACCTAAGGTTCACAAAATAACCAAACACAAGGGTTTAGTGAAACCTTACCTTACCCAATGAGATTAGGAGTAAAATCCAACAATTACCCGCTGCTAGAGATCACTTAAACAAGCAAAACCACAAAATCTCTTCAAAAACCAAACCCCAAAAATGCAGAAAATTAGGGCCAGCAAATGGAGTGTAAAAAGAGAGATCTTACCAGATTTCTTTAGATATAAAGAAATAGCTCATCAAGAGCTTCGCGTGGCCGCAAACGGCTCGTCAATCAGAGCTCCGGATCAAAAGTTATGGAGCTTTGAAGGAGGAAATGAATAGTGTCAATGGCTTCCTTCTCCTCTCTTCTCCCTATCTGAGTTCTCTCTCTCTCTCTCTCTCTCTCTCTCTCTGTATTAAAATGAGCTTCTTTGGCTCATTTATTGCTTTATATGAGTTGGGCTTGGACCCAACTTGGGCCCGGTCCAACCATGAAGCGTTTTTAGTCCGTTTGGCCCACTTTGGGCCAAAACCTTTAAGATTAGTGTCCAGTTTTTTATTCTAAATTAATTTTATCCTTTCAAAACAATAAATTAATTTTTCCAAAATCTTATTTTCTAAAAAATGCGGTACTGGACAGACTAGAGCCGGTACTGCCACCTTAAGTGCCAGTACGCATTTTTACAAAAACTTTTCGAAGAAGGTACATTTTCCAACTCAGAAAAATTCATTGAAATCGAATTTCACCTTTAAATTTTCAAATTAAAACTTCTAAATTTCGAATCTATTCCAGGCACTAAAAATTATTATTATTATTAAAACGGTTTAGCCGATTCTTACATTCTCCCCTCCTAATAAAATTTTCGCCCTCGAAAATTCGAATCACACACACACACACACACACACACACACACACACACACACACACACACACACACACACACACATATATATATATATATATACATATCCTCCACGAAGAATTTTACTATCAACGTTATCCACCCAACAAGTTGCCAAAGCATCTCTCTCTCTCTCTCTCTCTCTCTCTCTCTCTCTCTCTCTCTCTCTCTCTCTCTGTATTAAAATGAGCTTCTTTGGCTCATTTATTGCTTTATATGAGTTGGGCTTGGACCCAACTTGGGCCCGGTCCAACCATGAAGCGTTTTTAGTCCGTTTGGCCCACTTTGGGCCAAAACCTTTAAGATTAGTGTCCAGTTTTTTATTCTAAATTATTTTTATCCTTTCAAAACAATAAATTAATTTTTCCAAAATCTTATTTTCTAAAATATGTGGTACTGGACAGACTAGAGCCGGTACTGCCACCTTAAGTGCCAGTACGCATTTTTACAAAAACTTTTCGAAGAAGGTACATTTTCCAACTCAGAAAAATTCATTGAAATCGAATTTCACCTTTAAATTTTCAAATTAAAACTTCTAAATTTCGAATCTATTCCAGGCACTAAATTATTATTATTAAAACGGTTTAGCCGATTCTTACATTCTCCCCTCCTAATAAAATTTTCGCCCTCGAAAATTCGAATCACACACACACACACACACGAATCACACACACACACACACACACACACACACACACACACATACATATATATATATATATATCCTCCACGAAGAATTTTACTATCAACGTTATCCACCCAACAAGTTGCCAAAGCATCTCTCTCTCTCTCTCTCTCTCTCTCTCTCTCTCTCTCTGTATTAAAATGAGCTTCTTTGGCTCATTTATTGCTTTATATGAGTTGGGCTTGGACCCAACTTGGGCCCGGTCCAACCATGAAGCGTTTTTAGTCCGTTTGGCCCACTTTGGGCCAAAACCTTTAAGATTAGTGTCCAGTTTTTTATTCTAAATTATTTTTATCCTTTCAAAACAATAAATTAATTTTTCCAAAATCTTATTTTCTAAAATATGTGGTACTGGACAGACTAGAGCCGGTACTGCCACCTTAAGTGCCAGTACGCATTTTTACAAAAACTTTTCGAAGAAGGTACATTTTCCAACTCAGAAAAATTCATTGAAATCGAATTTCACCTTTAAATTTTCAAATTAAAACTTCTAAATTTCGAATCTATTCCAGGCACTAAATTATTATTATTAAAACGGTTTAGCCGATTCTTACATTCTCCCCTCCTAATAAAATTTTCGCCCTCGAAAATTCGAATCACACACACACACACACACGAATCACACACACACACACACACACACACACACACACATACATATATATATATATATATATATATATCCTCCACGAAGAATTTTACTATCAACGTTATCCACCCAACAAGTTGCCAAAGCATCTCTCTCTCTCTCTCTCTCTCTCTCTCTCTCTCTCTCTCTCTGTATTAAAATGAGCTTCTTTGGCTCATTTATTGCTTTATATGAGTTGGGCTTGGACCCAACTTGGGCCCGGTCCAACCATGAAGCGTTTTTAGTCCGTTTGGCCCACTTTGGGCCAAAACCTTTAAGATTAGTGTCCAGTTTTTTATTCTAAATTATTTTTATCCTTTCAAAACAATAAATTAATTTTTCCAAAATCTTATTTTCTAAAATATGTGGTACTGGACAGACTAGAGCCGGTACTGCCACCTTAAGTGCCAGTACGCATTTTTACAAAAACTTTTCGAAGAAGGTACATTTTCCAACTCAGAAAAATTCATTGAAATCGAATTTCACCTTTAAATTTTCAAATTAAAACTTCTAAATTTCGAATCTATTCCAGGCACTAAAAATTATTATTATTATTAAAACGGTTTAGCCGATTCTTACATTCTCCCCTCCTAATAAAATTTTCGCCCTCGAAAATTCGAATCACACACACACACACACACGAATCACACACACACACACACACACACACACACACACACACACACATATATATACATATCCTCCACGAAGAATTTTACTATCAACGTTATCCACCCAACAAGTTGCCAAAGCATCTCTTTCATTACCATCCTAGCGTGTCGATGCTCTCTCTCGTCTTCTGCTGCATTACTCTGATTATCGTCGTCAAGAATCCGAAATTTTCCTTAAAACAAATACCGATTTTTGTAACATTTTTCCAAAATCTTCAAAACAAGATCAATATCAAACCTTTTCCAAAAGACACATAAATCATTTATTCTTAAATCAATTACTGTGAACCATAACTTTCTTGAATTCATTTAAAATTCTTAAATCACAATTTCAAGTCGAATCCCTTTTTGTTAAGACAATTTATAAACCAAAATCACAAATCAAGAAAATCTTAAAACTCACTTTTTTTGTAAACCATATTATTCAAACCAAGAGTTTCGGCTTAGTTTTCAAAAACAAAACGTTTAAAATAAAAGTTTCAAACTAAATCGCAAACTCGTTGTAAGCTTTAAAACCTTTTTAACAATAATCCAAGCCATACCATTTAGAAATTGAAAATCTTAAGTAAAAACCGCAAAAGAAATAGTCGGCACTTCTCTTGCCACCAGTGTTGAGCCTCACCCATCAACTGATATGCCGCAACTCCACGAACAGACTTTTCGGGAACATGCTGAGCTCGTAACGCATAAGCTAGGTTAGCCATCCCCACTACCTCTCCGTTAACGTGATTGACCTCATCCGTGAGTTACCCTTCAGGTTTCCTTTCTAAACAAAACAATCGATACCAAGGTGATCAGTCTCAATATCTCAAGCATATTACTTCAATTAATCCCCAAAGGCACTCATAAACAAGCATGCTATGCATATCAAACTGATATCCTAAATAGGACGAAAGAAAAATGACCCAGAGTGTGCAACGAAGCACAATCGGTCCATCCCTCAGGCTCACGAGGATGAACCACTCTGATACCATCTGTAACAGCCCAGACTACCCACTAGCACGATATTGTCCGCTTTGGTACACAAGGCCTCAAGATTTTGCCTTTGACGATAGGGATGATATCTGAAGCCCCCTCCCCCCCCCCCCCACACTCACTCGTCAAAACGCGTCATGCTAGGGAGAGGTATCCACACCCATATAAGGCATGCTTCGTTCCCCTCCCCAACCGATGTGGGACCTTACATACTGCCTATAAAGTTAATCCCGGTTCCACAAGAGAAGTACTGCAAAAAGTATTACACACAAAAGTACCAAGAGTTTAGAACTACCAAATTCATAATACTTAAAAAAATATTACAAAATTATACAATAGAAACAACTTTCCCATCCACCACCTTCTTGAAAGCATCGACTTTGGAGACGTCCAAGTTGGGAGCTCTCAGTTTGATTTGGTCAAGGATGTTTTGTACAGCATCAAAAACTCCATCTACAGTCGCTTGCTCTACCTTTTTGACCAAAATTTCGAGCTCCTCAATTTTTCTTATCAACTTGGAAACCTGCTTCTTCAGATTTTTTCCTCTTAAGTCAGAAGCAGCTATTGCTTCTTTCAAAATTTTTACCTCATTTTCAAGGGAGGTCTGCTTATCTTGAAGAACAGCAACCGAGATATTTAGCTTCTGAATCTGAGCATTTGCGTCAGCAATCATTTTGTCCTTTGATAAGAAATTTGAGCGGAGACTTAAAATCTCTACTTCAGCATCTCAGACATATCCGGAAGAATGGAGGAGCATCCTTTGAACTCGAGGAAGGGTGCCTTTTAAAGGCATCTTAGCAAGTACCGCATTCGTATCTTCATCCATGAAATATTGATCCATGAAATTAGGAGATCAAAATCCCTTATCCAATACATGTCTAAATGAGGTGGGGACAAAAACAGTGGCATCGTCTTGGCCAATGCTTTTCAATTTTTCCTAGATGGGGAGTTGTTGTGGGAATTCTCTTCCAAAATGTGGATCTCGGGACCCTGCCCCTCTCCGTTCTCCTCAATCCTCCGAGATTGCGGCTAGCGGCTTATAGTAGTAGAGGAAGAAACCCTGTCACCACCCACATTAATCGATGGTTGAGTTGACAACCTCTTCATCTCGGCAATGGCAGCAAGTCCTCCTGCCATGTCAACTGAAATAAGAACAATGAAAATTCATAAGGTAAAGAGGTCATAAGCATACAAAATTATGGATGCAGAAAAGACCAAAGAATAACGCTTACTGTTAGCGCTCCAAACAGCCTGTTCATTTATTAATATGTCCCTTGAAACAAGAGGGCGCTCATTCCACAACATCATTAGCAAATTAATGCTAAAAAAATCGGCAGCATTGACGTCGCTAACTCAAATCTTTGGGGAGGAAACATTATAATTCCAATACAAGTTAAATTTTTTTGCACCTTCTAAAGTCATAAAGAAAGGGGTTGTACCTTCCTCCCCTTCAATCTTGAAAAACTTTTCTTTAAAACCGTGATAAGATTTCTCAAACAAATTAAATATTTTCCTGTTCGGGACACCTCAGAAACAGATGAACTTGCAACCTTGTGACCTAAAAGAAACTGTCAAAGTGAAGAAATAAAAGAAGACTCTAAGAGAGGGTTCGATATCAAAGAACGAGCATAAGAGCTCGAAACCACGGATAATGGCCCAGCTGTTTGGATGGAGTTGAGAAGGAGCACATCCGGACTGAGTCAGCGCGCTCACTTAGAAGTCAGAAAAAGGCAACTGGATCCCAATTCAGGAGAAAAGGGTCTCATACATCTATAACCAGTTCGAAACAGTGCCGGCATGCTCATTAATAGGGCATAACTGATCCTCGGACCTAGGAACGGAGAAGATGTACAAATTACTCAGGTTGGAGTCAAAGATAACACTGGCCTCCCTTAGGTTATCAAGCTCTTCTTGCGTCATAGTGGAAGGGGTAGTCTTAACCTCCTTGGATACCCAGGAGTAGATATCCAGCTCAAGCTCACTGTTCATTCGCGGAAGGGGGTAGGTCAGGGTCTTGGTTGGGTAGTAGCACCAACACGTTCACGGCTCATGATAACCTTTTTCCTCGCCATCACGAAAAAACCTACAGGAGAATCACCACTACATTACTACCAATATGTTACCAAGGGCCAAAAAATTCAAAAGCTTACTTAAAAAATGCAAGTTTCATTACATTTATGGAGATACAGAAAATTGTTGAAATTGGGGCAAAAACAGAAACTATCACTATTAAGACAGAAAACTTAAAATAGTAGTGCTTTACTACGTCAAGCCTAATCAAAGGTGGCGAATCTAGAGAAAATACGAAGAAATTTCTAAGCAAGCCGTACCAGGAATCACAAGAAAGACTATAATACGAAAACCTGAAACACAAATTCTTCTGGCAAAATAACAGTGAGAGAGAAAAGTATAAAGGCCATCACTAACCTTGTCGAAAGGTTGCTATGGAATCCACTGGAAAACTCGAGTTATCCCCTCTGATGTGATAGAGAATGCGACAGAGGAGGAAGACCGAACGGAAGAAAGCCTCTTAGAAACAAAAAGTGAGAGCAACTAAGAAGGATTGTTTGAGTTTGCAAAGAGAAATGTTTTCGCTTGAGAAGTAAAGTGAAGTGGGAGATTATTTTATTTGAAATTAATGTTGCATTAATTAATTAAGAGAAAGAATCTATGAGTAGGCTGACGGTTCATAAAACGAGAAAAGTTACAGAGTTGCAACCGTGCCAAAAAAACGCCTCAGTTTCAGTTTCCTTCAAAAGAACTATTCAGTTTTCTTATAGACCCTTTAGGGTCCTAACCAAAGAACATCCCCAAATAATAATACAATGGAATGCCAATTAAATGATAATCTGACATTACGAGATAATGATAATGACAGCATCATCAAGCCAAGAAAACATCAAATTCAAACATTAAAAACGCAACATAAAGGTACCAAATACTGGAAAACGGTAACTTAACAATACGAGAATAAAAGGAAAGGCACTCAGCAGATAAACTCAGATCTAGACGTATCACTCAAACACTTAGCTAACTTTAACATCAGTGTATCTTGTAGGTTGCTCTCCCGATATGATTCTACGTACATTAAAGTTAGGATCTCTGATTTTTAACTTTCAGTTCGTGAATTCACTCTAAGTACGAACATATTTAAACTGAAAAAAAAATTTATTTAAATAAAAAAGTCATTTACCTAACTACTTATTTTTAAGTTTATTAAGATTATTCCTTAATTAAATTGCCTATCTAAATCCCCTCTAAAACCCAAACGTACGATTATGTATACCTAAGAAATTAACTATTAATCAACCATTTATATATAATAGATATTAAAATATGAAATATACATTTTATATATATATAATATGACTTATTTGATAGTTGATTCTTTTGTGTGTACAAAATATTTTTGATATTTTTAATAAAAATATCAATGTAAGACTATAGCAATTAATAAGTATAGATCACTTTTTATTGAGAAAAAAATATTTTTAACCTAAATTTCAACAAACATTTTAATTTTTTAATAAGGGAAATGATTATAAATTTGAATCATGCTTTTGATAAAATTGTAGAGATTTGAGAAAATGACTACAACTTTCAATAAAATAAAAATATTTTGTATACATTAAAATTAATTATTAAATTAATTATCACATATATATTTTTTATATTAATATATATTTTTGCTAATGATTGATTAATAATTAATTTTTTATATATATACTAAGCAATATCGTAATAATATTAATTGCTGCCTTGACTAAAAAGTGCAAAGAGATATATATTAAAGAATAAATAACTATTTTTAATTGTGAAAAATTTAAGTACTACCAGAATTAACCACCAAAAAAAATTAAACTAATATTATACCTAAAAAAAATAAATTCTGTTTGACAAAATTAAATAAATAAAATTGTCCTATTTTATTATCCACTAATATGCCAAATGGCAAAATTCCAAATAATCATTAATTGTGATGTATACCATTTTTTGTCCTTTGTTAGTGGTCGTATATGCATTATAAATGTCTGAAAAATAATTTATGCTCTTGATGCATGTACATGGACAGAAGCATTGATTTTTTTTTTTTAAATTTAAGTATTGAAAATTCAATCAGCGTCTTATATGTAACGATCTATTGACCAGTGACATATCATGATTTGTTGAGCAGTTACAGACATGTAAATAAAGTTTAAATTTACAATAAATTATTCATTTATCCTTAAAAAATCCAAAAAAGAAATATCAATTATCCGAATCCCAATTATTAGCCTCGTTTTTCCTCACCTTTTTCAATGCTCTAGTCAAAAGCTATCATCAACAAACTGAAAATTTTAAACAAGCTAATCACACTGCTACTTTAAGTCTGATAATAGAGTTGGTGATCATTGATCATTCACCTTTGACCCATACTAACCTATATTTTATCGTATTTGGATCCTCTCGTGCTCTTCTCATGATTTTATACTGTGAAATTGAGTCCCATACATGACTCACTAACAAGGCATTTAATTTAATACAAGAACATGTGTGCTGCTTCACTGAAATCCAAAACATGCCAACATGGGTAAGGTAACACTAAATAATTTCATATAAACTGATCAGGAATGGATGTTCAAAGATAAAGAATGATTACAATCGAAAGCTAACAATAATAGATGCATGGATCCCCCAAAAAGTAAAACCATATGGCAGTTAGTATGGATGGGGAAAAAAATTGTGAGGTGCACATTTGTATTATAGTTTACAACGGGACACAAGTTAGTAAAACAATGATTTAAGATTTAAGGACCATGATTGCAACCCAAATTTGTTAACTCAAGTCAACATTAAGATCATTTCCTCCCAGATGAGGCCGGAGGCAAACACGAACCTCATGCTCTTCCGCTCCTGCCCGAAGTCTTGGCACCATGATCTCAAGCGCAGATCCTGGCCCATCATAGTATGCTTCGATGTTGGCATCTTCGGGAATTCGAGTTGAAAGAGGGATTTCACGGACAAACTCCCCATGAGGGCAGTGCTCTGGCGACGGATCTGTAAGCTTGAATGTCCTATCATTTCTCTTGATAAATTGCTTCCCGGATGTGCTCACACAAGAAACTTTTATGAAACCATGGGTGAGAGTGTTCCTCCAAGAAACTTTCACTCTTGGAAGATCCACAAATGGCAGGCTGATGATAATCAAGTAGCCTTCCTCGTCCTCATATATGGTTTTTGCAGCTGTAACGGGTCCACAAACATTCTTCATCACACCAGTAAAGTCACTCAACCAGCCCGGTTCACTTGGGTGAACAGATATATTTGCAATCCGATCAGATGGAGGATTAATTGGCAAGTAACATTCTTCGTAATTACTATAAAGGAAAAAGTCTTTCCTCTTCTTGCCACTGACAGGAGACAGATCATGGTTGTCACCATTACTGTGGTTAGACAGAGTTGATGATAAATTCAGCCCAGATCCATTAAGCATTTTCTTGGGGTGAGGATTAGGAGTCTTGATTGGATGAGGCAGTCTGTCAAGTTCAAAGTCTGTGTTGGGAAGATTTCTCCACGAGCTGAAATCACTTGCTTCAGGAGAAATCTTGAAATTAAAATCTCGGCCAGTGAGTTCAATCCACCTTTTCTGCTCTTCCTTATCAATGCCTGACAGATTGGGTGATGGAACAACTTCGATACCATGGACGCACTGTGGGTTTGAAAGACCTCTATAATGCTTCCGTTGCATCCTATGGGATCGAACAAAACCCTTCTCAACGCTAAATGGAAACGGGTGCTCCCCTTGGCGAGAGTGCCCATTCATGTAACTCCTCAGCTGCATCTTTCCCAATGCATTTTCAGGCTTCTCCTTGAAAACCCACATGTACATGTTTTCCATGTCATGTTGAACCATAAAGACATCAAGCTTAAGATCAGTTTTGTCAAACCCTGAAATGCCATTGCTGTCCCTTATGACCACGGCCTTTGATTTCTCATGCAACACAGGCTTAAAGTAAAACTTGAAGAAAAACCAAGCACCCCATATGCTATCAATTCGCTTCGAGCACTTCTTGCCAGCTTTAGGAGGGTTGAGAAAAGTCTCGGCCTCGTATCCTTGAGTACTAAGTCCAACATCTAGGATATCACAGGTATCAGAATTCCACAGCTGTGGCGGGGGGCTGCGCTCTGCGGAGAGGGGCAAATTGATATCGGGCGGACGAGAAAGTATAATTTGTGGATTCATCTCCAAATCCAGTTCCTCATGAGAAGATGCACTTGAATCCATGGACAGGAGTGTGGATGGGTGATGACTCTCCATTGACAGAACAGTGAGAAGAGAATCAACCATGTTACCTCAAATTCTTGCTGCTGCTGGATTCAACGTTGCCATTCCATAACACAATTCAACAGAACAATCTTACATACACACCTTCATCATATCAATTCTCCACTATCAAAAACCCAACATTTATAAATCAGATTACAGAATCCTCACACACCCACTTCAGAAAACACACACATTAAAAATCCCAAGTACCAAAAACATTTTTTTTTTCAAACAAAAAATCGAAGCCTAAAAAATTGGTATTTGTTAGGGTTAATAAAAACAAAAACTGGGGCTTTGAAGGAACATTATATCTAACCCTAGACCAAATATCTCCATAAATCCTAAAAAAAGGTATAAAAACTGTATGAAATATGAAACACTATTATATTTCTATAGCATTTTTTTTCCAGAAAAAAAAAATACGAAAATCAATGGTTAGAGAAACCAAAAACAGATACCCAAAAGGAAAATCAACTGGGATCTTTAAAGTGTACCTTAGAGAATAGGCATAAGAAGATAGAGAACCAAAGCCGTTGATGATGCACTTCTCCTACATATCAAATCATATCATCTGCAACCATATGTTACTGATTTTCTAAACCCTAAAATCCCTTCTACACCCAATTAAAAAATTAAAAAGAAAAAACTAGTTTGTTTTTCTTCTCTTTTCCACTCGTCAAAAGAAACGCGGAAGAGGATAGAAGGCAGAAGCAGAAGCCGTGGGGAAGCATCTCACTACTATAGCTACAGCTTTCCTTTCGTGGGTCATGCATTGAACTCGTCGCTACCCCTAACGGGTCGGGTTTCCCGGATTCAATCAACGTTTCAAAACTATCGGATCAGTTTGACCCGGTCCAATCACTTTTCCAATTATAAAAAATGTTAGGGCCCGTTAGAACTACCTCCTTGGACGAAAATTATTTATTTTCAAAACTGTTAATGTAAATTAAAAATTAATCAGCTAATAATAAAAAAATAATCACTGAATCAACTATTATATATTTTTATATATAAATATATATTTTATAATTTATTTTTAATATATATTTTATATTTTAATATATATTTTTTATAATAATTAATTTAGTGACTTATTTTTAGTATATCATAATTAATTTATTTTTAATTAATTTTTATTAACAAAGTTAGAAATTCTCTTTAAAAAATAATAAATTTATAATTTTTTTGAATAAATATAAGTTTAATTATTAATTATAAACATAGATTATTTTGGACCGATTTGATAAAATTTTTATATTTTGAAAGTAGTATGAAAATTAATTTTTAAAAGTTGTAGCATCAATATATTTATCAGTTGGATTTATTATTTATCAATTGCTCCTATAGCATTGTTGGTTATTTTTTATTTTTCTATGAATATTCTAAAAAGGTTCAGATGGGTTAATTTATTTAATTTGGGCTTCCTTATGAAATCAATAATTCATGTCATAAAAAATTATAACAATAGTAAATATAGTACACAGTAAATCAATAACTCACAATAAAAATTGTATAAAGTCAAACTAAATAAAAATAAAGACAAAATTTCATAAAAAAAAAGGACTCATCCTTAAATGCTCCTTGTTAAGTAGAGAATGCTGTACACTTTATTAGTTTATTAAATCTGAACTTTTTATTTATTATATTTTATTTGAATGGTCTGAATTTAAAAAGGCAACATATTAGTCAAGTTAATCATTTTTTTTAATTTAATTTTTTTTTGTAAATTTTAGATATTGGGCTGAAGTCCAAAACAAAAAAATAACATATGAATATTAATTATAAAATGTTTGTACAAAAAATAAATTTTTGGGCTTTAGAATTAAAATAAATAATACATAAGAAATAAGTTAAGAATTCATACACTAAATTCTGAAAAAAATATATATTAGAATTTAAAAAAAATAATATTAAATATATATTATGTATATAATATTAAAATTCAAATAAATTTTATTTTGTGTGGAACAAAATTATAATATTAAATATAAATATAATGATAAAAAAATTTGTGTTATATAAATTGAATTAATATATATATATATATATATATATATATATATCAAGTAAAAAGCAAACAAATATATAATAATTTTATTTTGTGCAAAACAAAATTATAACATTAAATATGAAGACAATAATAAAAGATTTTTTATTATATAAATTTAATTAAAAAATATATATACTCACTTAAAAGTATAATTTGTTTTTCTTATTTACACTTTAAATAGAGATAATATTTTTATAATATACTAAAATTAAATTTTATAATTTATTATCTAATAATAAAAAAAATCATACCAAGATGACTATAAAATCTTTGTTAAAGTATTTACTTTTTTCATAAAAAAAAAAATTGAACAATAAGTTGTGTAATGATGCTTTTTGGCTTTATCAGGTAAGAGGATTAACTTACAATGATTTCAAGAAGGCAATGACGGTCATCAGACCAAGCTTAAAGAAAAGCAAGTGAAAAGAGCTGGAGCGCTGGAATGAGGAGTTGGCTCTAATTGAACTTGCTTTTAACTCATCCTCTGGTGCATCATCATGCATGAATGTGCATATAAACCTCTATTTACTTTAACGGAAACAAACATGACAAGGATATCAATTATCATGGTTGGTAGCTAAAATCATGATCTAATCAGGGTGCTCCTAATTTTATAAATGGCTACCCTAAAATGGAATAGATACCATTATTATTTCAAGCTTCATTTGTACATTTGTACAATTTGTAGATCTTTCTAAGAACAATAAATTTGGTTTTTAGGGCTCCAAGGTTGTCCATCCGAGCATATAAACTTTGAAATGATTATAGTTAATTTTATTGTAAACCAAGCCAAAGTATATTAAGCGTATTTTCTTTTGGCAATAAACAACTTTAATACTCGTTGATTCTTTATCTTTAGCATGTGCCTTTTTCCCATTCTTTTTTCGAGGAGCAAGTGTCCATTTAACAAAATTGATCATAAATATTTATTTGTGTTACAAGATGTGATTAAAGTGTTATTTTTAAATTCTATTTGTTCCTTGAGCATTTTTTTTATCGACGTACAATAATTATTTTATAATTTTTAGTATAGGAAATTCTTCTAGCTCAGACCTGTCAACATATCCCATATACAAGGTGGATTAGATTAACCATTAATGCTTCTAGCGAGGTTACGATCTCCTGATTCTATATTGGCAGCTACCTTGCTAAAAACTCAGCTACCATTTTACGTTGTTAAGGAAAATGTACACAAGGCAGAGAAGTGAAAAACACAGATTGGCATGATTCAAACTCACTGTTTCAAAGAAAACATTACTAAATTGTTTCAGCTACAAGAATATAGCCATGATCATCGAAATGAAACTAAAAGGTGGTGTATCACTTCATCTTAGCCTCTGTAAAGAGAACATAGCGGTTAACCCTTGAATCGTACTTGCGAAACTCGAGCTTCTCTGTGAACTGCCTTGACTTCCTCTTCACATAGAAAAATCCAGTCCCAGCAGCAGACACTAATTTTACAAACATTTGAGGCTTCCTCTTCTTGTCCCCCATTCCTTACTCTAAACACAACGAAACCATTTACTTCAGATTTTTTCCCTCCTCTTCAACAATTAAAAATAAGAATTTGATTTTAATGAAATATAAAAGGGATAAGTATGGTTTTGGTCCCAAAGGTTTTCAGCCAGAATCAAAATCGTTCCTCGTCTAATTTTCGATTTAAAATCATCCTTAACATTTTTTTTCGTATTAAAATTGTCCTTTTTTATTTTTTTAGACAAAAATACCCTCACCACTACCAACACAATTACATCCTCCTCCACCACCACCACCAACACCAACACCACCGCCACAACCTCCACCAACACCACCACTAGCACCACCACCACCACCACCACCACCACCAACGCCACCGCCATCCCCTCCCCCCTTTCCCCTTCCCCCTCCCCCTCCCCGCCTTCCTCTGTATCCCCCACCCCCACCCCCACCCCTACCCCGCGTCCCCTCCCCCTCCTCGTCACCCCCTTCCCCACACCCCACATCCCCCCCCGTCCCCTCCCCCTCCCCGTCTCCCCTTTCCCCCCACCCCGCGGCCCCACCCGTCCCCTCCCCCTCCCCATTCCCTTCCCCCACCCCCACCCCTACCCCCACGTCCCCTCCCCCTCCCCATCTTCCCTTCCCCCCACCCCCACCCCCACCTCCACCTCCACCTCCACACAGAGAAGCAGAAACAAAAAATCAACAAATTCAAGCACAAATTTAACACAAGCAGAAACAGAAAGCAAAAAATCAACAAATCAGCAACAATAATATTCCACAACAAATCAGAAATGGGCGGCAGTGCGGCGGCGGGAAGAAGAAGCAGCAGGCGGCGGTGCGGCGGCGGGAATAATAATAATAATAATAATAAGAAGAAGAAGAAGAAGAAGAAGAAGAAGAAGAAGCGGCGGGCGGCAGTGCGGCGGTGGGGTCGGCGGTAAGAAGAAGAAGAAGAAGAAGAAGAAGAAGAAGAAGAAGAAGAAGAAGCGGCGGACAGCGGGCGATGGTGTGGCGGCGGTGCGGCGGCATGGCGTCCTTCTCTCCCCCTCCACCCTCCCCCCTGTCTCCCCCCTCCCCCCCCCCTTTTCTTTCTTTCTCTCCCCATCTACCCCGCTTCTTTGTATCCCCCTTTCTTTCTTTCTTTTTATATTTATTTTATATTTATTAAAATACCGGTAGTTTAGGAATTAAATTAAAAAATTTATTTAAAAGAACGATTTTAATACGAAAAAAAAAACGTTAAAGATGATTTTAAATCGAAAATTAGACGATGGACGATTTCAATTCTGGCTGAAAACCTTTGGGACCAAAACTATACTTATCCCAATATAAAACAGATTCACACTTGCATTTAATTATATCTAGTCACATCAATAAAAAACAACTATCTTTTACACCTACCATGTGAATGATAATCCAAAAAGAAGATTGTAATTATATGATTGAAAGGTGAAATAATTAATAATGCACACATCTGGTAAAGTCTATTTTATCTTCAGATCCTTTCTTTCCCTCAAAGACCCTAACTCAAGAAGCACTCTTTGGAAATTTGATACAGCAGCAACATAATACCTTTAAATACAATAATTTCCTATGAAATCAATGTACAATAGATAATGAGTTCCACAAGATACCACATCAAATCTGAGTGTCTTGCGGGGAATATCATGAATTTGATTCTGTTTCTATCAAACACAGAGGCAAACGGTAACTAGCAATAATTTCAACAACACAAAATCAATTATTTGATTTACATTCATAAATTCAAATTCAGAAATAAGTCAAATACTTAAATCTCTAAACAGAGCATAAAAGGAATAACCGAAAAAGTAAAATCAGTGCCACTAACCTTCGACGGACAACAGGACGACGAGTGGCGAGACTACGGCAAGCGGCGAGCGGCGAGGGGCTACACGACGGTGAGCTGCTCCAAGCCTCGAACAGAGAAGCCAGCAACGATGAGGACGAAGTACCAAGCTATGAGACAAGGCCTGAGTTCGGGACAGGGGGAAGGACGGAGACGCGGAGGCGCCGACAACCCCGGACGGCGGCGGCAGAACCTTTGAAGAAGCTAGGGTTTAATTTTTGTTTGTGGATTTTTTGAGATCGTGAGAGTGAACAGGGGGGGACTTGAAGCACGACCACAACGCAGCGAACGATGGCAGTTTCTCACTCCCTGCAATGGTGACCCCTGAGCACAATGGACGGCAGCGGCACTGAGTCTCTCCTTACGGCGGTGGCGGATACTATAACAGGGTGGAGAGTTGAGAGACGGAATTGGTTTTTTTTGTCTGTATTAAGTTGTTTGTTGAGTTGAGAGAGGGGATTGGTATTTTTGGTCTGTATTAAGTTGTTTGTTGAGCCCATGATTCAAAAAAAATAATAATAAATAAATTTAATTTACCTGATAACTTTTGATAGTAGGTTACTTTTTAAGGAGTGCTGCACTCTCTACTTTGTCTGGAGTGTACTAGCTTTCGCCTAAAAAAAGAAGCAACATGCATCAAAGAGAAGTAAAAATAAACGAAAAACGTAAAAGAGTATCAAAGAAAAAACTCCATAAAAAAATATAACATCCATCATTGGTTGTAAAGGACTCGTATTTGTTCGTCTTATGGCAATGTCAAAAGGAATGAATCAAATATTGATCTTTTTATTGGTTGGATATTTCTTTGATGTTTTTTTTCTTGAGATCTAGTGTCCTAACTTTGATAGGAAAATGCTAGGTAATGTTTCTATGGTTTGTTGGGGTTGAGAACTTTTGCTGTCCATAAATGATCAGGTTTAACTCTTTATCCCTTTTGATTAGAGACTATCGGAAAAAATGTAAAATAAATTAATAAATATCTATGAGCACTAAATTTATTGTTTTAGTCCATATTTGATCAATACCCTAAACACTAACTACTAAATTCTAAATCATCAACTTTAATAATATACAAATAAGATGCCATGTTAGCTGATATTGATAAAAAAGTATTGGCCTTTAATATTTTTTAATATCCAAATTTATCATTATATTTGTTATTTGTATATATTAAAATTATTTTCAGTTTCATTTACCAAATATAAATATTATGGTTCTAAAATTTAGTTCGAAATGATTAGTTAAATCGATAAAAAACATAATTCAATCTACACTGAAAATAACAGATGTTAAAAATCACTTTTAAATCGAAAAATCGGTCAAAAGCTGATCAATCGAACTAAATCAAAAATCAGCCGAATTTTGAAAAATCTCAAAATGGCGTTCCACTGGAAAGAAACGAAAACAAAATTTAAAAATATTTAAAAAAATTAGTAGAGAAACTCCACTCCAAGTCACTCTCCCTTTGTAATAGAAGAATCTCTGTAATGTCCTCGCTAGCAGAATGGTATAGTAAAAGCGTGATATTTTGGTATAAAGGTGTTACACCCTCTGCTTCTCCTGCCATCATCTTCTAAGCTTGTTCTCTTGTCATGCGGACCTTATGTCGTGCTCGTCGTGTGTGCTTTCAGTCAAACCTCTAGCCATGCTCGCTTCCCGTGCTCGTCATGCTTGCCTCTAATTCCAATGTTGAGCACAAACGAGGATGAAGGTGGCACAAATATAGGCATGAGTGAAGGAGAAGGTTGTGAGGAGGCATGAGAAGTAGAGGAGAGCTGCGGAAGAGTAGGTTGATGCTGCCATAGAAGAAAAGGAGCAACTGAGATTTTGAGTTGCACAACCTCCACTACTTTAATGTTGCTAATGCCAATGCCATAGAGGAATATCTAGAGTTTGTTGTATATATATGTTTCTATTTTAAACTTAGTCCCATATAGAAGGAAATTTTGAAACTTTGAGTCTTTATATATTAATCTAAGGAAGTATATGTCAAAAGAAATCAAAGATGTTGATGGACTCTTATAAATGGAAGTATATCTAAAAAAGTATATAGGGTATCATATAATAAACTTAGCAAAATATCCTATGAACTTTGGTTTAATAAAAAGCCTAGTTTGAATCACTTGAAAGTTTGGAGTTGTTGGATCCTAAGAAAAGAAAAATAGGTTCAAGAACATGTGATGATATGTTTATTGGATATTGTGTGTTTATAGGTTCAAGAAAAATAGTGTATATAAATTTCCCATTATTAAAAGTTATTCACTTAAATCTAACACCATAATTAAATCTTGTAATGCACATTTTTTTGAGAATATATATCCTAAGGATAAAAGTATTTCTAGCATACATGCCTTGTTAGCTAAAACCTACAAATATTTTTGTGTTTATGTTAGCAAGAGATGCAGTCTCTTGAAAATTCATCAAGTAGATATGCATTGCTAGATCAACTATAAAATTATAATTTATTGCCTTAGAGAAGACAACCACTAAAGCCGAATAGCTAAAAGACATATTAGTAGATATCTCACTATAGAGTAAGACAAAAACATCTATGACTATGATTGTGATAGTCAGGTTGCTATTACTAGAGTAAAAAATAAGATTTATAATGATAAAAGTCGACACATAAAAATGTGGCACAATATTGTAAGACAACTTATTGAAAGTTGTATAATATCCATGGATTTTGTAAGGTAGAAAAAAATTTGATTGATCCTTTGACGAGGCCACTTGCTAGGACACTAGTGAGTGGAACACGGAATGGGATGAGACTGATGCCAATTGAATAAAACTGTATGATTGATATCCAACAATTCTGATTATATCTTCTATGAAGATGGTACAATGTGGTCAGTAAAGTCATACAAATTTTAGGGATATTGTCGGTTCTTTTGTTTACCGTCAAACATATGAGCTGTTTGATGATGAGTTCCTCGCTAGGATATATGACAGTACTAATGCAGTTATAGTACTTTATTGTTTCCACCATTCATTTGAGATGGTTTGTGATGAGATCCATGCCCCAAAATGTGAGGGTGGGAATGTTTACTGTAGTATATCCTTGATGGATAAATACAAAATTAAGAGTGGAGATGAGATTGTCTCCTATGAGTTTGGACATTTAACTCTAGAGCTCTCATGTTATCAGGATGTGGCGCATGGTCGTTAAAAGCGCAAACCACCAGGAACATATTACCTAAGAGAATGTTTTGTGGACTTATAGATATGCTCCAATTGTTATCTCAGAAATATAAGGTTCAAAAAATTTACTCTACCACGCTTTTACAAGGTTGTCACCCACTCGACTTAAGATAAAGTCAAATTCTCTTGGATACTTCATTGATGCAAAATATTCTTAGTCTCTTTTTTTTTTAGATTTCTCTGAGTTTGAAACATGTGGAGGATTGTTGTATATATATGTTTGTGTTTTAAACTTAGTCTCACATAAAAAAGAATTTTAAAACCTTGAGTCTTTATATATTAATCCAAGAAAGTTATGCCAAAAGAAATTAAAGATACTAATGGACTCTCACACAAGGATTGGACTTGATTTTGATCTTCTTAGATTTCTTTATATATTAACACACATACAATTATCTTTTCTTTCGTGCTCTCTCCCAAACACAGAATTATTAGCAAGCTTTTACTTGTAATAAATAATTTTTTAATTAAGAAGAAGAACGAGATTGTGCTGCTCCAAGTATTTCAAGAATATTAGTATGGATTGTATTCTTGATTATCTACGTCTAATCTTAAAAGATTTTTGTCGAAGTCATTCCACCTAAGGGTAGGACAGTAATAAATTCTTAAGGATAGTGCCTAGCACGATTTGTGGCAAACTCGTTCTAATATTCTTTTAATTTATTTGTCTATAAAATTTTATTTATATTTAAAGTAGTTACAATATTATTTTAAAAGTCTATTTTTTAACAGAATTAAATTTAATTAATGGCATTTGGACATCAAGGCTAAGTTTAGGACCAAGAACCAAACAAGCTTTTTCTAATTTTGTATCTACTTAGTTTTTTTAGTATTTACTTTTTTTTGTTATAAACTAGTATATGTTCTCGTACACAGGATAATTAATAAAAGGTTTAATTATTTTGTTGGTCCTTGTAGTTTTGTGAAATTTTCAATTAGGTCCCTATACTTTTTTTTTCCTTTTAATTAAATCCTTGCACCAAATTTTTTTTAATTGGATCCCTATATTTTTTTTCTTTTTAATTGAGTTTCTGCACCAATTTTTTTTTTAACTGGGTCCCTATACAATTAAACTAATTACTGGTAAGAGGGACCTAATTGAAAAAAAAAATTAATGCAAGGACCTAATTAAAAGGAAAAAAGTATAGGGACCTTGATAAGTCCATATTTTCTGTTATATTTTAGCTTCATTTGGATGGATTCTAGCATATGAACTCACACTTAAGCACCAAAATAGCATACTTTTGTGTTTTGTCCCCAATTTGACCCTAAATGTGAAAACATGCAATTTTGTGCTTGAAATGAGCAATTTAATTGCACTTTTATTCTATTTGATGCCATGACATGTTTGTTGAGTGATTTCAGGTCAATTAGGCAAGAATGGATAGCCAAAAATGGAAGAAAGCATGTACAAGGGAGACAACATGAAGAAAACAAGGAAAAGCACACATAGCGAAGTGTGCATGCGCACAAGTAAGTATGCGTGCGCACAAGCACCTGTGCGTATGCACAGGTCCCTGCATGTGATTTCGTTAATGAAACATGTGCTACGCAAATTTTGGAGGCTTTTGGCCCATTTTGGAAGGCTTGGATGCTGATTTTGGAGTGCTATATGAAGGGAATTCAACACATATGAGGGCATGCATTATAGGAGCTCACTTAGATAGTTTTAGAGAGTAATTAGGAGTAGGAGTAGGAGTAGTGTAGCATTGCTCTCTTAGGGTTTCATTTTCATTTTTCATTGTAGCATTTTATAGCAAGCTTAATTTTGAATTTTGATCATCTTTAATTGTAAGTACTCTTTAATTCCTCTTTAATTACATTGTCTTTATCTTCAATTTCCTTTGGTTCAAGTCACTTGTTCATAATTGCAATTTTGTGTTTCTTGAAGTTTTTATCAATGAATTTTATGTTTCATGCTTCCTTTATATTTGATTGCTTGTTTATATTTGGTTTTGTTGATAGTTGGTTATAGTTTGCTATTTTTTCTTGTAATTTTTCATGTTTTACTTTTATGTACACAAGGTGTTTGTGAAAATGCCAATTATGAGTTTTGAGTAGATTTTCACACCTTGGCTTGGGATTTGAGTTCCTAGGATACTAGAGTCATAATGTCCGACATTTAGTGGTAATTCTTGGGGAGTTAGTTGACTCTTGTTTTCATTGAAGCTAGCCTCTTATCAACTAGTTTGGTAAGTTGGTTAGTACTTATGGATTAAGGTCAATTATGCTTGCTTGACTTACTCCTCGATGTTTGGGGTTAACTAAGCGAGACTAACTCATGATAATTACCATAGTTGTGGTTATGGCAATGATAGAATTCCTTGGACTCTCATTCCCAGGTCAAGGCTCTTTCTTGCATTTATAGTATTTTCACTAGTTTTGATCTCATATTTTCTTTACTTGCATGAATTACAATTTTGATCATTCCTTAGTTCTTTGATTTCTTAGTTCCTTTAATCTTTTGTTCTTTGATTCAAAACCCCTTTTTTCTCCTCACAACCAAAAGAATAGCACTTCCAATTGCATCCTAGGGAGAACGACCCGAGATTTTATTACTCTCGGTTATTTTGTATTGGATTTAATATTTGATCGTGAGAATTCATTGTTGGTTTGGACTATGCTACCAACGAATTGTTTCAATTAATTCTAAACCATGCAAGAATTCTCTTCCGTTAAATTTGGCGCCGTTGCTGGGGAATGCAATTGGTGTTATATCTTTTGGTTGTTGTGAATATGCTAATAGTATAAATAGCACTTTTTGGTTGTTTGTTTGCTTTTGTTAATAGATTTTGTTTGCATTTTCTTTATGACTTTTTCACACCATTACCACAATGCACCCTAATGGAACCGAAACACTTACCTTTCTAGTCACCAATTCTATAGACCATCACCTCACTACATACAAGACCCTTACCTTCATGAGTTTGATTGTCAACCTTCATCACCTCAATTTTCATCTTCACATATGGATCAAGCCACACAAGAAGTACTTTTCGTGCTCATTCAAAAACAACAAGAGTTCCGGAAGAAGCAAGAGTAAGTCATGTCTATAGTAGCGGAAACTCTTGACCGGTTAGTGATAAACCACTATTTTATGGTTTATCTTGTGCTCAATTGAGTGGATTTTATCAACTCTTTACCCACTTATTCATACTATTTGTATGGTTTTACATTTGCCTTCCTAATTATGTGCTTTGATTGAAAACATGCTTCTTTGGACTTATAATTGCTAATATTAATCCTCTCTTATTACCATTAGATGCCTTGATATGTGTGTTAAGTGCTTTCAGAGATTATAGGGCAGGAATGGCTCAGAGGATGGAAAGGAAGCATGCAAAAGTGGAAGGAATACAAGAAGTTGGAGAAATTGCTAAGCTGTCCAGCCTGACCTCTTCGCACTCAAATGGCTATAACTTTAGCTACAGAGGTCCAAACGACGCGATTCCAGTTGCGTTGGAAAGCTAACGTCTGGGGCTTCGATTTGATATATAATATGCTATGGCTTCTCTGACGCTAGGCGACGCGACCGCGTGCTCCATGCGACCGCGTCGCAGTGACGGAAATCCAGCGTGATTGAATTCGAGACCAGCGAATTTTGGGCTGTTTCTGACCCAGTTCTCGGCCCAGAAAACACAAATTAGAGGCTATAAAGTGGAGGAACGCATCCATTCATAATCAGGCTTTCACAATTCACAATTTTAGGAGTAGATGTAGTTTTTAGAGAGAGAGGTTCTCTCCTCTCTCTTAGGATTAGGATTTAGGACTTCTCTTAGTTTTAGGAGTGACTCTCAATCCCAGGTTCAATGTTCTTTTTATTTATTTCTCCAATTTAATTTGTATGTCAGATTTAAGTTCTTTTGTGAATGCAATTCGAGGTATTTTCAGACTTAATTTTGCTTTGCTTTATTTATATGAATGCTTTTAATTTAATTTAGATATTTTCCCTTTTGGTCTTGGTTAAGAAATCAGTAACTCAGGATTTATCCAACTCAATAGCATAATTGATAATTGTTATCTTGCTAATTGAATTGATCTTCAATAATCCCAATCTTTTCTTAGGAATTAACTAGGGTTCAAAGATCTAACTAATTAGTCGCTTGACCTTCCCTTGTTATAGCAAAGGTTAACTAAGTGGAATTAAGATTCAGTTTTCATCATCATTGATAAGGATAACTAGACTGGACTTCCAATTTCTTATACCTTGCCAAGAGATTTTATTATTATTACTTTATTTTACTTGTCATTTAAATATACATGTGCCCATTGCCCAAACTCAACATTCCCCAGAAAACTCATAACCAATAATAAATACACCTCCCTGCAATTCCTTGAGAAGATGACCCGAGGTTTAAATACTCGGTTATCAATTTTAAAGGGGTTTGTTACTTGTGACAACCAAAACGTTTGTATGAAAGGACTTTTGAAGGTTTAGAAACTATACTTGCAACGAGGATTTATCCGCAAATTTCTTGACCACGCAAAAGTTCTCTCATCAGTTAGCCTCATTGCATTCATGCCATGAGCAAGAAATTCTAATGGATGAATGTGTAGAACCAAGTGAAAAGTGTGGAGTGAGCGAAGAATTGCAAAATCAAGTAGAAGACATCAATTTTTCATGTTTTACTTTTATGCACACAAGGTGTTTGTGAAAATGCCAATTATGAGTTTTGAGTAGATTTTCACACCTTGACTTGGGATTTGAGTTCCTAGGATACTAGAGTCATAATGTCCGACATTTAGTGGTAATTCTTGGGGAGTTAGTTGACTCTTGTTTCCATTGAAGCTAGCCTCTTATCAACTAGTTTGGTAAGTTAGTTAGGACTTATTGATTAAGGTCAATTATGCTTGCTTGACTTACTCCTCGATGTTTGGGGTTAACTAAGCGAGACTAACTCATGATAATTACCATAGTTGTGGTTATGGCGATGATAGGATTCCTTGGACTCCCATTCCCAAGTCAAGGCTCTTTCTTGCATTTATAGCATTTTCACTAGTTTTGATCTCATCTTTTCTTTACTTGCATGAATTACAATTTTGATCATTCCTTAATTCTTTGATTTCTTAGTTCCTTTAATCTTTTGTTCTTTGATTCAAAACCCCTTTTTGCTCCTCACAACCAAAAGAATAGCACTTCCAATTGCATCCTAGGGATAACGACCCGATGTTTCATTACTCTCGGTTATTTTGTATTGGATTTAATATTTGATCATGAGAATTCATTATTGGTTTGGACTATGCTACCAACGAATTGTTTCAATTGATTCTAAACCATGCAAGAATTCTCTTCCGTCAGACCTAATTGAAAATTTCGCGAAACTATAGGGACCAACAGAGTAATTAAACCTTAATAAAAATATATTAAATCTTTTATTAAAGAAGATTAAATAAAAAATATATATAATAATTATTACTATAAATATTTTATAAAGTTATAATTAAAATCAAAGTTTAACAATTTTAAATGTTGAAAATATTAAAAATAATTGTTATTTATCTTAACTAATTTGGGTTGGTTGAGTAGTCATCTCACTCGTTCACTTAAGCAAGTATTAATAAAGTTTCAAATCCCGCCTTGTATATGTAACAATTCATTAGCTAGCGGTAGATCCTTAATAAATAGAGCTTCAATCTGTGATAAATTAGTTCTCAGTCTGTTGAGTTAGAAAATACAGTGAAAAAAATAGTATTTGTCTTGAAAGTAGAATAATTCTTATCGATAGCAATATTTATAGAGATTTGTCTTTGTTAAAATTTAACTGTGGTAGCATTATTTGTTGGGCATCATATTCATTCATAAAGTTAAAACAATATGATCACGTTGTTACAGGTTAAAACTTCATATTTTATAACATGATTTTCAAGTTTCCAAACTTATAGACTTATTATGTCATTACAAAAATTATTAAATTGATTAATATTAGTAATATTACCAAAATACCGTCGTTGAGTATTAGTTTGTGTGAAAAGAAATTATAATAACTTTTGTTACTTAATATATAATTTATTCTATTGAAAAATAAATTATTATTCATAGATTGAAAAATACATTTTTTTTTATTTTTTACACCATTTTATTTGGCAATAATTATCATTAAAGAAAAATGAATGACTACATTATTTTATAATATGATGTATAAAATAATTTTTTATTTTGAAACTAATTCTAGTTAGTGAGATAGAATTCAAAATATTTTTTAGTGAGATAAAATTTAAAATATTTTTTACACAAATTTAAATTTAAATTCATAATTGATTAACAACTCATTTTTTTATTTTAATAAAAAATTAGTTAGGTACAGAATATTCGGTATTTAAAAATTTTAATTATTTAAATTTTAATTACTAAAAATTGGGTTAAAAATTAATTATAATTTAATAGTCGATAATACATACATACATATTAGTACGCAAATAATAATATCTAATGTATAGTTTATTTATTTTTTTGACTGGACTAATATATAATTTATTGAAGATTGACTTATTGTTCAAAATTTTTTTATAAACTTTGTAGTATGTGAAAATAGTGATTTTATCTTTTAATATTATTTAAAAAATTATTCATAATTTTTTATTATGTAATTAACTTAATTAATAACCTTTTGAGGAGTGCTAGGGGCAGTAAGTTTTGTGATTTGTAGCCATTAATTAGCCATCATTGGTGTTTTTAAGGGTATGAGATTTCATCCAATGGTATGAGATTACTCACTTTTCTTTTGCTGGTTAAGTGCTGGCCAGATTTTAATAAAAGTGCTAGCCCTTTAGACTTTCTCTAACTTTTATTATTGCTTTTCTACCAAAAAAATCATGTTTATATATATATATATATATATATATATATATATATATATATATATATATATATATATATATATAATTTTAATATTAATAAATAAGTAGGTATTTATACTATTATACTTATTGTTTTAGATAATGACTTAAGTTATTTATTTCGTATGTTAAATAATATAAATTATATTTTATATATTAAATTCATTAATTTACCCGTATTAAGAAAAAAAATTATGTAATAAATCATATGTTATAAAGATTAGTTGATTTATATATAAATCATCTTTAAAAAACTAAACAAAATTATTATATATAATAATTCTTGATATATATATATATATATATATTAAAATGATCTATTTTAATTATGTAAGTGACTATTATTTAATTTTTTATTACGTTAGCAAATAATATTTAAAACTAAAAAAATAGATAATTAGAATTTTTTTTAATTTTATTGAAAAATCTCTTCTAAATATATCCAATTTTTATATATTAAATATTATTTAGGGTTAAGTACGATTTTTTCCTTAAGGTATAAGCCAAATTTTTTTTCGTCCCCAACCTTTTTTTGCATACAAAATCGTCCCTAAGGTTTAACTTGGTTTTAAAATCATTCTTACCTTAGGGACCAAAATCGTACGGAGGTGGTGGCAAAAGCAGAGATAGAGGTGGATCTTAGACAACTTCTTCTTTTTCTTTTCTTTTCCCTTCTTCTTCTTCCATTCTCCCTTTCCAGGAGTAGAAATACTCTCTTTCTCTTATTTTTCTTTTTTTTTTATTTTATAATTTTTTGTTATGGGTAATTTGGTTCAAAATTTTAAGATTTAAGTAAAAAGGACTATTTTAAAACATGGTTTTAAATCTTAGGGACAATTTTGTATGCAAATAAGGTTGGGAACGAAAACAATTTTTGGCCTAAACCTTAGGGATCAAAATCGTACTTAACTCTAATATTTAATAGTTTAGTATTTGTTACAACAATGACTCAAAACATTAACTCAAGTGAGCAAGATCAATCTAGGTCTATTGTTAGGATTCCAAATCCGAATTAAGCTCATTATCTCAAGACCCAATACAGATGAAGTCCACGTGTCTCATCTCAAATTGGCTCAAATTGAATTTCTGTTGTTAGTTAGATATGATAATGGATACTCGTGTAGGCGCGGTAGAATCCCTTTCTGGTCCCTCGATTATGTTTAAAAAAATGTTGCCCATCTCCTCTCCATCTTTGTTGTAAGTCCCTATTTAATTATCCCGTTAAGAAATATAGATACCCATAGTTATGTACGGATATTCTTTGAAAATTTTTGAAAAAATTAACAAAAAAAATCATAATATAATAATCATAAAATAATCAATTCAATATAATTCAACACAATTCATAATATATTCTTTGTAAAAAATAACATTTCAAAAGAAAAAAAAATATAAAAACATCTTCCAACATAATAACTGTAACACCCTAACTTTTAGCACCTCATGATCGTACCAAAAGTAAGGCGTTACTAACTTAATTCTTTTTATTATCTATTTAATATTGAGCTTTTATGCATAAATCTATCGATGGTTTTACTAACACTTATAACTTCTCAAACAAGAACAAACAACACATATTCACATACTTAATATTAATAATACACTGTAGTATTACATACAAAAGTAATTACAGAACCTACCCCTCTGAATAAAACTCTAACTAGCAAGGCGAGGGAAAAATAAATTCTAACAACTCAACTAATAAACATATTCCTCTGTGCTCCCGCAGCTTCACAATAAGCCTTCGCACCTGTAGCTAAAAGGGGGTGGAAATAGGGGGTAAGAACTGGGGAGTTCTTAGTAGGGTCGGGGTGTATAGTTATATTCATTTTATATATACTTGGTCAGCAACAACAGTCGACAGAGTACCATCCAATTCAACAATTATAGAACATAGAATCTAATCACAAGCACACACAATCATAGAAAATACAATCACAAACAAATATGCGCAAACAAATATGATGCATGTCTAGTCCTGTATAGGCCATGAGCTCATGTGTCGGTTTGTTGCCCGATTCTCAACACTAGTCATGAGATAAGCGTTTCATACCACCATCTTTATCTCAGTTAACGTCCCCTCCATGAGCGTTACGCTTCACCGTCCTCATTGAGCTATCCTTATAGTATCAAGTGAGTGTTACGCATCGCCGTCTTCACTAGACACTTGGCACTAAGGTCCAACATCACTCAATTTCTTTTCAATCTTCACTCTCTACTCTACTGTGGTAGAGATCTCTTTAATTAATACCTTCTTTTCTATCTGCTCTACTGTGGCAGATGTTCATTAAAATCTTTTCGGTCACTACTCTCTGCTCTTCTATGACAGAGATCCCTTTACTTAATACATCCTTCTCGTCACTGCTCTTTGCTCTTCTGTGGCAGAAATTCTTTTACTTAATACATCCTTCTCTTTTTGTTCTTTTTCTTTTCTTTTTTTCTCATCTTTCTCTTTTATTTTCTTACTTCTTTTCTTTCTCTCTTCTTTTCTTCAATCTTTTAATTCTTTATCATAATTTAATTTCACATTCTTTCCTCGCCTTTCTCTAGTGTCTTATGAAAAAGAATCATAAAATTCTTAAATCAACTGCATCATCTAAAACTTTTAAGAATTCTTCTGTTTGCTCTTCTCTGACTTAAATATTCTTAATAAGATGATAACAATAATATAAATAAGATAATTTAAATGGTAAATAAATAATATTTATAGCTTTTCTTTAAAAAATTTAGTTTCGTAAAGCTTTTATTCTTAAATTTTTATTATCTACGTTTTACACTTCAAACTTTTAAATATTTCATTTTTAACCAAACATTTTTATAAAATTATATTTGAAACCTCACTTATCTCAATATTTATAAAAGCAACCCGAAACTTTTACAAAATACCCATTTTTATCCCTATACTTTATTTATTACCCAAAATACCCGAAAACTTATATAATTACAAATAGTACCTCGATTTTTATATACAAATACAATGTTACCCTTCAAAAATAAAATTTAATTACTAATCTTTCTTTTATAGCAAAACCGAAACCCTTAACCTTTTTCTCTTAAAATATTACTTGTGCTTTAATCCGTTCTCGAGTTTTTCAATTACCGATTCTTCGTAACTTTTAAATTTAATCTCTTGGCCATCACACCTCACCAATTTATACTTTATTCTCAACAATATCCAGCCCAAAAATCACCACAACAGTTCAGTCCCTGCTGGTTTTATCATAGCCAAGCCATGAACTTTACAAATACATCAATATATTACAGAAATTCATCATAAATTCAATCAATAACCAATAACAACATCAAATCACTTATTCAATACAAATTTAATCGTTGAGAATTTACTGAGATCCTACTTCCGTGCGAAATCAAAATACTCGAAGCTCTGGAAAGGCTTTTCAACCGAGCTGCTGAAGAAAAAAACGTCAGAAATCGTCTATACCTCCTAAAACTTTAATTGGCCGAACTCAAGAAGAAGAGGAGCTACGTCACCGTCAATTTCTACCGAATAAAACTGACACCAACACATAGAGAAAGAAAATACAAACACTTTTATCGGATTAGATTTTTTATTAAAATTACAGATAGTAAAAAATTAAAATCAGAAATCATGGAGGTGTCACGGTTCTTCTTCAAAGGCACTCGGTCTCTCTCAATTTCATTCCCTTTCCAAATTCAATCGGTGATGATAATGAATGATTATAAACCACGTTCCAGATTATAAGGGAATGGTTATATCTGAATGGTTACATGCCATGTTCCCTTATATATATATAATAATAATAATAATAATAATAGGATAATTCTTTTATCTTTTTTAAAATATATCATTATTTAATTTTTAAAAATTCGAAATGTTATATAATAACATAACATAATTTTTTGGGACAAGATTGAGCGAATAGTGACAGACTTAAGAGATAGAGAAAGTGAGTTAGATAGAGAAAGAGAGAGTTGCAAAATCGAGACTAAGAATGAGTATAGAAAAAAAAAACAGGTTCGAATTGGAGACAGAAATTAGAGTTACTAAATTCAAGATATATATATAATTTTATATTCGCATGGATTAAATAGGTTCCGCCACTACAAAAAACAGGATTAAAACGGTGGTTATTTTGAAAATTATGCTATTATTACCAAAAATGGCGTCTCCAAGAAACGCCGTTATTCTGGGCGCCATTCCGGTTATTACAGCGATTTTTAGAAAACCGCCACAATTACCTGTGGATAATACAACAGTTTTTTAGGGTTAAAATGGCGGTTTGTAACCACCATTATTTCGAAAGGAGAACCCATTGATACTAAATGTAGAAAATCTCTTGGCATATCGTGATGGACCCTTGCTAAGTATCTCAAATCCTCGTGCACAATATTCATAATGTCTGGGTTCATAAGCTATTATGATAGAAAAACATATTAGTTATTATATCCACAAATACTGCTCAATATTAGCAAAAAATTATCACTTTTCTATTTACCTGCGTAGGAATCAAGTAACAAAATCTTTATTGACTCTTTTCTATCTCTACATTTGAAGGCCTTCTACCTTTAGATCGTCTTTGTACAAAATTTCTGAAGTCACTGTCAGATATGAAAGTTTAACTTTAACTAAACAACTATTTTCAAGTAAATAAAAAATATGTACGCAAATCCTTAAGTACGGTTTGACATATGGCCAATTTAGAACTACATAGCGATGTGCTTGTTTTTTTTCCATAGGTGACAACTCAAATACTGTGAAAGCTCCCTTATAGATACCCATTTGTGGAAAAAGCGAATCAACATGTGTTCTGTAATTACCATCCGGACGATCATCAACATGTGGTGGCCTATTAAATCTTGTCTCAATCCCTTCTAAGTATCGAGAGCAAAATGTAAGAGCTTCTTCAACCACATATCCCTCAGTTATAGAACCTTCTGATTTAGCTTTGTTTCGTACATATGACTTCAAATGTCATAAATACCCAGTTTGTATAATTGGCTTTAGTAAGCAAGATATAACTAAGTGACAGGTTAAATGATCAATGATTGAAAAGAGATATTTACCTCTCAATAGGATACATCCACCTATAGTGTACTGGTTATCCAAGTTTTGCTTCATCAACTAGATGACAGGTTAAATGAACCATGATTGTAAAGAAATAAGGAGGGAACAACATTTCTAAATGACAAAGGGTAAGGATTATTCGAGTTTGGAGTTTCTCAAGTTCTGTAAGACTTAAGCTTTTAGAGCACAACTATTGAAAGAATGAAGACAACTCTATTAGCACTGCATTATCTGGTAGCACATTACGTATGGCAATGGGTAATAGTTGCTGCATAAGGACGTGGCAATCATGGCTCTTCAATCCAGAGAGCTTTCTTTGCTTCAAGTCAACACACCGAAAAATATTACTCGAGAGATCATTTGGTACTCTAATATTCTTTATAGTATGCAATAATATATCTTTCATGGAATTTGACATTGTGAACAAAGATGGATGATATCTCCCATTTTCATCTGGCCATAAATCTTTCTTTATACCCATTTCTTTAAGATCCTTATGAGCTTTGAGATTATCCTTTGACCTTCCAGTCTCATTGAGCAAAGTGTATAACACATTGTCGCAAATATTCTTTTCAATGTGCATAACATCTAGATTGTGGCGCAATAAGTTAGACTCCCAATAAGAAAGATAAAAAAATATGCTTTTCTTCCTCCACATTCCCGATTCATCATCTTCTTCAACAAATTTTTGCCGAGTCCTCTTATCTTTACTTGCCTGTAGTTCCTTCCTAAATGAAACATTGATGCCTTCAAGTTGTTCCAATATTTCTGACCCTGTTAGTATTGTTGGGGGATCCCTCAACTCAACTTTTTCATTAAATTTTGCACGACTTAGCCTAAACTTATGACCCCTTTCTAAGAAACAGCGATGCCCCAAAAAATACTATTTTTCACCATGCTTTAATCTATATGAATCAGTGTTGAAGTTACATGTGGGACAAGCATATTTACTGTGTACGTTCCACCCAGATAAGTTACCAAGGCCTGTAAAATCACTAATTGTCCACATTAATGCTGCCCGCAATGTAAACATTTCATTCTTGAACCTATCTAATGTTTGAATACCATCATACCACAACTCTTTTAACTCTTTGATAAGAGGTTGTAAGTATACGTCTATGTTGTTCTCCGGCATTTTCTCTCCGGGAATAATCATTGACAAGATAAGTGATGTTGGCTTCATGCACTCCCATGGAGGTCGATTGTATGGAATAAGCACCACTGGCCAAACGCTATAGTTTGTACGCATAGCTCCAAAGGGGTTGAATCCATCAACTGCAAGACCAAGACGTACATTTCGAGGATCTTCGGTAAACCTATCATGAAGTAAATCGAATGTCTTCCAAGGTTCAGAATTCCACGGATGCCTCATCTTCGAATCTTTCTTTTCTGCCAAAGCATGCCATCGCATTGATTGAGTAGTCTTAGAACACATGAATAATCGTTGAAGTCTCAGTTTTAGTGAAAAGTATTGCAAGATCTTTGCCGGTTTCTTTTTTTTAGCTTCGCTCCATTTAGATGTCTTGCATCTTTTGCATTCTTGCAAATCTTCATCCTCCCCAATATAACATGCAGTCATTAGGGCAAGTATTTATCTTGGTATAATTAAGTCCTAATTTGTTTATGGTTTTCTTAACCTCATAGAATGTATTTGAAATCTTGGCATTTCCAAAAGCATCTTTTATTAACTTGAGGATTTCAGTCATGGCTTTGTTGCTTATTCTGTATAAGCAATTTATGTGATATAGACTAACCAAGAAAGATAGTTTTGAATACTTTGTGTACCCTTCATACAATTGTTCATTACCATCTTCCAACAACTTGTAAAATTCTACATTTTTTTCATTGTGCTCTTCATTTTTTGCATTGTCTCCATCTCCATCTTCTATGTTGTCTTCATCTCCATCTCCATCTTCATTCAAGTCAAGTCCAGCAACTCCAAACATGTCATTGAGCATTGTTACCATTGGATGTTGAGATGTCGAATCATCTTGTACAATATGACCAATTTGATGAGCTTGTGACCTAAGTCCAACTGCTTCTTTACCATGCCAATACCAAACTTTGTAGTTTTTTGGAAATGGTTTGACTATTAAATGTTCAAAAACTTTCTCTCTTGTTTGCCACTTGCCAAAATCACACACCGGACAAGGGCATTTAATCTTACGACCCTCGAGAAATCGTTGCTCAAAAGCAAAATCCAAAAACTTGTTTAGACCATCTTTATACTCATGCGTGGTTCGTGGTTTTCTAATCCATGACTTATCGATTGACATGACTAAGAGGGACTATAAATAGGGATTTTAAAAAATCTATTCATTAAAAGTCTACATATATTCTAAATGCAAGAAAATTATTCTTGTATGTGCAAATTAGACATTAAACAAATGCTTAAATAGTATTCTAAAAGAAACTATAAAAAATTATAATTACCTCTTTTAAATAATAATTTTGTCGCAGTAATAGTGGCTTTGTGAATTTTTCCTTTTCAAATAGTTGTCTATATGCAATTAATTTTTTTCTACAAGATAAAAAAGGACAAAAATAAATAGTATCAAATTATAATTTATAAAAAATTAAATGAAACAAATGAGATAAATAACTACTCTATTTATTAAATATATCTATGCAGACCCCACCAAACAACGGCTCATAGAGCAGCCACTTGTAATCAAATGAGATAAGCTCAATTAATCTATGTGAGTGATTCCTAATGCATGTGAGAAACAGGCCATTACGGGTAAATAATTATTATGGCCGAGTTCAATGAGTTGTGCCCTGTGAAGAATGCACTATGAATTATGGCTCAATCTCATCATCTGTATGGGCTTCACATTAGTTATTTAAATTTGCTACTCTAATCACCTGAATAAAAATCACAGAACTTGTCTCGATATAATAATGTACTACTATATGAAAATAACCAATCGAGATGCAGAAATTTTTAGTCAGAATTTATATTAAGAGTTGTACTATTACCATTTGATATTAAAAGTTTATATTTAAATCATTATTACTATATAAATGCTATACTACATCAATATCAGATTTTAGTTGGTATAAATGCTATACTACATCAATATCTTATGCATGCAAAATGGGTTGTAGGAAGGGGAACAAGGCCTTAATAACAATGCAGCAGAAGGGTTGTGGATCTAATGGGCTTTATCTTCTTTTTCGGTTAACAGGCTATCCCTCAAGTAGACCAAAACCTAAAAAAAGTAATAACCTCGGTGTTATACATGACCCAAAAACAAAAAATAATGTAGAGATTAATAGCATGATTTATGACCCACAAAGAAAAAGAGTTAGATTATGACCAAAGAGGCAAAGGTAGATAAGCAATTCTCAACTCTATTTTCTTTCTGGATAATATTTTCGACCTTTTAGAAATGTTTCCGTTTTATTATCGGATGTCTCCGAAGTTAGAAAAAGGAAAAAAAGTTTCATTATTAGAAGTTGTCATAATTCTTTTCTCTGAAAAGTGGAAACAATACACGCATATCACGTTACTCACTTACTCTAACTAATATTTTTTAGACAAAAAAAAGTCATTTTAGACAGAAATAATGATTCTGCAACGTTTCTTGTTTCTTAATATATAATATTAAATTTAAATATTGGCTATAGTGATTAAAAGTTGAACTGTTATATTATATTCTATAAAGTCATTTTCAGCCTATCCCAAAAAAAGAAAAAGAAAACCAATGCTACCTGAAATGGAATTTTGAACTTTGAAAGGTAAGAGAAGAAAAACAAGAAAAAGGATGCTGGGAGGAAAACAGCTACAGATTAAAGAAAGACATGGATGCTGAGATAGAGGCATTAAAATTTAATAAAAGTTAACATTCCTTGCATGCTAATAAACAACGAAGAATATCGGCTTCTGATTCGTTACCTCCATCTCTAACAATACTTATATGATATCCTTCCATGAACATAATACAACTATTATTATCCGCAAAATCAGTTAAGACTAATTAAACCAGTTATTAATTCCAGCATGCTCAACGAATGAAGAACAATTAAAATTTAGATATAAGGTAACATCAAATTATGGCATATGAAACAGATCTTAATTATCGAAAATATGCTTAATGAAAATTGGGAAACCAAGTTTAACATGAGAATAAATACAGAATTAGAGATATACAGGATGCCAAAGCAATACAATAAATAGAACATTACCTGACGATGCCAAAGCACAAAGTAAAAAGGCAGAGCGAGTGGTGCAGGATGAAACAGATCTGGTGGCATATAGATTGGCTATAGGGTAAAACAAAAACAAGCCTATAATTGTGCTTCTACTAAGGCCGCTTAGTATACGAAGAGCTAACCCCCACCCACCAATAAATAAATATAGTTAACAAAGGTGTTCAAACCTATAGATGGAACTCCATATGTCTCAAAAAGAAGTTCACGCATTTTACTTCGAGACTGAACTGGGTTGCACACGTATTCTGTGATCAGGACAGGATGATCAATCTGCTCCGGCATTACAACATAGAAATAAGAGTAGTGAGATAAAATAATTTAAAAACTAGAATTGTGAAGAAAAGAAAAAAACTGTATTTGCATCAGCAGTATAGGCACCAAGAATTAAACATGAATGTTTTGGAAAGAAAAATAAACACTACTTCACATAAGGCCATACCTCTGATCCATTTGATTCAATAAACGATATTATTACCTGCATTAATTCAATAAACGACCAGCACTTAAGAAGAAAAGAAATAATTTTTAAATATAAACAAGACACATAAATAGCACCGAAGCACTCTGGCACCTTCAACTAAAAAAGACACATAAAGGGAATAAATAGCACCGCAAATCTTCAATCAAGGTCATCCACAGTCAATGGTTAATCTCAACAAATTAGCAAGAAATTCCTTCACTGAATAAATTATAACAATACCTCTTTATCCAGTCCTTCAATTGCTGTTCCCTGTAACTTCACCCTCTAGCAACCTGAAGGATTAAAAACAGCTCCTGTCATAAACTAAATATAGCTCCTATCATAAATAAGAAGTGGTCTTCAGGTAGTTGAAAACAAATGGAATCAAAGAGACTCACTTACTAGTTTATCATGCACGCAGAAGATAACTATAATGCCTGCACTCTATTCCCAAAGAATTTTCGCAGTGTAAGCACAGAGAATAGAATTAGATACAAAATCAGATCGAACATATCAAGTTGGAAGGCTGGTCATTGGTGAGAACAAAATAAGTAAATCTTGAATCTTGACCACTGAATAATAAATACTAATATAATAACTGGTGCACGGAATTGTGATCACACTTTTCACAACTCTGGTACAACTAACCAGCAAGTGCACTGGGTCGTCCAAGTAATAAAACCTTACGCGAGTAAGGGTCGATTCCACAGAGATTGTCAGCTTGAAACAAGCTATGGTTATCCTGTAAATCTTAGTCAGGCGGATTCAAATGGTTATGAGGTTTTGATAATTAAAAGATAAATAAAACATAAAATAAAATAAGATACTTATGTAATTCATTGGTGGAAATTTCAGATAAGCGTTTGGAGATGCTTTGTTGCTTCTGAACCTCTGCTTTCCTATTGTCTTCATCCAATCATGCGTGCTCCCTTCCATGGCAAGCTGTATGTTGGTGGATCACAGTTGTCAATGGCTACCATCTGTCCTCTCAGTGAAAATGGTCCAGATACGGTTTCTGTACGGCTAATCAATTGTCAGATTTCTCGTCTCAGATGAAAAATACCAGGCACAACGACCGCACGGCTAATCATCTATCGGTTCTCACTTGTGTCAGAATAGGATCTCTCTATCCTTTTGCACACTGTCACTGCGCCCAACGTTCATAAGTTTGAAGCTCGTCATAGTCATCCTGTCCCAGATCCTACTCGGAATACCACAGACAAGGTTTAGACTTTTCGGATCTCAAGAATGCTGCCAATTGGTTCTAGCCTCTACCACGAAGGTTCTAATTTCACGGATTCGAATGCTCTGTTGTTAGGAGAGACAAGTCAAATCCGTGGATCAGAGACCCAAGAGACTATACTCCGGCTGTCGTCCAATGACTACGTTGAACATCATGTAGACCGCTTGTGGTTGTCAGGCACGCGGATCTTGGCTAAGCGAGCAACGAAGATAGTGGATGACTGTCACGGGTCACCCCTTCATTCTGACTTAACTGAATTAAGTACGTGAGTATATCTTGGAGAAGAAGTAAGCGTGAATTGAAAGAGAAATAATAGTACTTGCATTAATTCATGAAGAACAGCAGAGCTCCGCACCTTAATCTATGAGGTGTAGAAACTCCACCGTTAGAAAATACATAAGAGAAAATAGCCTAGGCATGGCCGTGTGGCCAGCCAAGCATGAAGTTGATAAAAGATGATTAAAGTCCGAATACAATAGGAAAGACTAGTATTTATACTAAACTAGTTACCAAGGATTACAGAAATTGAGTAACTAAGTGCAGATAGTGCAGAAATTCACTTCCGGAGCCCACTTGGTGTGTGCTTGGGCTGAGCATTGAGCTTTACACGTGCATAGGCCTTTTCTAGAGTTAAACGCCAGCTTGGATGCCAGTTTGGGCGTTTAACTCCAGTTCTGGTGCCAGTTCTGGCGTTTTACGCCAGAAAAGGGTCTCTGGCTGGCGTTTAAACGCCAGTTTGGGCCATCAAATCTTGGGCAAAGTATGGACTATTATACATTGTTGGAAAGCCCAAGATGTCTACTTTCCAACGCAATTAAGAGCGCGCTAATTGGGCTTCTGTATCTCCAGAAAATCCACTTCGAGTGCAGGAGGGTCAGAATCCAACAGCATCTGCAGTCCTTTCTCAGCCTCTGAATCAGACTTTTGCTCAGGTCCCTCAATTTCAGCCAGAAAATACTTGAAATTACAGAAAAATGCACAAACTCATAGTAAAGTCCAAAAATGTGATTTTTGCATTAAAACTAATAAAAATATAATAAAAAGTAACTAAAACATACTAAAAACTACCTAAAAATAATGCCAAAAAGCGTATAAATTATCCGCTCATCACAACACCAAACTTAAATTGTTGCTTGTCCCCAAGAAACTAAAAATAAAATAGGATAAAAAGAAGTGAAAATACAATAAATTTCAAAATATCAATGAAGTTTAGTTCCAATTAGATGAGCGGGACTAGTAGCGTTTTGCTTCTAAACAGTTTTGGCATCTCACTTTATCCTTTGCAGTTCAGAATGATTGGCATCCATAGGAACTCAGAAATTAGATAGTGTTATTGATTCTCCTAGTTTAGTATGTTGATTCTTTAACACAGCTACTTTATGAGTCTTGGCCGTGACCCTAAGCATTTTGTTTTCCAGTATTACCACCGAATACATGAATGCCACAGACACATAACTGGGTGAATCTTTCCAAATTGTGACTCAGCTATGCTAGAGTCCCCAGTTAGAGGTGCCCAGAGTTCTTAAGCACACTCTTTTTGCTTTGGATCACGACTTTAACCACTCAGTCTCAAGCTTTTCACTTGGACCTTCATGACACAAGCACATGGTTAGGGACAGCTTAATTTAGCCGCTTAGGCCAGGATTTTATTCCTTTGGGCCCTCCTATCCATTAATGCTCAAAGCCTTGGATCCTTTTTACCCTTGCCTTTTGGTTTAAAGAGCTATTGGCTTTTTCTGCTTGCTTTTTTTTTTCTTTCTCTTTTTTTCTTTATTTTTTGCCATTTTTTTTCCGCAAGCTTTGTGTTTTTCACTGCTTTTTCTTGCTTCAAGAATCAATTTTATGATTTTTCAAATTATCAATAACATTTCTCTTTTTTCATTATTCTTTCAAGAGCCAACAATTTTAACATTCATAAACTTCACTATAAAAAATATGCACTGTTCCAGCATTCATTCAGAAAACAAAAAGTATTGCCACTAATTAAACTATTTTCGAGATAGAATTCGAAATTCATGTACTTCTTTTTCTTTTTCAGAAAACATTTTTCATTTAAGAAAGGTGAAAGATTCATGGAACATTCATAGCTTTAAGACATAGACACTAAATACTAATGATCATGTAATGAAGACACAAACATAGTCAAAACATAAAGCAAAAAAAAATTGAAAACAGAAAAGAAAATAAACAAGGAGATTAAAGAACGGGTCCACCTTAGTGATGGTGGCTTCTTCTTTCTCTTGAAGAACCAATGGAGTTCTTGAGCTCCTCTATGTCTCTTCCTTGCCTTTGTTGCTCCATGTTGGAACTCAATTCTCCTAAAGAGGTGTTGAGTTGCTCACAATAGTTGTGTGGAGGGAAATGCATCCCTTGAGACATCTCAGAGATTTCTTGATGAGGAATTTCCTCATGCTCTTGTTGAGGTCCATGAGTGGGCTCTCTTGTTTGCTCCATCCTCTTTCTAATGATGGGATTTTGAGATGAATCTCTCCATCTCCCATGAATCGGAGTTGGAAGCAACTGCCTTCCCTTTCCTCTTCCTAGAGGTTTCTCCGGCCTTAGGTGCCATTAGTGGTTATGAAAAGAAAAAAGCTGAGCTTTTCCACACCAAACTTAAAAGCTTTGCTTATCCTCGAGCAAAATAAGATAGAAGGGAGTAGAAGAAGAATGATGTAATTAATTTTGAAAACTTATTACTGTATACAAGAAAAATTAAAAAGAGTTGAAAAGAATTTGAAAAGATATGTAAGTTTTGAAAACGTTTTGGAAGGAATTGAAAAGAATTGAAAAAGAATTAAAAAGAATTGGAAAGATTATTAATTTTTGAAAATAGAAATTGAAAGATGAACGTTTAAAATATGTTTAATGTAAAAAAATTATGAATTAAAATAGGAAAAATTGAAAAAAATTTGAATCGGAAACAAAATTACCTCCCTTGAGTCATCCTGGCATTAAACGCCCAGAATGCTATCCATTCTGGTGTTTAACGCCCACTTGACTGCCTCTTTGGGCGTTTAACGCCCAGCCAGATACCCTAGCTGGCGTTAAACGCCAAGAATCCTTCTTTACTGGGCATTTTTCTGAACGCCCAGGATGCTGGCATTTCTGGCATTAAACGCCCAGAATGCTGCCTGCATGGGAGTTAAACGCCCATTCTGCTATCCTTATTGGTGTTTAAATGCCAGTAAGCCTGTCCTCCAAGGTGTGCTATTTTTTATTCCACTTTAATTCTGCAGCTGTTTTCATGACTCCACATGATCATCAACCTAAAGAAAACATAAAATAACAATGGAAAATGAACTGAAAAAGTAATTAACATAGATAAATAAGATTGGGTTGTCTCCCAATAAGCGCTTCTTTAATGTCAATAGCTTGACAGTGAGCTCTTAGAGAGCTTCACAGACACTCAAAGCATGATGGTGGCCTCCCAACACCAAACTTAGAGTTTAAATATGGGGGCTCTACTTGACTCCGTATTGAGAGAAGCTTTTCATGCTTCCTCTCCATGGTTACAGAGGAAGATCCTTGAGCCTTAAACATAAGGTAGTCCTCATTCAGTTGCAGGACTAACTCTCCTTTGTCCACATCAATCACAGCTCTTGCTGTGGCTAGGAAGGGCCTTCCAAGGATGATGCATTCATCCTCATCCTTCCCAGTGTCTAGGATTATGAAGTCAGCAGGGATCTAAAAGCCTTCAACCTTCACTAAGACATCCTCTACAAGTCCATAAGCCTGTTTCATTGATTTGTCTGTCATCTCTAGTGAGATTCTTGTAGCTTGTACCTCAAAGATCCCTAGTTTCTCCATTACAGAGAGTGGCATGAGGTTTATACCTGATCCCAGGTCACACAGAGCTTTCTCAAAGTTCATGGTGCCTATGGTACAAGGATTTAAGAACCTTCCAGGATCAGGTTTCTTCTGAGGTAATTTCTGCTGAACCAAGGCATTCAGTTCCTTAATGAGAAATGGAGGTCCATCCTCCCAAGTCTCATTACCAAATAGCTTGGCATTCAGTTTCATGATTGCTCCAAGATATCGAGCAACTTGCTCTTCAACAATATCTTCATCCTCTTCAGAGGAAGAATACTCATCAGAGCTCATGAATGGCAACAGTAAGTTCAGTGGAATCTCTATGGTCTATATATGAGCCTCAGATTCCTTTGGTTCCTCAATAGGAAACTCCTTATTGGTTAGTGGACGTCCAGCAAGGTCTTCCTCACTGGAAATCACTGCCTTTTTACTCTCTCTAGGTTCGGCCACTATGGATATATTGATGGCCTTGCACTCTCTCTTTGGATTCTCTTCTGTATTGCTTGGGAGGGTACTAGGAGGAGTTTCAGTAACTCTTTTACTCAACTGACCCACTTGTGCCTCTAGATTTCTGATGGAGGACCATGTTTCAGTCATGAAACTGAGAGTGGTTTTAGATAGATCAGAGACTATGGTTGCTAAGTCAGAGATGCTCTGCTTAGAATTCTCTGTCTGTTTCTGAGAAGATGATGGAAAAGGTTTGCTATTGCCAAACCGAATTCTCCCACCATTATTATTATTGAAGCCTTGATTAGGCTTCTGCTGATCCTTCCATGAGAAATTAGGATGATTCTTCCATGAAGGATTGTAAGTGTTTCCATAGGATTCTCCCATGTAATTCACTTCTTCCATTCCAGGACTCTCAGGATCATAAGCTTTTCCTTCAGAGGAAGCTTCTTTAGTATTGCCGGATGCAGCTTGCATTCCAGTCAGATTCTGAGAAATCATATTGAATTTCTGAGTCAATATTTTATTCTGAGCCAATATGGCATTCAGAGTATCAATCTCAAGAACTCCTTTCTTCTGAATCATCCCATTATTCACAGGATTTCTTTCAGAAGTATACATGAACTAGTTATTTGTAACCATTTCAATGAGTTCCTGGGCTTCTGCAGGTGTTTTCTTCAGATGAAGAGATCCACCAGTAGAGTGGTCCAATGACATCTTGGACAATTCAGACAGACCATCATAGAATATACATAAAATGCTCCATTCTAAAAGCATGTCAGAAGGACACCTTCTGATCAATTGCTTGTATCTTTCCCAAGCTTCGTAGAGGGATTCACCTTCTTTCTGTCTGAAGGTTTGGACTTCCACTCTAAGCTTGCTCATCTTTTGAGGTGGAAAGAATTTGGATAAGAAAGCATTAACCAACTTTTCCCAAGAGTTCAGGCTTTCTTTAGGTTGTGAGTCCAACCATATCCTAGCTCTGTCTCTTACAGTAAAGGGGAAAAGCAGAAGTCTGTAGACCTCGGGATTAACCTCATTGGTCTTAACAGTGTCACAGATTTGCAAGAATTTAGCTAAGAACTGATGAGGATCTTCCAATAGAAGTCCGTGAAACTTGCAATTCTGCTGCATTAGAGAAACTAATTGAGGCTTAAGCTCAAAGTTGTTTGCTCCAATTGCAGGAATTGAGATGCTTCTTCCATAGAAGTTGGAAGTTGGTGCAGTAAAGTCACCAAGCATCTTCATTACATCTCCACCATTGTTGTTGGGTTCGGTTGCCATGTCTGCTTCTTTTTCAAAATTTTCTACAAGGTCCTCTCTGGAGTGTTGTGCTTTAGCTTCTCTTAGCTTCCTCTTCAGAGTCCTTTCAGGTTCAGGATCAGTTTCAACAAGAATTTTCTTATCCTTGTTCCTGCTCATATGAAAAAGAAGAGAACAAAGAGAGAATGGGAATCCTCTATGTCACAGTATAGAGATTCCTTTATGTGAGTATAAGAATAGAAAAATAGAAGAATGAGAAGAGAGAGGAGATGAGTAATTCGAACAGAGAGAAGAGAGAGGGGCTCGAATTATGAGTAGAAGAGAAGTGTTAGTGATTAAATAAAACAAATAAAAAAAGGATGAGAGAGAGAGTATTTGAATTTTAAGAAGAGGGAAAATAAAAATATTTTTATTTTTATTTAATTAATTAAGTTAGTTTTGAAAATATTAAAAGAAATAAAATAAAATTAGAATTTAAAACAATTAGTTAATTAAAAAGAATTTTGAAAAAGTGGTTAGTGATTTTCGAAAATTAGAAGTGGAAAAGTAGTTAGGTGGTTTTGAAAAAGATAAGAAATAGTAGGCTTTTTTAAAACTAAAACAAACAAGTTAAGTAGTTAGTTGAGAAAGATTTGAGAATAAATTTTGAAAAGATAAGAAGTTAGAAAAAGATTTTGAAATTAAAATTTTAAAAAGATATGATTGAAATTTATTTTGAAAAAGAATTGAAAAAGAAATTAAAAATATTTGATTTTTAAAATTAAAGTTGATGACTTGACTAACAAGAAATTAAAAGATATGATTCTAGAATTTAAAGATTGAACCTTTCTTAACAAGAAAGTAACAAACTTGAAATTTTTGAATCAAAACATTAATTGTTAGTAAAGTTTTCGAAAATATGAAATAAAAGTAAGAAAAAGATTTTGAAAAATTAGTTTTAAAATTTTTGAAAATCATAAAAAAAATGTAAAAGTATTGATTTTGAAAAAGATTTGAAAAGATAAAGTTTTTAAATTGAAATTTTGACTTGACTAACAAGAAACAACTAAATTTTAAAAGTTTTTAACTAAGTCAACTCAAAATTTCGAAAATTATGAGAAGAATAAGGAAAAGATATTTTTTTTGACTTTTGAATATTTTAATGAGGAGAGAGAAAAATAACAAAATGGAACAAAACATAAAAATTTAAGATCAAAACAAATAATGCATGCAAGAACACTTTAAATGTCAAGATGAACACCAAGAACACTTTGAAGATCATGATGAACATCAAGAACATATTTTTGAAAATTTTTAAGAAAAGAAAGATATGCAAGACACCAAACTTAGAAATTTTTAATGTCTAGACACTATGAACTCGAAAATGCATATGAAAAACAACAAAAAACACAAAACAAGAAAATCACAAGATTAAACAAAGAAAATCATCAAGAACAACTTGAAGATCAAGAAAGAACACATGATGAATTTTCGAAAATTTAAGAAAAATTAAAAACATGCAATTGACACCAAACTTAAAATTTGACACAAGACTCAAACAAGAAACATAAATTTTTTTTTGAAAATAAAAAAATAAAAAGCTTAAATATAAAATAAAATTACCCAATCTAAGCAACAAGATGAACCGTCAGTTGTTCAAACTCAAACAATCCCCGGCAACGGCGCCAAAAACATGGTGCACGGAATTGTGATCACACTTTTCACAACTCTGGTACAACTAACCAGCAAGTGCACTGGGTCGTCCAAGTAATAAAACCTTACGCGAGTAAGGGTCGATCCCACAGAGATTGTCGGCTTGAAGCAAGCTATGGTTATCCTGCAAATCTTAGTCAGGCGGATTCAAATGGTTATAAGGTTTTGATAATTAAAAGATAAATAAAACATAAAATAAAATAAGATACTTATGTAATTCATTGGTGGGAATTTCAGATAAGCGTTTGGAGATGCTTTGTTGCTTCTGAACCTCTGCTTTCCTATTGTCTTCATCCAATCATGCATGCTCCCTTCCATGGCAAGCTGTATGTTGGTGGATCACCGTTGTCAATGGCTACCATCTGTTCTCTCAGTGAAAATAGTCCAGGTACGGTTTCTGTATGGCTAATCAACTGTCAGATTTCTCATCTCGGAAGAAAAATACCAGGCACAGTTACCGCACGGCTAATCATCTGTCGGTTCTCACTTGTGTCGGAATAGGATCTCTCTATCCTTTTGCACACTGTCACTGCGCCCAACATTCGTGAGTTTGAAGCTCGTCACAGTCATCCCGTCCCAGATCCTACTTGGAATACCACGGACAAGGTTTAGACTTTTCAGATCTCAGGAATGCTGCCAATTGGTTCTAGCCTCTACCACGAAGGTTCTTATCTCACATATTCGAATGCTCTGTTGTTAGGAGAGACAAGTCAAATCCGTGGATCAGAGATCCAAGAGACTATACTCCGGCTGTCGTCCAATGACTACGTTGAACATCATGTAGACCGCTTGTGGTTGCTAGGCACGCGGATCTTGGCTAAGCGAGTAACAAAGATAGTGGGTGATTGTCACGGGTCACCCCTTCATTCTAACTTAACTGAATTAAGTACAAGAGTACATCTTGGAGAAGAAGTAAGCGTGAATTGAAAGAGAAACAATAGTACTTGTATTAATTCATGAAGAACAGCAGAGCTCCGCACCTTAATCTATGAGGTGTAGAAACTCCACCGTTGGAAAATACATAAGAGAAAATAGCCTAGGCTTGGCCGTGTGGCCAGCCAAGCATGAAGTTGATAAAAGATGATTAAAGTCCGAATACAATAGGAAAGACTAGTATTTATACTAAACTAGTTACTAAGGATTACAGAAATTGAGTAACTAAGTGCAGATAGTGCAGAATTTCACTTCTGGGGCCCACTTGGTGTGTGCTTGGGTTGAGCATTGAAAGCTTTTTCATGCTTAGGCTTTTCCTGAATTTAAACGCCAGCTTTGGTACTAGTTTGGGCGTTTAACTCCAATTCTGGTGCCAGTTTGAGCGTTTAACTCCAATTCTGGTGCCAGTTTGGGCGTTTTACGCCAAGATATTTTAGGCTGACTTTGAACGCCAGTTTGGACCATCAAATCTCGGGCAAAGTATAAACTATTATATATTGCTGGAAAGCCCAGGATGTCTAATTTCCAACGCAATTGATAGCGCGCTAATTGGGCTTCTGTAGCTCCAGAAAATCCACTTCGAGTGCAGGAGGGTCAGAATCCAACAGCATCTGCAGTCCTTTCTCAGCCTCGGAATCAGTCTTTTGCTCAGGTCCCTCAATTTCAGCCAAAAAATACCTGAAATTATAGAAAAACACACAAACTTATAGTAAAGTCCAAAAATATGGTTTTTGCATAAAAAACTAATAAAAATATAATAAAAAGTAACTAAAACATACTAAGAACTACCTAAAAATAATGCCAAAAAGCGTATAAATTATCCGCTCATCAATAACACATAAAGTTATGCAACTATTTTAAGTTACCATACAGCTTTTTAAATAACTTCTGTAATATTCACTATCCATAAATAATTCAATGACCAAGATTTTCCTCCTCTCAAGCAACATAAACATAACTCTCACCTTCAATGCATTAGGAAGTCGACCTTTGTGTTGAACTTTGCTATGTTTCAAATTGAAGGCAAACCAAACCAAGAAAAACAAATAAATTACAAAGGAGTTAGAACTTAGAACTTAGAACTTACTTCTGGTAGGTAGAGCCAACAACCATTAAGCCAGTAGTGTCAGCTAGTTGTTCCAATTCCCTCAAAAATTCTTCTCCCAAACACATCCTCATTAGTTAAAATTATTTGTTATAAGAAAAAAACAATCATATAACTAAGAATTTTATTAGTTAAAATTATGAATTCAAAAAATATATGTTGAAAAATCAAAGATAATTATATTTTTACATAATACTTGTCTAGTAATTTTTATGAGTAATCACTTTAAATACCCCGTCACCAATCACTCAATCAGACAATCACCATGCTACCTCAACCGCAAATCACATAGAGCAGAAGCTGCTAAAGACATTGGAACGAGATCTGAGATTGGGGCGAGAAAGAGAGAGAGGAGGGGGCAAGCTTACGAAAATAACCTCGCCGGCTTTGGAAGGAGTGTCGACAGCAGATGTGAGGAAGGAAGATCCAAGATCCAAGATCTGATATTATTGACTGGTTGAACACAAGACCCGATTGGCGTCAATCACCCCCGCATCAATGTCAATTGAATGCTTCAACACAAGACTCGAGCACGGAGCTGCAGAGAAACAAAACCCCCCAAAAATCAGTAACAAAAATAATTTTGAAACCATAACCCGAGCAAAAACGAAGAAATTAGTAATTTCAGTTTCGGTTTCGTCTTCTATAAAGAACTTGAGAGGGAGAGGTACCTAGAGAAATCGTAACCGGCGGAGAGAGGAGAAGCCGAAAGGAAAGAACGGCGTTGTCGGAGAGCTTCTTTACACGGAGGAGACGAAGGAGAGAGAGAAGGGAGATCGAGAGCGCCGTATTGATGTGTTTCATTTAATGAGCTAGGGTTGCAGTTCTTTTGTTTTATATACATGTGAAAACGGCGGTTCAAAACCGCGATAATCACCAGAACCGCCACCAAACACAAAGTTAATTATGGCAGCAACCAAAAATGGCATAATATCCGGATATTACGGCGGTTCTTTAAAACCGCCGTAAAATCAATGCCATTTTAAACTCTTTTTTTTTTTGTAGTGCACGGAGAGGGTACTTATGTCCCCATCTATTTCACGTAGACAGATCCTCACCTCTGAAGATTTCATAGGTCTTCATTTAGTCCCAAATTACAAGTAATTTCCGCGAAGATTCATTTGACTATTTTTTTTATTATTCCTTGCTAGTATTCGTTGGTTCGTGACGTGGAGCTACTCAGTCACTTAGTAAATTCCTAGATAACCAAAGACCAAGTTATATCATTATCATAAAGTCACATGTATCATCGTTATAACAATATCAATCGAAGATAAATGGTTAAATACTAAATGAGTCATATATATATATATATATATATATATATATATATATATATATATATATATATATATGACTAATATCACATATTATAACTTGTGAAATCATATTATAAAATATTAAAAAATTACTAGTTGATTCAAAAGATTTTGTATTTAGAAATTTGTCTATATTCTATGATTAATAACTTATGAAATTACATATATATTATTTTCTTATATGTATTTTATTTTATTTTATAGAAACTTATGCTTTTTTTCATATCGACAATGTTAGTGGCTATAGAGAGACTCTTACTATTAAATAAAATTATAGAGAAATTAAAAACAAAATTAGTTGATATTTTTCTAATAATTCATTCAATTTTTAATTTAAATTAAAATTAAATTATATATTCAATTTATATTTATTTGTTTATCTTAATAATTATTTATAATAGATAATATATTTAAGAATGTTTTGAAAAAAATAGTTCAATTTTATACAATTGAAAGATAACTATAAAACTAAGACTAAGATGAAGTGAAATATAATAAACATATCAAAAGTAAAAGTTAAATAAATAACTAAAAATACAGTAAAGAAAACAACTAAAATAAGTAAAAATAAGCAGAAAAGACTATGTGTGTAGTTGATAAAAAATATACTGTAAAAAGAATTTAGTATAAATCAATGAATATAAAAGATGAAAGACAAAAATCAAGATATGTTCCCATTAAAAAAATTCAAGAAAAATATTATGAAGAAGAACCTATTAATTAAATTCTAAAAAAATTACAGAAAATTTAAAATATTAATAAATAAAATAGTAATACCCATAAAAACTATTGATCAAATACATAAAAAAAAAGTATAAAATAAAGGTTTAATTATTCTGTTGGCCCTATATTTTTACGAAATTTTCAATTAGGTCCCCATACTTTTTTTTTCTTTTAATTGGTTCCCTGTACTAAGTTTTTTTTTTCAATTAGGTCCCTCTTGATAGTAATTAGCTTAATTGTATAGGGACTCAACTAAAAAAAAATTTTGGTGCAGGGACTCAAATAAAAGAAAAAAAAGTGTAGGGACTCAATTAAAAAAAATTTGGTGCAATGACTCAATTGAAAAGAAAAAAAGTATAGGGATCTAATTAAAAATTTTACGAAACTATAGACTAATAGAGTAATTAAACCTAAAATAAAATCATAAAAAATTTTGATGAAATAAAGATAAACAAAATCAAAAAATACAAAAATTATAACTGAAGCACAAAAGAAAGAGAGAAAAAGAAAGTATAAAGTATAAAAGTATATTCTAATTTCAAATAATAGGAGACAATTTTAAATTAGATTCATTTATTTTATTTTCTTGTTCATTATTTATTAAATAATTTAATATTTATTTGTATTAAATCAAATAATTAATATGATTGATTATTTATATTTAATGTTATTTATACTTAATGTTATTCATTTTAATGATATAACTAAAATATATTAAAACGTCAAGAATAAAATTAAAACTAAATATTAAAGATAAAATTAAAAAAAAATTACACTCACTATCTTACAATTTTTTTTTAAATCAAAATCACATTTATACATATTTAAAACATATCACTTTAACACAATAATATTTTTCAGGGTAAAACACTATAATAAGCCAAAAAGAATGAAATTTTACACAAAAAAGTCAAATGAAAAAATGGTTCATGAATCCACCAATACACATTACTATATAGTTCGAATCAGGTTCATTCGAACTCTATTCATACATAATTTGAATCATGTTAATTCGAATTACACTCACACACGCTGCACATAGTAATTCGAATTGGCTAGATTCGAATTACTCATGATTTAATTTTGCCATTTTTTATTAAAAAATTAATAATTTAAAAAATAAAAAATATATATTTTATTTCATGCATTAAAAAAAAGCTAACAAAATATTTTATTATGAGAATTCTTTAAAATATTAATGAGCTATCAATTTGAATTTCATACAATACTCTTTTGCGCATTTTTAATAGCTCATGAATATTTTTTTATAAATTTTTTAAATAAATTTATTTAAATTATACCACAAAAAAATATTTTATTCTATACAAAATAATTTTAAAAAATGACTTAAAAGATGTTAGAAGTATTATAAAAATTTGTAATGTCCTAATGACTTAGGACATTAAAGAAATACTCTACATAGTCAATAATAATTTAGAAATTAAAAAAAATATAGTTATAACCAGTATTTACCTAAATTACTAGAATATTACAAACTTTTATAGTATTCCTAACATTCTTTTAAGCCATTTTTTTTAAAATTATTTTGCTTAGAATAAAGGGCATTTTAAGCCATTTTAAACCATTTTTCATGCAAAACAATTTAAAAAAAATAGCTTGAAAAATATTAGGAGTACTATAAAAGTTTGTAAAGTAATTTAGGTAAATACTGGTTATAGCTATATTTTTTTTTAATTTCTAAATTATTATTGACTATGTAGAGTATTTCTTTAATGTCCTAAGTCATTAGGACATTACAAATTTTTATAGTATTTCTAACATCTTTTAAGCCATTTTTTAAAATTATTTTGTATAGAATAAAATATTTTTTTGTGGTATAATTTAAATAAATTTATTTAAAAAATTTATAAAAAAATATTCATGAGCTATTAAAAATGCGCAAAAGAGTATTATATGAAATTCAAATTGATAGTTCATTAATATTTTAAAGAAGTCTCATAATAAAATATTTTATTAGCTTTTTTTTAATGCATGAAATAAAATATATATTTTTTAATTTTTAAATTATTAATTTTTAATAAAAAAAAGGGCAGAATTAACTCATGAGTAATTTAAATTTAGCCAATTCGAATTACTATGTGCAGCGTGTGTGAGTGTAATTCGAATCAGCATGATTCGAATTAGTGTGTGTGCGCGTTTGTATATAATTCGAATCAACATGATTCGAATTATGTGTGAATAGAGTTCGAATGAACCTGATTCGAACTATAAAGTAATGTGCATTGGTGGATTCATGAACCAGTTTTTCATTTGACTTATTTGTGTAAAATTTCATTCTCCTTGGCTTATTATAGTGTTAAAATTAAAAAAATAATAAATACTACATATATTTGTTAGTAAAGTATATAAAAATATTTTTTGAAACGTATTACTTTTATTATATAAAAATAACTTGAATAACTTTAAATATGATTATAATAATTAACTAAGATTATATATTCTTTATTAATTTATCTCTAATAATATATTTAATAATGTGGTAATTTTTGTATTTGAAAAACTTTTAATTATAATAAAAATATAAGATATAGTACAAAAAAAAAGCTAAAATATTATATTTGTATTAAAAGAAAAGTATACTTTTTGTTCATTGGATTATAAATATAAATTAGAGAAATTTAACCAAAAAATTTAAATGTCCTTATTTTTAAACAGCATAATTTAATATTTTTTTAAATTTCTATACTAATTATATATGTTAATTCTCCTAACTTTGTTAGTCTATGCCCTCCCTCTCCCAACAAATTTTATCACCAATTCGAAAATCCAAAAATTTTATTATTTGTACACAGGCTTTTTTTCAATTGTTGTTTTTCTATGTTATTTTTAATTAAATTTATTTAGTCGTATCAATTTTTTCTCATAAGTTTTATTGGCTTTAACTAACTACATTGTCTATACTAACTAATTCTATTAAGAGATTGATTTTCATTGTTTTTATGATCTATTAAAGTTAAAAATTTGATTAATAATAAAAATATTTAATATACATAAACTGATATTCAAATAATCAAAAAATTACTATTTATTTATAAGATATAGCTTAACTTTGCATATTATTGAGTATGACAAACTTTTAACATGTAGTATTAAATCAAAATAAAGAATTTTTAAATAAAAATTATACTTTTTTGTTGAGTCCAATAATACATGTAAGTTCTTTTATTGTATTTGTTTTTCATAAAATAATTATAATATATAAACTAATTTCATAATCACAATAATTGTAGTTTCAAAATATGGTTAAACAAATAAAAATTAGAACTAAAAAAAGAAAGCTTCAAAATATAAACTATTTTTAATCTCTAAAAGATAGATATCTAACCCTATTGCTAGAAATTTTAGATTATGCCATATAAATTTTTTCTTTATATCACCAAATATTTTCAACTTATTTATATAAATAACGTCAATAACATGAAGAAGGAAGAATAAAAATAAAAAAATTTAATTATAATAGCACCTAAAAAATTAGTTCTAAATTTAATCTAGACAAAAGAAAAATAAAAATTTTATATATAGTAAAATAAAGGGTAAAGTATACTTTTTGTTCTTGAAGTTTGACAAAAGTTTTAAAAATACTCCAAGTTTTATTTTGTTTCAATTTTGTCCCAAAAATTTTCAATTTGCATCAAATACACCTTTGATGGCTAATTTTTCAAAAAATTTAAGACCGATTCAACAGCAATTTCATAAGAACAATCCCTCAACATAAATAAATTAATCATAATTTTCATGTATTATTGTTAGATTGGTCTTAAATTTTTTGAAAATTTAGCCGTCGAGGGTATATTTGATGCAAATAGAAATTTTTTCGGACAAAATTGAAACAAAATAAAATTTATGAGTATTTTTAAAACTTTTGGCAAACTTCAAAGGTAAAAAGTATACTTTATCCTAAAATAAAAGTAAATATTGTATAAATTGTATGAAGAATATAAAGAATAACAAAAATATAAAACAAAATAAAAATACAAAATATAAAAGAAGAAGAAATATTATTATTACCTTTTAATTGAAAGAAACGAAAGACCTACAAAACTTACAAAATAAAAATACTAAATATAGTTTAGTGGAATGAATTAAAAATTAAAATTAATATAAAAATGAATAAAATATTTCAAATAATTTTATACAGATGAAATTCTTTTCTATTTTAACGAATCCTGATTTTTTTAGGAGTAAAATATCAAAATTAATTGGAAAAAATAAGAAATAAAATCATATAAAGTGTTAAAGAGTAATGTTAGAACTTAGAAGATAAAAAATATAAAATATAAAAAAATAAATAAAAAAATAAAACACAATATTATTTGAACATTCTAAAGAGGGAAAGAAAATAAAATAATTATTTAAAAAAAATAAAAGATATGAGGAGTGTTAAATAGTAAATGAAAACCTACTAGAAAATTGTTTATTACAGATGGATTTATAGACAGATTTGGTCTATTACAAAAAAATTTTTGGTTACCGACGGATTTTAGGCATTGGTAAAAGCCTCGTCGAAAATTATTTACCAACGGATTTTTTCATCGGTAATTTACCGATAGATTTGCCTTTGTTATCGACAGATTTTCCTTCGATAATCATTCCCTCCATTTCGCTAAAAATGCCAGATTTTTTGATAAATTTTTTCTCACTAACTAGCGTCAAACTTTCTGACAAATTTTCTATCGGTAACTAGAGTCAAATTTTTTCAATTGATTTTTTGTCAGTAATTGGAGCATGAAAAATCATTCACAACCCTGGATACAGATGAAATTTCTGTCGGTAATTATTTCCCACAAAAGACACTAATTTTTCCAACAGAATTATTGATAGATTCTCTTTTCCGTTATGCTTATTCACTTTTTTTTTTGTTTTTGACGAAAATTTTCTCCCAAAATCTGTCTGTATTTTTGTGGGATAAAATCTGTCAGAATTATTCGTCTAAAATAAGTAGTTTTCTAGTATTGTTCTGAAAGATGTTATTGACAAAATAATCCCTGAATGATTTGAAAATGCGACAATAATAACTAATAATTATTATATTTTTTGTAAGTGACAAAAAACTTTTGTGTTTAGCAAATGGCTTATCCATTTTATTTGAATTTTTGTGATAATATTTGAATAAATATTTAGAAGATGTAAAAAAAAAAATTCAGAGCAAAATTTGATTTCTAGATTTTTTTTTCAAAAAAAAGTGATAATTCACAATAAAAAAACTTTTTAAAGAAATTTACTTGACAAAAAAATCAAATTTTAAGGATGAAAAGATCTTATTTATCTAATAATGATTGCAAAAATTTGTATCGAAATCTGATCTCTAAAGTTTTTTTTAGAATATATATTTAATATTTGATTTTTTTGTCACGTTTTTAAATATTTTGGGAGCTTTGTTAGTATCTTTTGGGATTCTTTTTATCAACGAGATAAACTTTTAGATACCATTTTAGTAGTTTACTCTTACATAAACGCAAGAATATGAGAATTATCGTATTTGTACAGGTGGGTACGGTAGTTAGCCCTCTTCTGTAGCTATAATTGCAACGTTATGACAGTCGGACCGAACCGACCAGTCAGGCCGGTACAATCGAAAAATAAAAAATATTTTCGATTCGATCCAATGAACAAAACCGTCTTTTCGAAACCATTTTAAGACTATTGAACTGACTAAAAACTAATCGGTTGGATTGAACCAAGGTCCAACTGGTTTTTTATAAATGACATTGATTTGGGGTTTTTTTTTTTATAAAAACAATGTGAATTGAAACTCACACACGTAGTCACGCCTAGGGGTGGCAAAGCAAGCCAGCCTACCCTGCCCCGTCAAAGCCCGCCATAAAATGGGACGGGCCGACCCACCCCGCCAAAATGATATGGGCTGAACTTGCTATCCTGCCCCGCCAAAGGGCGGAGTGGCGGGTTTACGGGCTGTCCCACCTTCTCTTTCTTATTTTTTTATTTTTTTAAATAATCTGTATTAAACATAATACAGTCTAGCATTCAAAATCAAAACAGTAATTCAGAGGACAAGCAAAATAAAAAAATGATGAAATAGAATGGAATCAAAAGAATTAGGGATAAGCAAAAAATTAGGAACAAATTAGCACATATAATGGAATTAAACGTTCTGCAAAGAACTAGTTTGATAACATTTTAACAGTAAAAGATAAAAAAGAGCTTCAACTGAATGAATTTGGAAAAATTGCTTGAGTTAGGGGTTAGCCAGTTGGGGGAGCGTTACCGCGACTGGGCTGTGATTGATGGATGAGATGAGACATAGAGGTTGCTGGTGCACGATGACGGCATAGGAGAGAAACAACTGGACGGAGGAGGAGGTTGGCTGCTGGGTGTCCTGGACAGAGGGGGATTGTTGCTGTTGGTGCCTGCTAGATTGAGAGAGAGAGAGCCTTCAGCATTCGACTTTACGGCTGTGACTTGTGAGGGAGAGACAGAGGCGAGGCCGCGACGGAGAAAGACGCAAGGATGCTGGTGGGCTACGAGATAGAGAGCCGAGTCGTCATTGCTGCAGTGATTCCATTGCTTTCTGGGCTTTGGGCTACTTCGATCTGAGAGGGAGAGAGAGAGAGAGTGTGTGTGTGAGTCATGAAGGGGAGAGAAGGAAGGTCGCTAATGCTTTGAGCTGCTGTGGCACTGCATTACTACTTGTGATTGCGAGAGAGAGAGAGAGAGAGAGAGAGAGAGAGAGAGAGAGAGAGAGAGAGAGAGAGAGAGAGAGAGAGAGAGAGAGAGGGGAGGGAGGTCGCCGACTCGCCGACATAAAGATTGAGGAGGGCAAGAGGAGGGAGGCTCTGCCTCTACGTGTGTTGTCCGTGTGAAAGTGGTGTAAAGTGAAACCCTAATCGTATAATGTGATATTTATGAGTGAACAAAAGTCCAAAATACTCTTAAAAAATTTTTATCAGCCTACCCTATCTCGCCAAAGCTTGCCAGTTTGGCGGTGCGGGTGGGCGGGTTTTCAAAAATTGGCGGGTTCAAAATCTCATCTTGGCCAGCCTTTTTTGGCGGCTTTGGCGGTTTGACCCGACGGGTTTGGCTTGTTTTGCCACCACTAGTCATGCCCTCCTCTCCTCAGTCTCACTCTCACCTCACCTTTAGGCTACATTTGTTTTGAGATACTATGACTAAAATGAGAGGACTGAGACTCAGTTGGCCTGAAATTGGAACTAAAATTTCAGTCAAAAATACAAAATTTTATTCCCTTTAGTACTTTCAAAAAGTGAAGATAGAAGACTGAAATTTTTGAAGATGAAAATTGAAATTTCACTAATAATTTCTAAGTGAACTACCAACCCGGCCCTTGTCCATTTCGCAGAATGACAACGCGACCCCTCAAGAAAAAATAATTCACTTCGGTCTCTATTCCCTACTTTCGTGACACAATGCAGTCCCTGTGGGTATTTCTCCGTTAACTCCGAACGAAAAATGCTGAGCTATCACAGTAAGCGTGTGTACTGGCACCTATCCTTGCTGAGGTGGATGATCACTGCACACATGGACACCTCAAAATGGTTAGAGGGTTAATTGTCCCCTTCCACATCAACAAAAAACGTCATTGTTTCAATGGGAGGAGACGTTTCACCTTTTGTTCACATTCTGGCATTCCATAAAAATGCTTCAATCTCCTCTCAGAATTACTAGAAAATCCTAGGGGAGAACCTTATTCATTTTCGTAACCATTGTTGATCTTGGGAAGGTAGAGTCTCATGTTGACATTGTTACTGGCGAGGATGCTGACAAAGCTGACGTCGTTGTTGTTGGCGAGGTCTGACGGCGATTGGAGGAGTTCATTGATGGTGCTTGTCACGGTCGAGGTTAGTCCCGTTCTTCATGTACCTCTTTGTCTCTTGTGTTTTATGTGGTCCTATTAACTGACTCTGACATACCACCATTGATGTTTGCAACCCACTTGTGGTCCCGGATAAAGAAAACATAAAATCTGATTAATTATTTATTAAATAATTTTTTTCCTAATTAAAGTAATTCCCAATATAAGTACTCAGGTTTGAGAATATATTATTTTATAGGACATTAGAAAATCTAGAAACAGATTCCAATAATTTGGATTGTCATGAAATTAGGAAAATTGAAATTTTTGTTAACCGTTTGTTGTTTTGATATGCCATTAAGATTCTAATACATATATATTTTTTGCAGATGTCTGAATATTTAATTATTCTTGTGTTTCATCACGGGAAGAGATTTCAGAGAGATTCTGAGAGAGATCTTTGCTACTTGTATGAAAAGTGAAGAGGTTTTCCACAATGGACCTTGATTATGTTAATTTCTTTGACTTTGTGACATTGTTTAAGGAGTTAGGTTACACAGGGTATAAAGAGATATTTTGGCTTGATATGAGAGCACCCAACATGGAAGCTAGTCTCCATGTCATTAAAGGGGATATATAGATTAATCAGATGAGGAAAAATAAGTTGATGAATAGGGACACTGATAAATTATATATTTATTTTGATCACGTAGTGGATCTGCCTGAAGTAATTGATGAAGGTTTATCTTTTGAGACTGTTATAGTGAGTTCATCATCATTTTCTTTTGACGATGGATATGAGACTATAGAAGATGAGCCCTACAAGCCTCCTCCTCCTAGATATGAGACAGATGATAGTAGTAGTGATGAAGAAAAAAGAATTAATAAGAAGAAGAGAGGGCCAAAGAAATCAGTGTCAGGTAAGAAGAAAGTGAATGAAGAGGTTGCTGGTTACGAGACAGATGACGAAGACAGTGATGAGGAACTTAGAAACACAGAAGGTGAGGGGAGAAAAAGAGTATCACCTAAGAAGAAGAGTGGGGGAAATAAGGCTTCTTCATCTGGTACTGGGCCTAACCTGACACAAAAATTGCTAAGAAGAGGACCTGTAGAAAACATTCAGGTGTTAGAAGAAGACATATACTATGGGATGTGATGTCTAATAGAAACATGGAAGGTCAGAGTTCTGGGTCTGGGCCAAATGTTGGGAACCCACAAAGAGGGTAGAAACATGGGCCTGTAGGAGGGACAGAGGATGGTGAAGAAATTAATGTGGGTCAAGGGCTTAATGAGTATGGTCCGGTTCCAACCAATGTAAAGATGGATAGTGACTATGATAAACCATATGAGTATGAGAGTGAGGCCTTTAACAACCCAATTTCTTCAGAAGACGAGGGTAAGACAACATATAATGCATTTGATGAGGATACTGAATATGGTGAGGTTGAGTTCAAGGTTGGCCAGATGTTCCCAACAATGGGCCTTTTCAAAAAGGCACTAAAAGACTATTTTGTTCATGAAGGAAAGGATGCCTTATACATTAAGGATGAAAAGCATAGATTGAGTGCAGCATGTGCAGCTGAGGGCTGTCCTTGGTTAATATTAACTTCTTGGAATTTTGCGAGTAGATGTTTCTAAGTGAAGACTTTATTTGATGAGCATACTTGTGCTAGGGACTATGGTAGCAACATGGCTAACCGGGGTTGGGTTGCTTCTAAACTAATTAAAAAGCTACTCATTCAACCCGACATGAAACCAAGACATGTAATAGACCATATGATAGAAGAGTATAATATCTAATTGAACCCAAGAATGATTGCAAGGGCACTTAAAGTTGCTAGGGAAGTTGTAGTTGGTAATGCTAGGGCTCAATATGAAAAGGTGCATGATTATCTGATGGAACTACATAGGAGTAATCCCGGATCAATAGCATTAATGGAGACAATTCCTCAATCAAAGTCTTTTTCACTGTTTGATAGGTTGTACATTAATTTGGGTGCATTTAAGAAGGATTTTAAAAGGGCTGCAGTCCTTTTATCGAACTAGATGGTTGTTTCTTGAAAAGGTACTACGGTGGCCAGCTTTTGAGTGCAGTGGGGCAAGATGCCAATAACCAATTTTTTGTCATAGCCTATGCAGTCGTTCCTAACGAATGCAAACACACATGGAAGTGGTTTTTGACACTGTTACAAGAGGATTTGGGAGATATGACATAGCTTGGATGGAATTTCATTTCGGACCAACAACAGGTCACATGTTAACTATTTTATATTTTCTGGTTACTAGTGGATGCTTGATATTAACTTATTCTGTTCCTAGTGGTTGCTTGATATTAAGTCATATGCATGAAGGTTGCTACCTTATTATTCATAGCCTACTAGTTGCTTGATAATAAGTTATATGCATGAAGGTTGCTACCTTATTATTCATAGCCTAGTGGTTGCTTGATAATAAGTTATATGCAAAAAGGTTGCTACCTTATTACTCTGTTCTTGGTGGTTGCTTGATATTTACTAATATGATTGCATGATACATGAAGAGTTTGGAGTTAGCCATAAAAGAAGTAATGCCTAATGCACACCACAGGAACTGCGTGCTTTGTATCTGAAAAATTTTATCAAGCATTTCAAGGATAAAAAAAACTAAACAAATGGTGTGGGAATGTGCATGATGCACAACATTTCAAGAGTTCAATAGTGCAATGGCGAAAATGAAGCAAGTGAATGTGGGAGCTTGGGAGTATCTTCAAAGGTTTGAGCCTATAGTGTGATCAAAGGCCTTCTTTAATCATGGGCCCAAAGTCAATAATATCACGAACAATATGTGCGAGGTTTGGAATGCCAATATTGTCAAATACAGAAAAAAAAAATCAATTTTGACGATGTGTGAAGACTTACGGTGCTACCTGATGAGAAAAATGGCCACACACAAGAAACAATTGGAGGCTTATTCTGATTAGCCCCAGTACAACAGAAGAAGCTAGATGAGTTTATCAAGGCCAGAGTCAAGAAGTGGAGAGCAATTTGGGTTGCAGACAACAATAGAGTTCTTTTTAAGGGGCATAAGGGAAGCCACAAGGTTGGTGTAAATCTGCAGCAAAGGACCTATACCTACAATGTTTAGCAACTCACTAGTATTTCTGTTCCCTATCTAAATGTTGATATATATTGTTTCCCTTATTATTTCTAAACTAAAATATTGTACACTGCTTCAGGAATGCCTTGCAGGCATGCAGTTGTAGCCATGTACAAGATTGGGTTAAGGCCAGAGGAGTTTGTGCATAAGTGGCTGACCATGGAATCCATAAGAGCCACTTACAAAATTTGCATCAAACTTGTCAACAGTGAAGAATACTGGTGTCCAACATCTGCTCTACCATGTGATCCTCCACCAATAAAGAGACCTGCACACAGCCCAAAAATGAAGAGAAAGGTGAACTCTGTTGAGAGAGAAATGCACACTAACAAAGCAAGGAAGACTTTTGAAGTCACATGCAGTAAATGTGGACAAACTGGTCATTGTTACAAGACAGGCAAAAATGAAGCAAAGGACCCTAACTAGGCATGACTAAGAAGGAGAGAAGGGCTACTAAGAGAAAGGACGTAAAGATTATAGTTGTTAATGACTCAAGCCAGAACATACCACATGTATCTTAGGGTTTAATTTGTCATATTATACACATTGTTAGGGTCTTAAGTGTCTTGTAATTTAATAGTAAAGGTTTCATTTGTCTGATTTATGTTTGGTTATTCATATCATTAGGATCAGGAAGAGGAGGGCACCAATGCTAATGCAGCTCAAATGGATCCTTTGGTAAATATTCTTTCATGTACAATGATATTGTTGATATTTTTTGTTTAACTATAAAGTTGTTGTGCTAGGCAAAAGCAAAGAAACATAAGAAAAAGTAACCTAAAACGGTTGGAAGGGAGAATCCTTCACATGCTCAAGATCAGATAGATGAGATACAACGGTCACAAACTGCACCACAGGCAGAAGAGGTAAAGTTGTATGATGATATTACTGTTACCCATGTTAAATTCAAGATATCTAAATATCTAACTTGACTTAGCCACCACCACAGCCTTGTTGGGAATAAATAGTATGACCACAATCCAATCAATCATGTATCAAATAATTTGTTGTTATTATTATTATATTAAATGTTAATATAATAAGGTCCTTGATTAAATTTAGAGATTTATCATTGTGATAGTGATCATAATATTGAGAGATAAATCTTTTATAATTTAATCTAAATTATCCTTGGTCATAAGATTATTAGAAAGGACATTATAATCCGGAAAGATCATATATATATATATATATAATGGTCTTCATTGGATGAAGATTAATAGATCTCATTTATTAAATTATATATATAGATGGTGCATATAAAGATATGACCATTGAAATGACTCACTTTGAGAATTTCTAAGGTTAAAATTACCGTATATTTGTCAATAGGATATTTTCAAAATGAACATAATAACAGAGTTCCTTTGACTTGTGACTATCATAGTAATTAACAATATATTTATTATACTTTGATTCCGGATACCTAATACCCTAGGGTACTAATTGAATGGATATTGGATATGATTTAAATACTTATAGAATTAATGATTAGTCAATAAGGAATCCATCAACTCTCGGTAAAGAGTTTGAGCTCTATGATTATAATGACTGAGATGAATAAAACTTTGGCCAAGGGGATTGAATGAATGAAGAAATGAGTTTCATAAATCATTCACAGTTCATTATAATAATGGTTACAAGTTAGAGTTTGACAATTAAACCATACTCTAAGGGTCAACCAAGAGCTGAAAAGATGGAAGGAATTATACTTTGTTCTTATCAAGTTCTTAGTAAAAATATATATTACTTCATACTATCGGGTCGTTGAGGAGTGTTGCTAGATGCCAACTGACGAGCGGAAAATTGTCGATTAAGAATTTATAATAAGAACAGCATTGCAAGTACATTTCTTAACCAACAAAAATTCCGCTTATCAATTTAGAAAGAGTTGTCACAATTTAAGAATAAAATACTGGGAGTAGAAATCCCAGGTCGTCTCCCAACGAGTTGACAAAAGAGTGCTATTTTATTGGTTAGGAATTTTTTCGAGAAATTTTAGAATTGGAGAATAGAAAAATAAATGATTATAAATTAAAGCAATGAAAATTAGCAAGAGAATTTATATAATCAAAATAAAAAACCTTGACTGGGAGAAGATTAATTGGAAGTTCTATCCTTGTTGAATTCTCCCAAGTGTAATAGTAAGAGGTTGTTATTTTTACTTAGTTAACCCTTACCGAATAAAGGAAAGTCAAGTAATTGAGCCAACTCTTATTCACAAATCCTAATCCTCTCCTATGGAAGGATTATCATTAGTGACTAGAGAATTGGCCAACAATTTCCAATTAAAATTAACACTTGAGTATTCCAACTCAAGGGTCTCCTACTAATCAACTCCCAAGTCAAGTTGGGAGTCTACTCCATTAACATGAATGCCATTCTCATAAACGATAAAAGGGAAAAAGAGAAGGCATGGAAATTCAAATAAAACAATAACAGAAAATTAATTAAAGGTAAAAACAATTTTTTGCATTAATAAATTCCAAAACCATAAACATCCATATCTGAACAGGGTTAATGGGTGATTAAAAGAGTAAGGGAATAAGAGAACAAACTAGAATAACGGAAACTTCAACGGAGGTAATAACTCTTCTCAGTATCCAAATCAAAAGCATAAAACTCTAAAACTTTGAATATGAAGAACCCTAGAGGAAGCAGTGTTTTCTCTCTAAGATTCAGAACTAAAACTAAAAACTGTGTAAAAAGTGAATGTGTCAATCTGTGTTGAGTCTCTGCTTGTCCCTGGCTCTAGTCTGTGTTTCTGGGCCAAAATCTGGGTCCAAACTCAGCCCAAAATCGCCCCCAGCGTCTTCTGCAATTTCTGCACGTGGCGCATGTCACGCGTACGCGTCAGTCACACGTACGTGTCGATGGTCTTTTTCGTGTGTCACGCGTACGCGTCAGGTATGCGCACGCATCGCTATGGAGTGCACCAAGTCACGCGCACGCGTCATGTACGCGCGCGCGTCGCTATGAAAATCTCCAGATCGTGCGCACGCGTGAGATACGCGTACACATCGATGCTCGCTGGTCAGCTCCTTAGTTTCTTGTGTTCCTTCCTTTTTTGCAAGCTTCCTTTCTATCCTATAAGCCATTCTTGCCCTATAAAGCCTGAAAACACTTAACACACAGATCACGGTATCGAATGGTACAAAGGAGAATTAAAATATATACAATTTAAAGGCTTGGGAAGCAAGTTTTCAACCATAGAACAAAATTGGGAAGGGATTGTAAAATCATGAAAATTGTATGAATAAGTGTGCAAAGACTTGATAAAAACTACTCAAATTAGCACAAGATAAACCATGAAATAGTAGTTTATCAATCTCCCCACACTTAAACATTAGCATGTCCTCATGCTAAGCTCAAGGAGACCAAAAGAATGAATTGGGAAAAGTAGGACTCATGAAATGCAACGTATATATGATTGCAACTATATGCTAAGATGTTTCTATCTACTTGGTTAAAGGTAAACAAGTTCTCCAAGACAAACATAAATCAGATTTCACTAATTCAAATCATACAGTAAAAGGCAAGTAAACTTGTAAGAAGACAGCTCATGAAAACAAGGAACATAGAATCAAGCATTGAACCCTCACTGGAAGTGTATATGCACTCTAATCTCTTAAGTGTCTAGGGTTAATCCACTCTACTTTTCTCTAGTCATGCTTTCTAAAACTTGTTCTTCATCTAACCAATCAACAAATATTTAGTGTACAAATGCAAACATCATGAGGTATTTTCAAGGTTGTAATGGGGCTAAGGTAAGGGTGAGGATACATGTATGGCCAAGTGAGCTGTAAACTGAATCTTTGACTAACCTAAGTTCTCACCTAACACACACACACACACACACACACACATACTCTATATAATTCTAAAATCATGTCTAGCTACCCATAATCTCAGTTTTGTATGTTTCACATACTCATATATCAAATTTTCTTTAATCTCACCACATATGCATTGATCTTTTATTAAACTTAACATTGGGGTAATTTTGTCCCCTATTTATTTATTTATTTTTTAAATTTTTTTAATTTTTTTTGGTAAACATGAAAGCAAACATAACATATCAATGCATATGGTTTTTCTGGTTTCATATGAGTATGCACCCAAATTCCCAATACTTTTGTCAATAAAACACAACATAATTTCACCAACCCAAGTTTCCACAATTCTCCACACTTGATTGATACACAATCTCTATCTTAAGCTAACCAAAGATTCAATTGGGGTAATTAATTGTTTTTCCGCTTAAGACTAGTGATGTGGTAATATAAAGAACAAATGGGGATTAAAAGGCTCAAAGTGGCTAACAAGGGTAATTGAAATGGTAGGTATTTGGGATAAGTGAGCTAATGACAATTAATGGCCTCAATCATATGTATGCATGCAAATATACTAAACAATGGACATATAGAATGGAACAAACTATAGATTGCAATTATAGAGAAGAAAACACACAAGAATAAAAATTATGGGTAAATAATGTAACCATATAATTAAGCTCAAATATCACAGGTTGTGTGTTCTTAGCTATAAACCATGTTCTAAATTACAATCTTCAAACAAGTTTAACAAAAAAATTTTAATTTAAATTAGTGAAATGCTATAAACTAGGGTCTTGAAAAGAAACTCATCACTTTAACCAAGCAGAACATACATGCAAACAATTATTATCATGCAATCTATCCTATCTAACAAAATAAAATAAAATATAATATTAGTGTTAAGAGAGAGAGATTACCTTCGGAAGTCAAGGACTGACCTCCCCACACTTAAGGCTTGGCACGGTCTTCCGTGCCATCAGTAAGGAGCAAGGTAGGGCTGGAAGTATCGCCTCCGCTGGCTGGTTCGCCATGGCTCCCTGTGCTACTGGATGGGGGGAGTCCGGGGTGTCCTTCGGTTCCGGAGGTGGGTGGACACCAACTATGTGCCCACACGCGAGCCTCCAAGGTAAGTGATTGGGCTGAGATGCCCTTGGGTTTTGACCGATGCTGCCCATAGATCCAGGTGCTGCCGAGTTGGGCTATAACTCCAAGGACACTAGCCCAGTCGAACTAATACATCTGGCGCTTAAGAGAGGCTTCTTGATAAGCATCCAATCCCTCTGGGCTAGGTGGAACATCCAGTGCTCACTGTATGGCACTCTCAGAGACAGGGACTTGCTTCTGACGAACGTAGACAGTTTGCAGGGTAGGAGAGTAGAAGCTGGAGTAGAATTCAACTACCCATGATAAGTTGACCGCTCGCGGCTACCTCCTCAAAAATCCCCACTGTCTCCTCTCGATGTGGGGCTCCACAAAATCAACAAAGTGTGTTGGATCAATGAGTAGATGTTCATTATTGTAGTTCCTCTCAGCTAGGATGGGGAACATCTGCTCACAGTAACAGTTAGTGAACCGGGTGGAGTCCCGTGCGGGAAAGGCTTTCTCTGCTTCATCAACTTTAATGATCCTCTTTACCCGCTTTGTTGGCGGCTTGACACTGGTAGATGGTGGCGCCTTAGCCGGTGCTCTCTTGGTTCCTCTCGTTGCTGGTGTCTTCTCAGTGGCCTTCTCTTTTCCTTTCTTGGTACCCATGCCTAAGGAAGAAAGAAAGAGGAAGACTATTAAACATAAATAACTAAAAACCGGAGGGAGAAAATTCCAAGTGATAATGAATGCCAAAGAAAAGATAATAGCTTAAATACATGGTAGCTACAACATGTAGGTAAGACATCAATTAGAATCAAGAAGGTAATTCAGAATAATTAGATGCAAGAGGGTAAAAGCATGCAAGTACTAGGCATGAGAAGCATAACTCAAGCATCAATTTATTAAATGTGTCAAATAAAAAAGCACTTGTATGATGACAATTGTGAATGATAATCCCAAGTACATGTGGAGTACAAGTGTTGTGAAAAAGAGGAATTAAATTGTAAGAGTAAAATAAAATAGGATTCAGAATGCCATGAGAGTGTTTTCACAAACACTTGGTGTGCAAGTTAAAATAGGAATGAAAATAATGGATCCAAATGTATATGAGAGCCAATAATTACATGTCAATTGTCAAATCACTCCTCATAGTATCCACAAGCTCTATGATAATGAGGTAATGCCCAAATAAAACTCCAACACCAACATAAAAAACAATGCATGATAAAGGAATAAAAAAGAAACCATAAATAACTAAGCTAAAAGAAAAATTGAGAAGAAAGAAAAATAAATAAATGTAATAATTTAAAGAAGAACGAAAGAGTAGAGGGAGAGAAGAAAAGAACCTGAGGTGGAAGATGAAAAAGGGAGGAAGAAAGTAGTAGATAGTAAGAAGGAATAATGAAGAAAGAAGGAAGGAGAAAGAAGGAAGAAAGAAGTAGGAAGGAAAAAGAATTAGGATTGGGGGAGGGAATAATTAAAATCTGGCAGTGTAGTGGTTTAATCGTGCGTCGCATGCGACGCGTACGCGTGGGTCGTGTAAAATTCAAGCGATGCATAAGCAGCCCCGCACACGTACAACTCTCGGGTTGAAACTCATGAGATCCAAAAAGACATATGACGCGTGCGCGTCAGGTACGCGCATGCGTGGATGGGGATTAAGTGAAAATGACGCGCACGCGGCAGGGATGCGTACGCGTGATGAAGATTGTGCTTCTAGCAAAATTCCAGCCCCAAGCCATCACAACTCTCTGGTAAAACACCCATTTACGCCGATTTCCAGGATCACGCGTACGTGTCAGGGACGCTTATGCGTGGGTTGCTGAAAGCGCAAGCGCCGCGCACGCGTAAGGTATGCGTACGCGTGGCCTTGCTTGTGCGCAAAGCAAGCTTCCTTCATCACTCCCGCGCAACTCTCTGGCCAATTCCTTGGTGTTGCGAAATCACGCATGACGCGCATGCGCCAGGGATGCTTGTGCGTCGAACACCCCTTTTTTTTATACAGAATGCAGGTGGTTATGCAGAAATTATGAATGAACACTGATAAAAATAAAATAAAATAAAACTAAGAATAAAAATGGACGATCATACCATGGTGGGTTGTCTCCCACCTAGCACTTTGCTTTTATGTCCTTAAGTTGGACGATCCACAAGCTCAGTCTGCTTCAGTTGGTGGATCCTCCAAGAGGAAGACCTCTAGCTCTTTATTGTCCTTCATTTTCTCACCATGATATAGCTTCAAGCGATGTCCATTGACCTTAATGCATTTGGAGCTTGAAGGATAACTCAGGTGGAAGACTCCGTATGGCTCTGCCTTCTCTACTCTGTAGGGACCTTTCTCAACCTTGAGTTGTAAAGGAGAACCAGCTCCCCAGGTCTGAACTCTCTTCTCTTGATATGCTTATCATGCACAGCCTTCACCTTCTCTTTGTATAGTCTGGAGTTGTCATATGCTTCGAGTCGAAGGTTCTCCAGTTCTGCTAGTTGCAGCTTCCTTTCAACACCAGCTTTCTCAAATCCTATGTTGCATTCCCTTACAGCCCAGAAAGTCTTGTGTTCTACCTCTACTGGAAGGTGAGAAGCCTTTCCGTAGACTAGGTGGAATACTCATCTCGATGGGTGTCTTGTACGCTGTCCGATAAGCCCAAAGCGCGTCTACAAGCCTGGTGCTCCAGTCCTTCCTATGAGGCTTGACAATATTCTCCAGTATGTACTTTATCTCCCTGTTAGACACCTCGGCTTGCCCATTAGTCTGAGGTTGGTAAGCTGTTGCTACCTTGTGAACAATGCCATGTTTCTTCAATAGACCTGTTAATCTCCTATTACAAAAATGAGTGCCTTGATCACTCACGATTGCTCGTGGTGATCCAAAGCAACAGATAATATAATTTCTAACAAAAGAGACAACAACGTTAGCATCATCAGTACGGGTAGGAATTGCTTCCACCCATTTAGAAACATAATCTACAGCTAATAATATGTATAAGAAATCACTAGAGTTTGGAAATGGACCCATGAAGTTAATGCCCCAAACATAAAAAATTTCACAGAATAACATAAGTTGTTGGGGCATCTCATCCTTCTTGGATATATTCCCAAACTTTTGGCATGGAGAGCAAGATTTACAGAAGGCAGTAGCATCCTTAAAAAGAGTGGGCCACCAGAATCCACAGTTTAATATTTTTCTAGCTGTTCTTTGAGGACCAAAATGTCCACCACTCTCAGAGGAGTGGCATGCCTCTAAAATTGACTGGAATTTTGATTGAGGCATGCACCTTCTAATTATCTGGTCAGCACCATACCTTCATAAATATGGGTCATCCCATATATAATATTTGGACTCGCTTTTCAGCTTGTCCTTTTGATGCTTAGTAAAATTAGGAGGGAAGGTATGGCTAACTAAATAATTAGCTATAGATGCATACCAAGGAACTACCTCAGATATTGCATGCAAGCTATCAAATGGAAAAGCATCATTGATAGGAGTGGAGTCACTCTTAATGTGCTCTAGGCAACTCAAGTGGTCCGCCACTAAATTCTGGGAACCACTTCTATCTTTGATTTCTAAATCAAATTCTTGCAGCAACAATATCCAACGTATTAACCTTGGTTTGGACTCTTTTTTAGCTAACAAATATTTTAGATTTGCATGGTCTGAGTATACTACCACCTTAGTACCAAGTAAGTAGGCTCAGAATTTATCCAGAGCAAAAATAATAGCTAGAAGCTCTTTTTCAGTGGTAGTATAATTAGACTGAGCAGCGTCTAAGGTTGATGAGTCCATATTTGACGATATATTTTAGCTTAAATTGGATGGATTTCATCACATAAACTCACACTTATTCACCAAAATAGCATACTTTTATGTTTGATCCCTAAATTGGACATAAATGTGGAAAACATGCTCTTTTGCACTTATTTTGACTAATTTTATTTCGTTTACCTTCCATTCGATACCTTGATGTTATTTGTGAGTGATTTCAGATGAATAAGATAGAAACGGCTTGGTGGAAATGGAAGAGGAGCATGCAAAAAGGGAGAAAGCATGAAGAAAACAAAGGAAAAGAGCACAACCATCGAATTAGAGCCACGCGTGCGCGTGAGCCGCGTCACGCGTCCAGACAAGCATCGCCTAGTGTGTGTGCGCACAGCTACTTATGTGTACGGCAGGAAGGGATTTTCGCGAAATGTGCGGATGCACACATCTGTGCATCCGCACAGGTCCCAGCGCATGCCTCCATTAAAAAGTCACGTGCTGCGCGGTTTTGGGAGTCTCTAGGCCCATTTCTGAAGTGATGAAGGCTGGTTTGAGAGGCTATATTAAGGGTAATGCAACACATATGAAGGGAGAGCCATCTTAGAATAGGAAAAACACATAGCAGGAGTAGGAGTAGTGTAGATTAGGTAATTCTCTCTTAGGGTTTTAATTAGGGTTTGTAGCATTTTATACTTCAAGTTTGATTTTGGATTATAGCAATTGCATTGTAAGTATTTCTTTAATTTCTCTTTTAATTACATTACTTGTTCTACACTTGCTTTTGTTTTCATCTCCTTTGTTCATATTTTCATAGTCTTGCAGTTTTGGATTCCTAGTTGTTTAATTTGATGTTTGATGGCATTTATATATTTGTTTGAGTTGCTTTTATTGATTTTGTTCATTTATGGTTCATATCCTTTACTATTTTCCCAATTTTGCCATGTTTTATGTTTATGCCTACTATATGTTTGATAAAATGCCAATTTTGATTATGGGGTAATTTCCACCCCTTGGCTTGGGAAAAATGAGTTTATGGATTACTAGAGCAATAATGGCCAACATTTAGTGATAATTCTTGGAAAGTTAGTTGATTCTTGTTTCCATTAAAGCTAGCCTTTTATCAACTAGTTTGGTAAGTTGGTTAGAACTTATAGATTAAGGTCAATTATTCTTGCTTGACTTACTCTTCGATGTTTGGGGTTAAGTAGGCGAGATTAACTTTTGATAATTATCATAGTTGTGGTTATGGCAAGGAAGGGATTCCATGACTCATCCCAAGTCAAGGTTTCATTTATGTTTTGAACCACTTTTCAATCACTTTATAGTTTTACTTGTTTATATTACATACATAGTTCTTTAGTTCTTTCATTACTTTATTAGTTGTAATTTTGCCTTGTTCTTTTATCTCTTTATTTCTCTATTGCTTTCTTATCATTGAAAACCCCTTTTGACCATCACAACCAAAATTGTGCATTCGTTGGCATTAGTTCCTAGGAAAGACGACCCGGGATTTAAAACTCCCAGTTATTTTGCTTTGAACTGTGACATCTTTAGGATTGAATTTTGATTGAGAGGATCCATTGCCGATTTGGACTATACTCACAACGGAATTACTTTATCTAGTCTTTCGAATTGGCATAAAAATCTCTTCTATCAAATTGGCGCCGTTGCTGGGGAGCTAGCGTCATGAGTGCTATATTTTGGTTGTTGTAAATATGTCCATAGTTTGAATAGATACTTTTCGGTTGCTTGTTTGCTTTTGTTGGTAATTAGGATTTTATTTGTTTTGTTAATTGATGTCTTTAGTTTTTATTTTCTATTTCCTCTATGAGTTATCACCCTCTTGGTTTGGAGTTTGGTTGTTATCATTTTGTAGGGCTTGATAACTTCAATTTTGGATTGCATCATGGGATTGGAACATCTATTTTGGGAGGAGCAACCTCCTCCATACTACAATGAACCATACCCTTCCCAATGCACATACCCAACCCTAGGATATGGTGGGTTCCACTATGACTATACACCTCCACCACCATATGTCTACAACCCATACCCTCAACACAACCCTCAATCTCCACATTTTCAAACACCGCACCAATACCAACAACCACATTCTAACATACCACCTCTAAACACTTACCAACATGAACTACCTCCCACATATCCAACCTTCTTCCCAACCAATGAACCTTCCCTCTAACCTAATTGTGAAGCTTTTCCACCCTTGGCCCAAGAACCACAAGACCTTCAAGCCTTTTTCCAAGAGCAAGAAGGATTCTGAAGAACTCAAGGGCAATTCATGACAACCATAGCCGAAGCGGTGAACCGCTTAGTCCTTTTACGCTCATCCGATCAAGACACTTCTCTTGAAAAATATGAAGGATCAACTAAAGAATTGAGTGAAGAGGAGAATGTGGAGCTTCAAGGGAAAGAAGAAGAGTTGGGTCATGACATGTAACAAGAGGGAGAAAGAGGAGTATGTGAACCGGAGGAGAGAAAGAGAGAATTGAGGGAGATTGATCAAGATGAGGATTCCATCATTAAGGATTTATTGTCCTCCTTGATCAATCCCCTTAAGGACCCCAATGAACCTCTTCCCCTTGAGCTTAAGAAAGACATGGAGGTAGACTTCTCACAACCTCCATGTTATGATATTAGTGATGGGGAGGAGGAGGAAGATGTTGGTAAGGAAGGAGTTGTCAACCAAGAACATATTGAGTGGGTGGCAATTTCACCTATGAGCTTCATTGGTCCCCATCAATATGCTATCTTGGAGACGTACTACCAACTCATGGTTTTTCTTGGATTGGTGAGTGGTGGAGAAAGGAGTGTTGGTAGCCAAGGGACTCTAAGGATCATCAAGAAGGTTAATTCAAGAATCGGAGTTCAAGCGGTGTCTAGAGCGTAATTGGGTGATTTTGAGAGAATGTTGAGGTGCTACAAGGGTAGATTGATAGCTTGTCCATCCGGCTTGAAGCATAAAGATCAACAAGAAGGTGAGCGGATGCCTAGAATATGGGATCCCAGAGGAGAGTCAAAGACGAAGCATGGATGGAGGTTCAAGGAGGAGTGAAAACACAAGCCACCCTAGCTAGAGTCTCCTCAATAAGTCCAACTTAAGGACTCTAAACCAAAGTGCTATGTGAAAAATACCCCACCATGGTAATATCTTTTTTACCATTTCTCTTTGTTTATAGTCTTAGTTTATTGCATATTTGCTTGCCTTAGTTAGCTTAGGATTAGTTTAAATTTGAGTTTAGATAGGTTGAATTGTATATGGATCATAATTTTGTGATGTTTTGAATGTTTTTGGGTTGATATGTTGATGCACTAAGGGTTGGAACCTTGGTTTTGAAAAGAAGATTTTTTTCTGAAACAGGGCATCTGTGCGTACGCACCAAGCTGTGCGTGCGCACAAAACTGTGTTCTTCGCCACCTGTGTGGACGCACCAGCCTGTGCGTCCGCACGCACCTTAACATGCCCTCTGGTCGCAGCGCCATCACACATTGTGCGTGCGTGCTGCCCTGTTTTCTAAAAGTTGTGCGTGCGCACCGGCTTGTGCGTACGCACGCCTTGTCCCTTTTGTGCTCTCTGTGCGGCCTCACAGACGTGTGCATCCGCATGCAAGCTGGCAGCCCCTCTGGTGGGAGCGTAAGCACAACCTGTGCGCCTGCACCCCATACCCCTTTTCGCTCTTGTGCGAGCACACGGACCTGTGTGCACACGCACACATGATCCATCAAAAAAGAAAGAAAGAAGAGAGTCTTCTGTGCGCGCGCACACGCTCGTGCGTGCGCACACTCCTGCATCCCCGCTCTGTCCGGAGCGCTCGCACGACTTGTGCGGACACACCCCTCCCCTTTTCACCTAGTGTGCGTACGCACAAGTGTTGTTTTGGGCAAAATTTTTATTTCTTTTCCACTTAAGCCCTAACGCACTTCCACCCCCCTCCACCCCTCTCTTTTCTTGCTTTTTCCATGTTTTCCCTTTTGTTTTACTTAATCTTCATTGCATTTCATTTTTATTTTAGTTATTATATTAGTTTTACTTTAGTTGTTTCTATTTAAATAAGTTGCAAGTGTTTGTTTATTAGCGATACGGTTGCCTCTTGATACAATGCACTTATACTTTGCTTTAATATGCAAGTACCTAGTGGATTTAAATACTCTTGTTTTGATTATACCACTAGGAAAAATTATATAAGTGCATTGGATTAAGTGATTTGAGTTGAAATTACTTGTTCATCATGATTTTCATATTAAACATCATCAGATGTCCAGTACTTGTTCTTTGTTAATGCTTTGCATTTGTTTGAGTGACCTAACTTGATTCTTATCAAGCTTATCACTTTTTGTAACAAGTACCCTTTCATGTGACTTTTTCTTTATGCTTCGTGATGAATAGGTAGTTTTCGTTCATTATTGAATTGGCTGTTATTTATGGTGCTATTTTATATTAATCTTGCACTTTAACTTGCACAATTACAATAGCTAATATCTTAATCACTTAATTCACTTTCATAGTCACCTAAGGTTGCTTGTGCCTTAAGTTTTGCTCATTCTCCACTTGCAACCTAGGTTACCTAATTGAGGGACATATGGTAATTCTTTTGATTGTGTGATCCCCGTTTACCCGGCCAATGTGTGTTGTTCTAAACCGTGCACACTTAGAACACACACATTGCCATACCACACACATCTCACTTTTCCTCAATTCTGTTTATTTGTTTACTCAGCAACCGGAACCCCTGAGCCCACCAGTTGAAGGTGGAGGAGCGTAAAGCTTTATTCTCCCTGGATTGCGTTCATGCACGGAGGACCGTGCAATGCTTAAGTGTGGGGGAGAATTCGTCATTTTAGGGGCGTAAACTTTCTTTTCCGAACACTTTGCACTTTGTTTTTGTTTCTTTTTATTATGTTTCTTGTAGATATTTGGAGTGTTTTTTATTGTTGCATTGCATTTTCTTCATAGTTTATATCTATTGCATTTTGCATCTTTTCCATAGTATATATTTTATAGATAGGACTTGTGATTGGATGATGTGAATAGTATAGCACCTAGTTCAATTTTGTCCTAATTGTTCATGTTAGTTTTTTTTTTTTTTTTTTTTTTTTTTTTTTTTTTTTTGCGATGTTGAAAATTAGGAATAGAACTAGGAAAATTTTTTAAAAAAAATTTTTGCATCCATCACAACATATATGCATACATACATATATAGGAAATAATTTTGGTGAAAAACAACAAAGATTTTCAAGAATTTTGTTTTAGGGAATTCTATTGAATTAATTTGGAAAATTGTTTTTAAACTTGCTTGAATGAATTTTTGTGGAACATAGAAGAGAGAGAACAAAATACCTTGTGAGTTTTTGAGCTATAATGAGTGGTTACACATTTTAACCACTATTTTTGTTCATTTTATGCCGTATCTCTTCTATGAATGTGATCTTGGTTTTTCTTGATTCTTTATTTCTGATGTTTGATGCCTTGAATGCATTTAGCATGATTGAGGCCATTTTTGAATTAAACTCACTCACCCATATGGACTTACCCTTGCATCTACCTTTGTTAACCCCTTTTGAGCTTTTTAATCCCCTTTATTCTAATTATTAGCACATCACAATCCTAAGCGAAAAACTATGAATTACCTTGAATTGCATCTTTGATTAGCTTATGTTAAGGTGTGTGTGTGTCATTTAAGTGTGGGGAAAATTTTGGGAAGCATTGATAGAGAAAAATTTTGTTTTGGGTACTTATTGAAAAATTTGGAAAATGGCTGCACATTCATGTTTCAATTTGCTTTAACCATATTCATTTGTCATAAAAAAAATGAATAAGAAATGCATATGTGTTTTTAATAGAAACTAAGGCATGAATGTGAGAAAAGAAGTAATGGGTGGCTAGAATGCATTTTTTTGTGGGTAGATTGATATAGGTTGAGTTGGGTACTTGAGCTAATCAAAGATTCAATCCTTTAGTCCACTTAGCCATATACTCATCCTACCCTTATCCCAACCCCATTACAACCTTCTAAAGACCTCATGATACTTGCATACATGCATCAAATACTTGTTGATTGTTAGATGAAAAGCAAATTCTTGAAAGCATGATTAGAGGAGACTTGAGTGATTAAACCCCAAACACCGAGCGTTGAGAGTGTATACACACCTAGTGAGTGTTCGATCACTCAATTCTATGTTTCCACCCTTCTTATCATGCATTCTTGCAAGTTGCTTCTTTTTTATGAAACTTGAATCAATTCTCTAGATTTTGCTTGCATTGAGCTACTTCTTTGCTTTGCCCCAAATGTTTATACTTACTTGAAAATTTGATTGTTTGTCTTCACCAAATCAATAGGACATTATAGATAGATATATACAGATAGTATATAGCATAGTTGCATGCATGTAGGTAGATGCATTGAATAAGTTGCTTGCCCTTTTATCCTTCTCCTTTTTATGTGTTTAGCATGAGGACATGCTATTGTTTAAGTGTGAGGGGAATTGATGAGTCCATATTTGACGATATATTTTAGCTTGAATTGGATGGATTTCATCACATAAACTCACACTTATTCACCAAAATAGTATACTTTTGTGTTTGATCCTTAAATTGGACATAAATATGGAAAATATGCTCTTTTGCACTTATTTTGACTAATTTTATTCCGTTTACCTTCCATTCGATACCTTGATGTTATTTGTGAGTGATTTCAAATGAATAAGGTAGAAATGGCTTGGTGGGAATGGAAGAGGAGCATGCAAAAAGGGAGAAAGCATGAAGAAAACAAAGGAGAAGATCACAGCCAAGCGTGTGTGCGCACAGACATGCGTGCGTATGCATAGCCATCGAATTAGAGCCACGCATGCGCGTGAGCCGCGTCGCGCGTCCAGACAATCATCGCCTAGTGTGCGTGCGTACAGCTACTTGTGCATACGCACAGGAAGGGATTTTCGCGAAATGTGCGGATGCACACATCTGTGCGTCCACACAGGTCCCAGCGCATGCCTCCATGAAAAAGTCACGTGCTGCACGGTTTTGGGGGTCTCTAGGCCCATTTCTGAAGTGATGAAGGCTGGTTTGAGAGGCTATATTAAGGGTAATGCAACACATATGAAGGGAGCCATCTTAGAATAGGAAAAACACATAGTAGGAGTAGGAGTAGTGTAGATTAGGTAATTCTCTCTAGGGTTTTAATTAGGGTTTGTAGCATTTTATACTTCAAGTTTGATTTTGGATTATAGCAATTGCATTGTAAGTATTTCTTTAATTTTCCTTTTAATTACATTACTTGTTCTACACTTGCTTTTATTTTTATCTCCTTTGTTCATATTTACATAGTCTTGCAATTTTGGATTCCTAGTTGTTTAATTTGATGTTTGATGGCTTTTATATGTTTGTTTGAGTTGCTTTTATTGATTTTGATCATTTATGGTTCATAGCCTTTACCATTTTCCCAATTTTGCCATGTTTTATGTTTATGCCTACTATGTGTTCGATAAAATGTGAATTTTGATTATGGGATAATTTCCACCCATTGGCTTGGAAAAAATGAGTTTATGGATTACTAGAGCCATAATGTCCAACATTTAGTGATAATTCTTGGGAAGTTAGTTGATTCTTATTTCCATTAAAGCTAGCCTTTTATCAACTAGTTTGGTAAGTTGGTTAGAACTTATGGATTAAAGTCAATTATGCTTGCTTGACTTACTCCTCGATATTTGGGGTTAACTAGTCGAGATTAACTCATGAAAATTATCATAGTTGTGGTTATGGCAAGGAAGGGATTCCATGACTCATCCCAAGTTAAGGTTTTATTTATGTTTTGAACCACTTTTCAATCACTTTATAGTTTTACTTGTTTATATTACATACATAGTTCTTTAGTTCTTTCATTACTTTATTAGTTACAATTTTGCCTTGTTCTTTTATCTCTTTATTTCTTTATTGCTTTCTTATCATTGAAAACCCCTTTTGATCATCACAACCAAAATTGTGCACTCGTTGGCATTAGTTCCTAGGAAAGACGACCCGGGATTTAAGATTCTTGGTTATTTTGCTTTGAACTGTGACATCTTTAGGATTGAATTTTGATTGAGAGGATCCATTGCCGATTTGGACTATACTCACAACGAAATTACTTTATCTAGTCTTCCGAATTGGCATAAAAATCTATTCTATCAAAGGTCTTAGAAGCATAAGCAATTATAAAAGGGTCCTTACCTTCGCGCTGAGCCAGCGCCGCTCCTACTGCATGGTTGGAGGCATCACACATAATCTCAAATGGCTGGCTCCAGTCTGGTCCTCTCACAATCGGAGCTTGAGTTAAGGCGATCTTCAGTTTATTAAATGCTTCCATGCAGTCCTCACTCAGCTCGAACTCAACATCATTTTGCAGCAATCGGGATAAAGGCAATGCTACCTTACTGAAGTCCTTGATAAATCTCCGGTAGAAACCTGCATGACCAAGGAACGAACAGACTTTCCTCACGGAGGAGGGGTAAGGTAAACTAGAAATGACATCTACCTTTGCTGGATCTACAGAAATACCAGTATTAAAAATAACATATCCTAGAACAATACCTTGTTTTACCATAAAATAACACTTTTCAAAATTTAGTACAAGGTTTGAACTAACACACCTGTCTAATACTCTAGCTAAACTATCCAAGCAAAGGTTGAATGAATCACCATACACACTAAAGTCATCCATGAAAACTTCCATACAGTTCTCAAGAAAATCTGAGAAAATACTCATCATGCATCTTTGGAACATAGCTAGTGCATTACATAAGCCAAAAGGCATCCTCTTATATGCAAACGTTCCAAAGGGACATGTAAAAATAGTTTTCTCCTGATCTTCAGGAGCTATATAAATTAAAAAATAGCCAGTGTAACCATCTAGAAAATAGTAGTGTGATTTACCTGACAGGCGATCAAGCATCTGATCGATAAAAGGGCAGGGGGTAGTGATCCTTGCGAGTGGCCTAGTTGAGTCGCCTGTAATCAATGCACACCCTCCAAAAATTCTGTACTCTAGTTGCTATGAGTTCTCCCTGCTCATTCTTCACTGTTGTGACTCCAAACTTTTTGGGCACCACTTGTACTGGGCTAACCCATTCACTATCTGAGATGGGATAGATGATGTCAGCTTCAAGCAGTCTGGTCACTTCTTTCTTGACAACTTCTAAGATGGTGGGGTTTAACCGCCTTTGAGGTTGACGGACAGGCCTTGCTCCCTCTTCTAAAACTATCCGGTGGTCACAAACTTGAGGGCTGATGCCTACTATATCCGCCAAGCTCCACCCAATTGCTTTCTTGTGTCTTCTTAGCACACTAAGCAACTGCTCCTCCTGTTGGGAAGTGAGTTTTCTTGCAATAATAATTGGGAGCTTCTGATTATCCTCAAGGTAAGCATACTTGAGGTGGGGGTAGAAGGGGCTTCAACTCCATTTTCTGCTCATGGCTTGGTACTTGATCTTCTAGAGCCATTGGTGGTGGCAAGGTATCTTCAGTAAGCTCAGAGGGTTTCCCCACACTTGCACCTTGCTCCATGTGCATCTCTTCTGCTTCTTCTTGGTGAACTGTAGCTACAGTTTCATCAATGATGTCGCACTGGAAGAGGGAGTGATCTTCCGGGGGGTGCTTCATAGCTTCATCCAGGTTAAAGCTCATTGTTCTGCCATCTATCTCAAAAGAGTAAGTTCCTGAGAAGGCATCCAATTTGAACCTTGAAGTCTTCAGAAATGGCCTTCCAAGCAGGATGGATGATGGTCTTCCTGATTCATTAGGGGGCATCTCCAAGATGTAGAAGTTAATAGGGAATGTGAGCCCCTTAATGCTCACCAGCATGTCCTCAGCAATTCTAACCACCGAGATTATGCTTTTATCTGCCAAAACAAAACGTGCTGTAGACCTTTTTAAGGGAGGAAGCATCAAGGCATCATATACAGATAATGGCATAATACTCACACACGCACCTAAATCACACATGCAGTCAAAAAATTGTACACCCTCTATTGTAATAGTGACCATGCATGGACCCGGATCACTACATTTTTCTGGTATATCACCCATTAAAGCATAAATAGAACTACCTAGGGGAATAGTTTCTAAATCATGTATTTTATCTTTATTCATGAATAAATATTTTAGAAACTTAGCATACTTAGGTACCTGGCGAATGGCATCAAAAAGGAAAATTGTTACCTTAACCTTTTTGAAGATCTCCACCATCTTGGGGTCTAGCTCCGTCTGCTTTCTGGACTTCCTAGCAAGGTGTGTGAAGGGAATGGGAATGGCTTATCTTGTAACTGCATCTTCCTTTGATGCTCTATTCTCTGGTTGGCTGCTTCTTCTTCAACCATGTCTTGTGCTTCTTCCTCCTCTTCAACATCTTTTACCTCAACAGTGTCTTCAACTTGAATGTCTTCCTTTGAGCTTGGCTCCTCATGACTCCTCTCTTGCAGTGTGGTTCCAGACCTCAAGGTAATGGCATTGATTCCACCTTTGGGGTTGGGTAAAGGTTGAGAAGGAAGTGTACTGGAGCTTGAAGGTTGATTCTTGGCGGTAGTTAAGGATTCCATCCGGGAGAGGAGAGCTTGTATAGTGGAGCTAAGACCATTTATAGAAGAGCTAATCCTATTATGAATGTCTTGTTGTCCTTGCGCAAGAGAGTGAAGCATCTTATCATTAGAAGAAGAAGGGGGATAAGTAGTTTGAGGGGCCTGCTGTTGGTTGTTCTGAGGCGCTTGGGACTGCCTTTGGCGAGGTGCTCGGTAAGGCTAGTTTTGGTTCTACTGTCTGTTCTTGTTGTTCCACCTCTGATTTCCACCGTTGTCTTTGCCTCCTCGGTTGTAGTTGTCCCTCCACCCTTGGTTGTAATTATCTCTCCATCCTTGGTTGGAGTTGTCTCTCCATCCCTGGTTGGAGTTGTCTTGCCAACCTTGATTGTAGTTCCCACCTTGGTTATAATTACCGCCTTGTTGATAGTATCCTTGATTCGGGCGGTCATAGAAATTATGGGTAGCTGCCAAGGTGTTGTCTTCTTGTTGGAGCTGCAGATATTCATCGGTGTAATGAGTATAGCAAGCACATATTTCGCACACTTTCTGAGGGACTAACTGTTGACACTGTGGTTGTGGGGGAGGCTGAGGTTGTTGTTGATTCAGCTGTAACTGCTTCAGTATGTTGGTCATCTCTCCCAGAGTCTGCGTGAGAGCAGCAGTCTCACTTCTAGAGGAAACCTCTGCAATAGCCTTGGGATGGTTGTTCCTGTGCCTGGCATTCCGGGTAGACTCAGCTAAATCGGTGATCAGTTGCCACGCTTCTGTCGCCGTCTTGTACTTCTTCAGAGAGCCATTACTCGCAGCATCTAATGTAGTCTTGTCTTGAGGCTTCATGCCTTGTGTGAAATAGCTAATCAACACCAACTGGTCAATCTTATGGTGGGGACATGAGTCTAGGAGATTTCTTAAGTGTTCCCAATACTCGTAAAGAGTCTCTGATTCACCTTGAATAATGCAGGAAATTTCTTTCCTCAGTCTATCTGTAACTTCAGCCAGAAAGTATTTATCCAGGAATTCCCTTCTGAGCAGATCCCAATTAGTAACAACCTCTTCAGGTTGAGTGTAGAACCACTCCCTTGCCTTTCCCTCAAGAGAAAACGGGAAGGCAGACAGCAAAATAGTAGTCTCATCTGCACCATGACGCCTAGTAGTTGAGCAGGCTGTCTAAAAATCTCTAAGGTACTTGATAGGTTCCTGAGCAGGTAAGCCATAAAACTTAGGTATTAGGTTGATTATCACAGTCTTTAGTTCAAATTCTGCAGCCAGATTTGGATGACGCGCTATATACGGTTGCAGTGTAAAGTCGGAAGCTCCTGCTTCCTGGAGAGTAATCCTTCTGGGCTCCGCCATATTACCTGCACATAAATCAACAGAATTAGTAGAAGAGGAGCTTATTTCTTCCTCAAATGGTGCTTTAGATTCACTCTTGGATAAGATTGGTGAATTGGTAGTAACCACTTCACCACCCTCAGAGGCTAACTGACGCCGAGCTCGCCTAATACGTGAAATAGTTCTTTCGATTTCAGGATCAAATGCGGCTAAGCTCGAATCAGGTAGTGAACGCGTCATTCAATGAAAGAAACATACAGATCATGGTAATAAAATAAAATAAATATGCAATCATGTAAATTAAAATAAGAATATTTACACCAACCAATAATTTAGCACACTGTTGCAACTCCCTGGCAATGGCGCCAAAAATTAACGGCGGAAAATTGTTGATTAAGAATTTAAAATAAGAACAGCATTGCAAGTACAGTTCTTAACCGACGAAAATTCCGCTTATCAATTTAGAAAGAGTTGTCACAATTTAAGAATAAAATACTGGGAGTAGAAATCCCAGGTCGTCTCCCAACGAGTTGACAAAAGAGTGCTATTTTATTGGTCAGGAATTTTTCCGAGAAATTTTAGATTTGGAGAACAGAAAAATAAATGATTATAAATTAAAGCAATGAAAATTAGCAAGAGAATTTATATAATCAAAATAAAAAACTTTGACCGGGAGAAGATTAATTGGAAGTTCTATCCTTGGTGAATTCTCCCAAGTGTAATAGTAAGAGATTGTTGTTTTTACTTAGTTAACCCTTACCGAATAAAGGAAAGTCAAGTAATTGAGCCAACTCTTATTCACAAATCCTAATCCTCTCTTATGGAAGGATTAGCGTTAGTGACTAGAGAATTGGCCAACAATTTCCAATTAAAATTAACACTTGAGTATTCCAACTCAAGGGTCTCCTATTAATCAACTCCCAAGTCAAGTTGGGAGTCTACTGCATTAACATGAATGTCATTCTCATAAACGATAAAAGGGAAAGAAGAGATGGCATGGAAATTCAAATAAAATAATAACAGAAAATTAATTAAAGGTAAAAACAATTCTTTGCATTAATAAACCCCAAAACCATAAACATCCATATCTGAACAGGGTTAATGGGTGATTAAAAGAGTAAGGGAATAAGAGAACAAACTAGAATAACGGAAACTTCAACGGAGGTAATAACTCTTCTCAGTATCCAAATCAAAAGCATAAAACTCTAAAACTATAAATATGAAGAATCCTAGAGGAAGCAATGTTTTCTCTCTAAGATTCAGAACTAAAACTAAAACTGTGTAAAAAGTGAATGTGTCAATCTGTGTTGAGTCTCTGCTTGTCCCCTGGCTCTAGTCTGTATTTCTGGGCCAAAAACTGGGTCCAAACTCAGCCCAAAATCGCCCCCAGCGTCTTCTGTAATTTTTGAACCTGGCGCATATCACGCGTACGCGTCAATGGTCTTTACCGCGTGTCACGCATACGCGTCAGGTACGCGCACGCATCGCTATGGAGTGCGCCAAGTCACGCGCACGCATCAGTTACGCGCGCGCGTCGCTGTGAAAATCTCCAGATCGCGTGCACGCGTGAGGTACGCGTACGCATCGATGCTCGCTGGTCAGCTCCTTAGTTTCTTGTATTCCTTCCATTTTTGCAAGCTTCCTTTCCATCCTATAAGTTATTCCTGCCTTATAAAGCCTGAAAACACTTAACACACAGATCACGACATCGAATGGTACAAAGGGAAATTATAAAATATACAATTTAAAGGCTTGGGAAGCAAGTTTTCAACCATAGAACAAAATTAGGAAGGGATTGTAAAATCATGCAAATTGTATGAATAAGTGTGCAAAGACTTGATAAAAATCACTCAAATTAGCACAAGATAAACCATAAAATAGTGGTTTATCACCAACCTTGATTAGTAAATTTAGTATGACTAATTTACTACCTGCATAGTATTGAACCTATGGGGTCACATACTAACGAGTGTTCTAATCTTTGCTATAGAATTATTTAATTATTATTTTAATTTGATCAAATAAATAATTATATTAATTCAGATAGAATATTATTGTATTATTTGCTAGCACCAAAAATATAATAATAATATGATAATTGAGAATATTAAATGAGATTTGAGAATAATTAGTTATTATATTTCTAAATTTGAATTCTAAATTTGGATGAGATCCTAATTAATTCTGTTTCAAATTGAGTTATGATATGATTAATAAATTTGAAAGATTCAAATTTGAAATTAGCAACAAATCTCGTACTATATATATATGTATGCAAAGAGTAGACAAAAAAAAAAAAAAAACAGCAACATACAAGTGTTTTATTCCTCTACCTCTCTACACATAAATGTATGTGAGTGACGGAGGAAAAATGTCGGTAAAGATTTTCACAAAAATATCGCGTTGCAAGTATAGTTCTAAACCAACAAATTATCCTCGGTCAATGTTTAAATTGTTTGTCACAAATACAAACCCAATAAAATTAACCGAAGTATTTAAACCTCGGGTCGTCTCTCAAGGAATTGCAGGGAAGTGTATTTATTATTGGTTATGAAAAAGTATATTTTTTGGGTTTTGTAATAAGAAACAAGAAAGTAAAATGGCAAGAAAATAAACTAATAACTAAGAAAGTTCTTAGCAAGGATTGAGAATTAGAAATCCTATCCTCATTATCATCATCGATTGTGATGGTAAATGTGAATTGCCTTTACTTAGTTAATCTCTAACCGATGGAGGAAGGTCAAGTGCATACAATCAACTTGAGTTCACAAGTTCTAGTCAACTCATAGTGAGAGACTAGCTTCGGTGAAGTTCAAGCTAACCGACAATCATCAGTCACCAATCAACAAAAGACTTTTGATAACTCAAGAGTCTCTAAATAATCAATCCAAGCCAAGAACATAAAAATCTAAATTAAAATCCAACCAAGCATTTTATCAAACACTTGGTAGGTACAAAATAAAATCATGGTGAAATTGCAACAACAATAAAATCTGACAACTACCAATTGAAAGAAATTAACAATGACAACTGAAGAAAGCAATAACAACATGAACATATAAATTGCATTAACAAAGATCCAAAGTATCAAGAGTGCATAAACATAAGGATAACAAAGTGGAGGAAATAACAAGTAGAATTGAGGAACAAAGGTGCTAGAACAATAAATTGCAAGGAATTGTAATTAAAAACAGAAATTAAATCTAAATCTAAGAAGGAATTAGAGTAGAAACCCTAAAACCTAGAGAGAGGAGAGAGTCTCTCTCTCTAGAATTCTACATCTAAAACCTAAAATTGTGTGAATAAATAGTGAATGATTCTCTTCCAGCTCCACTCTGCAGCCTCTAATCTGTATTTTCGGGCCTGAAACTGGGTCAAAAGTAGCCCAGAAATCGCCCCCAGCGTTTTCTGTTAATTGCAGCACGTGACGCTCGTCACGCGTACGCGTCAGCCACGCGTGTGCATCATTTGTATGCTGCACCAGTCACGCGTAGGCATCAGCCACGCGTGCGCATAATTTGTATGCTGCACCACTCATGCGTACGCGTCGTCCATGCGTGCGCGTCGCTGCCGGATTCTGAAATCCTTAATTTCTTGTGTTCATTCCACTTTTGCATGCTTCTTTTCCATCCTCTAAGCCATGCCTGCCCTATAAACCCTGAAAACACTTAACAAACATATCACGGCATCGATGGTAATAAAAGAGGATTAAAAATTAGCAAATTTAAGGCCAAAGAAGCATGTTTTCAATCATAGCACAAAATTAGGAAGGAAACTTAAAAACATGCAATTTATATATATAAGTGTGAGAATAGTTGATAAGATCCACTCAATTCAATACAAAATAAACCGTAAAATAGTGGTTTATCAATCTCCCCACACTTAAACATTAGCATGTCCTCATGCTAAGCTTAAGAGAACCAACAGAGTGAAGAGTGATGGGAGGATTTATTAAATGCAACCTATCTATATGAATGCAACTACATGCAAAAATGCTTCTACCTACTTGTTAAAAGTAAATAAATCTTTCAAGAACAAACATGAAATGGATCTCACTAATTCAAATCATAAAATGAAGTACAAATAGACTTGCAAGAAGAAAGCTCGTGAAAGCCAGGAACAAAGAATCGAGCATCGAACCCTCACCGGAAGTGCATACACTCTAATCGCTCAAGTGTTTAAGGTTCAATTTTCTCAATTCTCTACTAATCTTGCTTTCTAAGACTTGCTCTTCTTCTACCAATCAACAAAATTTTAATGCATGAATACACATATCAAGAGGTCTTTTAAGGGTTGTAATGGGGTTAGGGTCAAGGTAGGATTGTATTTGGTCAAGTGGACTAAAATCTGAATCCTTGATTAACCTAAACTTCCCACCTAACTTAAGACAATCCATGTAACCAGAATATAAAATTTAGCTACCCATTAACTATGTTTTTCACATATTCATGCATCCGAATTTGAGTAAAACTCATATGTATTGCTATCACCATTTACTTTGGGGCATTTTGTCCCCTTTTTATTTTTTCTCCTTTTTTTATTTTTGGTTTTTATTGTTCTTCTGTTTTTCTCAATGCATACGATTAAGGTATTGAATGCATGAATATGTTCTCAACATTCTTTTCACATTTTTACAAAAAGTATAACACATCCAATTCCCAAACCAAATGTTACTATACCCAATTTCTCCATACTTAATTCATGGATACTCTCACTAGTCTAAGCTAACCAAGGATTCAAATTAGGGACATTTATTATTTTTTTGCTTAGAGTTAGTGATGAGTTAAAGTAAAGAACAAATAGGATAAAATAGCCTCAACATTGGTTTGCAAAGGATAATGAAAGGTTAAGGCCATATGGTTATGTGAGCTATAGTGAAACAAAGGCCTCAATCACATAAGTGCATGCATACATCAAATAATAGAAATATAGAATCAAGCAAGACAAATATCACAATTTTAGAGAGAATAACACACACCAAAACAAAGTATTGGTTGATAAAATGCAACCAATCAAATAGGTTCAAAAAGCTCACTGGTTTTGTGTGTTCAAGCTTTAAGCCATGTTCCAAAATAAATTTCTTCAAGCAAGTTCAACAAAAATTTTAACTCAAATTAGTAAAATGCTCTAAAACAGTTTCTTGGAAAGAATTCATCAGTTCAACCAAGTAGGACATAAATGCAAGCAACTAAATACACATGCAATCTATTATGCAATGCGACAACTAATCTAACAAAGAAAATTAAACATTGGTGTTGAGACAGGAAGTAGTTACCCACGGAAGTCGGTCTCGACCTCCCTACACTTAAAGATTGCACCGTCCTCGGTGCATGCACAGATGTGCAAGTGGACGGGTTGCTACAACCGATGCGTTTTCTCCAAAGATTGTACGGCGGTACTTGTTTGTCACCCCATTTATAAGTGCTCCGTTCTCCTTCTTGGTGGCCATCCTGAAAGAGGAGAAAAAGGAAGATGAATAATTCACAAACAAAGATATGCAAACAAATAAAATATGGGTGGGCTAATGCCAAATAATAATGAGGTTCTCAATTACATGGTAGCTACAACATGCAAGTGAGAGAACAATATAGGCGAATGGCATATTAATAGTGCAAGAATTGCAACAATAAGGGAGAGAGAGTGGGTTATGAAAGACAACATAAGTTTATATCAATGCAAAAGGAATATAAGTGTCATGAAAGAGTAGCATTGACCTCTAAATAATATCACCCAACAATAGAAAACAAGTCACAAAGCACCAAAACAATGAAAGAAATATTCGACAGATGAGTAAGAACATTTAACACCAATGTTAAAACAACAAACATAGAAAATAAAAGAGGAACAACCAACAAAATTAAAATGCAATGAATGCAAGTATGCAAAAGTAATAAACAAAAAGAAAAGAAAGATAAGAAAAATGAGAAGTGAAATGTTGAAAAGTAAGAGAAGAGTAAAGTAAGAAAGGAAGAAGAAAAGGAAGAAGAAAGAATGGAAAACGAATAAGAAAGGAGAGAAGAAAGAAGAAGAAAGGAAAAGAAGAAATAACGCGTAAGCGTCGTCCACGCGCACACATGGGTTGTAGATTGAGGAGTCGACGCGTACGCGTGAAAAGCAGAAAACAGAAGGTGACGTGTACGCGTCAGTCACGCGTACGCGTGGAGGTGAATTGTGCTCTTCACACAATGCTTGCATAGTTCCAGTGCAAGTCTCTGGTTTTGGTACTGGAGCATCAAAATTTTGGCGTCGACGCGCACGCGTCGTCCATGCCTACGCGTGGATGGCCAAAGGATCAAGTGACGCATACGCGTCAGCGAGGCGCACGCATGGGTTGGGTTGTGCGCGAGCACCCCACCCGGATGGTTCCAGCACAACTCTCGGGTTTTTTTATCAGAGAGAAAAATTGGCATCGACGCATACATGTGACAGCCCTCTTTTTTTTTTAAGCTGATTGAGAAGCTAAAAAGATACCAAAGTAATGTCAAAGATTATTAAACAAGCTAAACTATAGCTCAAAATAAATAAATCTAACTAAAATTGAAAATTGATAAACCACAATTTTATGGTTTATCTTGTATTGAATTTGGTGGATTTTATCAACTTTACCTACACTTATTCATTAAAATAGCATGGTTTTGTGGATTTCTCATAATTGTGCTTAAGAATGAAAACATGCTTTTTAGGCCTTTAAATTCCTAAATTTAATTCACCTTCCTCCCATTCGATACCTTGATATGTTTGTGTGAGTGATCTAAGGTTTTGAAGGCAAGGATGACTTGAAAGAAATGGAAGAAAAGCATGCAAAGTGGGAAAATTCATGAAGACATGAAAAAATTGCTAAGTTGTCAATCCTGACCTCTTTTCAGTTAATCGATCATAACTTGAGCTACAGAGGTCCAAATGAGGCGGTTCTAGTTGAATTGGAAATCTAACATCCGTGGCTTCAAAATGATATGCAATTTGACATAGTTGCGAGGTCGTTTGATGATGCCTACGTGTCGTTCCACGCGCACGCATCACAGGATCAGCGTGGGCCATTTTAAGCAACTCATGGCCAGCGAATTCTAGCTCATTTTAGGCCCAATCCAACTCATTTCTAATGCTATTGAACCCAAGGATTGAAGGGGAATGAACCAAGTAGTCATAGGGGAGTTTTCACCATGCTTTAGTTATTTTCTAAAGAGAAGGTCTCTCTTCTCTCTAGAATTAGGTTAGGATTAGGTTAAATTCTCTTGGATCTAGGTTTCATTTCTTGTTTTTATCTTGTTTTCTTTACAATTTCTTGTTCTATTGTCTTGATTTCTGGTGCACAGAAATCGTGATCGTTCCATTCCTTGGTAACGGTGCTAAAAACTCAATACGCACGTTCATAGTCTTAGTTCCTTGTCACGACTTTGCACAACTAACCAGCAAGTGCACTGGGTCGTCCAAGTATATAAACCTTACGTGAGTAAGGGTCGATCCCACGGAGATTGTCGGCTTGAAGCAAGCTATGGTCACCTTATAAATCTCAGTCAGGCGGATTCAGATAGTTTTGGAGATTTGATAATTAAAAGATAATTGAAATATAAACTAGGATAGAGATACTTATGTAATTCATTGGTGAGAATTTCAGATAAGCGTATAGAGATGCCTTTCGTTCCTCTGAACCTATGCTTTCCTGCTGTCTTCATCCAATCATTCTTACTCCCTTCCACGGCAAGCTTTATGTAGGGCATCACCGTTGTCAATGGCTACATCCCATCCTTTCTGTAAAAATGGTCCAATGCGCTGTCACTGTATGGCTAATCATCTGTCGGTTCTCGATCATACTGGAATAGGATTTACTATCCTTTTGCGTCTGTCACTACGCCTAGCACTCGCGAGTTTGAAGCTCGTCACAGCCATCCCTTCCCAGATCCTACTCGGAATACCACAGACAAGGTTTAGACTTTTCGGATCTCAAGAATGGCCGTCCATGGGTTCTAACTCATACCACGAAGATTCTAATATCTCGGACTCGGTCCTCTGTATTAGATATCTAAGAGATACTCATTCTAGCCTGTTTGCATGTAGAACGGAAGTGTTTGTTAGGCACGTGTTCATAAGTGAGAATGATGATGAACGTCACATAATCATCACATTCATCATGTTCTTGGGTGCGAATGGATATCTTTGAATAGGAATAAGCTTGAATTGAATAGAAAAACAGTAGTACTTTGTATTAATTCATGAGGAACAGTAGAGCTCCACACCTTAATCTATGGAGTGTAGAAACTCTACCGTTGAAAATACATAAGTGATAAGGTCCCGGTATGGCCGAATGGCCAGCCCCCAAAACGTGATCAAAGATGAAACTAAAGATATCCCAAGATATCCAAAGATGTAAATACAATAGTAAAAAGTCCTATTTATGGTAAACTAGTTACTAGGGTTTACAGAAATGAGTAAATGATGCAAAAATCCACTTCCGGGGCCCACTTGGTGTGTGCTTGGGCTGAGCATTGAGCTTTACACGTGTAGAGGCTTCTCTTGGACTTGAACGCCAGTTCGTAACCTGTTTCTGGCGTTTAACTCCACTTTGCAACCTGTTTCTAGCGTTTAACTCCAGAATGCAGCATGAAACTGGCGTTGAACGCCAGTTTGCATCATCTAAACTCGAACAAAGTATGAACTATTATATATTTCTGGAAAGCTCTGGATGTATACTTTCCAACGCAATTGAGAACGCGCCATTTGGAGTTCTGTAGCTTTAGAAAATCTGCTTTGAGTGCAGGGAGGTCAGAATCCAACAGCATCTGCAGTCCTTCTTCAACCTCTGAATCTGATTTTTGCTCAAGTCCCTCAATTTCAACCAGAAATTACCTGAAATCACAGAAAAACACACAAACTCATAGTAAAGTCCAGAAATATGAATTTTAATTAAAAACTAATAAAATATACTAAAAACTAACTAAACTATACTGAAAACTATGTAAAAACAATGCCAAAAAGCGTATAAATTATCCGCTCATCACAACACCAAACTTAAATTGATGCTTGTCCCCAAGCAATTGAAAATCAAATAGGATAAAAAGAAGAGAATATACTATAAATTCCAAAATATCAATGAAACTTAGCTCCAATCAGATGAGCGAGACTTGTAGCTTTTTGCCTCTTGAATAGTTTTGGCATCTCACTTTATCCATTGAGGTTTAGAATGATTGGCATCTATAGGAACTTAGAATTCAGACAGTGTTATTGATTCTCCTAGTTCAGTATGTTGATTCTTGAACACAGCTACTTTATGAGTCTTGGTCGTGGCCCTAAGCACTTTGTTTTCCAGTATTACCACCAGATACATAAATGCCACAGACACATAATTGGGTGAACCTTTTCAGATTGTGACTCAGCTTTGCTAAAGTCCCCAATTAGAGGTATCCAGGGTTCTTAAGCACACTCTTTTTTTGCTTTGGACCTTGACTTTAACCGCTCAGTCTCAAGTTTTCACTTGACACCTTCACGCCACAAGCACATGGTTAGGGACAGCTTGGTTTAGCCGCTTAGGCCAGGATTTTATTCCTTTAGGCCCTCCTATCCACTGATGCTCAAAGCCTTGGATCCTTTTTATTTACCCTTGCCTTTTGGTTTTAAGGGCTATTGGCTTTTTGCTCTTGCCTTTTGGTTTTAAGAGCTTTTGGCTTTTTCTGCTTGCTTTTTCTTTTTCTATTTTTTTTCGCCAATTTTTTTTTCCTGCAAGCTTTTGTATTCACTGCTTTTTCTTGCTTCAAGAATCATTTTTATGATTTTTCAGATTATCAAATAACATTTCTCCTTTTCATCATTCTTTCAAGAGCCAACATATTTAACATTCATAAACAACAACTTCAAAAGACATATGCACTGTTCAAGCATACATTCAGAAAACAAAAAGTATTGCCACCACATCAAAATAATTAAACTAGTTTCAAGGATGAATTCGAAATCATGTACTTCTTGTTCTTTTGTTTTTAGAACAATTTTCATTTAAGAGAGGTGGTGGATTCATATTCATAGCTTTAAGGCATATACACTTAGACACTAATGATCATGTAATAAGACACAAATATAAATAAACATAAAGTTCAAAGATCGAAAAACAAGAAAATAAATAAACAAGGAGATTAAGGAATGAGTCCACCTTAGTGAGGGTGGCGTCTTCCTCTTATTGAAGAACCAATGGTGCTCTTGAGCTCCTCTATGCCTCTTCCTTGTCTTTCTTGCTCCTCCCTCATAGCACTTTGATCTTCTCTAATTTCATGGAGGATGATGGAGTGCTCTTAATGCTCCACCCTTAGTTGTCCCATGTTGGAACTTAATTCTTCTAGGGAGGTATTGATTGCTCCCAATAATTCTGTGGAGGAAAGTGCATCCCTTGAGGCATCTCAGGGATTTCATGGTGAGGAATCTCCTCATGCTCATGTTGAGGTCCATGATCTCTTGTTTGCTCCATCCTTTTCTTAGTGATGGGCTTATCCTCTTCAATGAGGATATCTCCCTCTATGTCAATTCCAGCTGAATTGCAGAGGTGGCATATGAGGTGAGGAAAGGCTAACCTTACCCAAGTGGAGGACTTGTCAGCCACCTTGTAAAGTTCTTGAAGTATAATCTCATGAACTTCCACCTCCTCTCCAATCATGATACTATGGATCATGATGGCCCGGTCTATAGTAACTTCAGACCGGTTACTAGTAGGAATGATTGAGCGTTGAATGAACTCTAGCCATCCCCTAGCCACTGGTTTGAGGTCATGCCTTCTTAGTTGAACCGGCTTGCCTCTTGAGTCAATTTTCCATTGAGCTCCTTCCTCACATATGTCTATGAGGACTTGGTCCAACCTTTGATCAAAGTTGACCCTTTTTATGTAGGGGCGTGCGTTCTCTTCCATCATTGGCAAGTTGAACGCCAGCCTTATATTTACCAGACTGAAATCTAAGTATTTTCCTCGAACCATAGTAAGCCAATGCTTTGGATCCGGGTTCACACTTTGATCATGGTTCCTAGTGATCCATGCGTTTACATAGAACTTTTGAACCATTAGGATCCCGACTTGTTGAATGGGATTGGTGAGAACTTTCCAACCTCTTCTTTGGATTTCCAGTCGGATCTCCGGATACTCATTCTTCTTGAGCTTGAAAGGAACCTCAGGGATCACTTTTTCTTGGCCATAACTTCATAGAAGTGGTCTTGATGGACCTTTGAGATGAATCTCCCCATCTCCCATGACTCAGAGGTGGAAGCAATTGCCTTCCCTTTCCTCTTTTTAGAGGTTTCTCTGGCCTTAGGTGCCATAAATGGTTATGGAAAAATAAAAAGCAATGCTTTTACCACACCAAACTTAAAATGTTTGCTCGTCCCCGAGTAAAAGAAGAAAGAAAGAAGTAGAAGAAGAAGAGAAATAGAGGAGAGGGAGAGAGAGTAGGTTTCGGCCAAGTGGAAGAAGAGAGGGTTGTGTTGTGTGAAATAGAAGAAGGAATGAGGGGTTTATATGGAAGTGGGGAGTGGTTTAGGGTTCGGCCATTTAGGGTTGGGTTTGGGAGGGAAAATATTTTGAATTTGAAGGTAGGTGGGGTTTATGGGGAAGAGAAGATGGAAGTGATTGGTGAAGGGCATTTGGGGAAGAGATTTATGAAAAGGTATGAAGAGGAGAGAGTAGGGTTAGGTGGGGATCCTGTGGGGTCCACAGATCCTGAGGTGTCAAGGATTTTCGATCCCTGTACCCTTTAGACGTGTAAAAATGCCCTATACATGCAATCCTGGCGTTTAACGCCAGACTGCTGCCTGTTTCTGGCGTTAAACGCCACTTCCATGCTCTGTTCTAGCGTTTAACGCCAGGTAGATGCTTGTTTCTGGCGTTAAACGCCAGCTTGGTGCCTGTTTCTGGCGTTAAACGCCAGACAGATGCTTGTTTCTGGCGTTTAAACGCCAGACTGTTCTCCTCCAGGATGTGCTATTTTTCATTCTATTTTTCATTCTGTTTTTGATTTTTCAGTAGTTTTTGTGACTCCACATGATCATCAACCTAATAAAACACGAAATAACAATAGAAAATAAATAAATATAATTAGATAACATTGGGTTGCCTACCAACAAGCTCTTCTTTAATGTCAATAGCTTGACAGTGAGCTCTCATGGAGCCTCACTAATGTTCAGAGCATTGTTGGAATCTTCCAACACCAAACTTAGAGTTTGAATGTGAGGGTTCAACACCAAACTTAGAGTTTGGTTTTGGCCTTCCAACACCAAATTTAGAGTTTGACTGTGGGGGCTCTGGTTGACTCTGCAGTGAGAGAAGCTTTTCATGCTTCCTCTCCATGGTTACAGAAGGAGATCATTGAGTTTTAAACACAAGGTTGTCCTCATTCAGTTAAAGGATCAATTCTCCTCTGTCCACATCAATCACAGCTCTTGCTGTGGCTAGGAAGGGTCTTCCAAGGATGATGGATTCATCCTCATCCTTTCCAGTATCTAGAATTATGAAATCAGCAGGGATGTAAAGGCCTTTAACCTTTACTAGCACGTCCTCTACTTGTCCATAAGCCTATTTTCTTGAGTTGTCTGCCATCTCTAATGAGATTCTGGCAGCTTGCACCTCAAAGATTCTCAGTTTCTCCATTACAGAGAGTGGCATGATGTTTATCCCTGATCCAAGGTCACATAGAGCCTTCTCAAAGGTCACGGTGCCTATGGTACAAGGTATTAAGAACTTTCCAGGATCCTGTTTCTTCTGAGGCAATCTTAGTTGATCCAGATCACTTAGTTCATTGATGAGCAAGGGAGGTTCATCTTCCCAAGTCTCATTACCAAATAATTTGGCATTCAGCTTCATGATTGCACCAAGGTACTTGGCAACTTGCTCTTCAGTAACATCTTCATTCTCTTCAGAAGAAGAATACTTATCAGAGCTCATGAATGGCATAAGGAGGTTCAATGGAATCTCTATGGTCTCTAGATGAGTTTCAGATTCCTTTGGTTCCTCAGAGGGAAACTCCTTATTGATCAATGGACGTCCCAGGAGGTCTTCCTCACTGGGATTCACGTCCTCTCCCTCCCTTGTAGGTTCGGCCATGATGGTTAAATCAATGGCCTTGCACTCTCTTTTTGGATTCTCTTCTGTATTGCTTGGGAGAGTACTAGGAGGGATTTCAGTGACTCTTTTACTCAGCTGGCCCACTTGTGCCTCCAAATTTCTAATAGAAGACCTTGTTTCATTCATGAAACTTAAAGTGGCCTTAGATAGATCAGAGACTATGTTTGCTAAGCTAGATGGATTCTGCTCAGAACTCTCTGTCTTTTGCTGAGTGGATGATAGAAAAGGTTTGCGATTGCTAAACCTGTTTCTTCCACCATTATTAAAGCCTTGTTGAGGCTTTTGTTGATCCTTCCATGAGAAATTTGGATGATTTCTCTATGAGGGGTTATAGGTGTTTCCATAGGGTTCACCCATGTAATTCACCTCTGCTATTGCAGGGTTCTCAGGATCATAAGCTTCTTCTTCAGAAGAGGCTTCTTTAGTACTGTTGGATGATTCCTTTAATCCATTCAGAATCTGAGAAATTATATTGACTTGTTGAGTCAATATTTTATTCTGAGCCAATATGGCATTCAGAGTATCAATTTCAAGAACTCCCTTCTTCATAGGCGTCCCATTACTCACAGGATTCCTTTTAGAAGTATACATAAACTGGTTATTTGCAACCATGTCAATGAATTCTTGAGCTTCTGCAGGCATTTTCTTTAGGGGAATGGATCCACCTGCAGAATGGTCTAATGACATTTTAGATAATTCAGAAAGACCATCATAGAATATATCCAGGATGGTCCATTCTAAAAGCATGTCAGAAGGACACTTTTTGGTCAGTTCCTTGTATCTCTCCCAAGCTTCATAGAGGGATTCTCCTTCTTTCTGCCTGAAGGTTTGAACATCCACTCTAAGCTTGCTAAGCTTTTGAGGAGGAAAGAACTTGGCTAAGAAAGCCGTGACCAGCTTATCCCAAGAGTTCAGGCTGTCTTTAGGTTGAGAGTCCAACCATACTCTAGCTCTGTCTCTTACAGCAAATGGGAAAAGCATAAGCCTGTAGACCTCGGGATAAACCCCATTGGTCTTAACAGTATTACAGATCTGCAAGAATTCAATTAAGAACTGAAAAGGATCTTCAGATGGAAGTCCATGAAACTTGCAGTTCTGTTGCATCAGAGAAACTAATTGAGGTTTAAGCTCAAAGTTGTTTTCTCCAATGGCAGGAATTGAGATGCTTCTTCCATGTAAATTGGAATTTGGTGCAGTAAAGTCACCAAGCATCTTCCTTGCATTGTTATTATTTTCGGCCATGTCTCCTTCTTTTTTGAAAATTTCTATCAGATTTTCTCCAGAGAGTTGTGCTTTATCTTCCCTTAGTTTCCTCTTCAGAGTCCTTTCAGGTTTAGGATCAGCCTCAACAAGAATGTTCTTATCCTTATTCCTGCTCATATGAAAAAGAAGAAAACAGAAAAAAAAATATGGAATCCTCTATGTCACAGTATAGAGATTCCTTTATGTGAGTAGAAGAAGATAAGAATAAAAGAAGAGAAATTCGAACACCAAGAGGAAGAGAGGGTTTGAATCTTGAGATGAAGAGAAGTGTTAGTAAATAAATAAATAATTAGAAGGAGATGAGAGAGAGGGAATTTCGAAAATTAATTAAATTAAAAATAAAATTTAAAGTTAAATTTCAAAAATTAAAATTGAAATCAAATTAAATTGAAATTAAAACAATTAGTTAATTAAAAAGGAAATTTGAAAAAGAGGGAAGGGATTTTCGAAAACTAGAGAGGGAGTTAGTTAGGTAGTTTTGAAAAAGATATGATTTAAACAAAAAGTAAAGTGGTTAATTGAAAAAGATTTGAAAATCAAATTTGAAAAGATAAAAAGTTAGAAAAGATTTTGAAATTGATTTTGAAAAAGATATGATTGAAAGATATGATTGAAAAATTTAATTTGAAAAAGATTTGAAAAGAAAATTAAACAGATTTGATTTTTGAAGTTAAAGTTGATTACTTGACTAATAAGAAACTAAAAGATATGATTTTAAAATTTAAAGATTGAACCTTTCTTAATAGGCAAGTAACAACTTGAAAAATTTTTGAATCAAAATATTAAATGCTAGTAGTAATTTCGAAAATTATAAACTAAAATAATAAAAAAATTTTGAAAATTAATTTGAATATTTTCGAAAACATTAAAAGAAAAATGAAAAAGATTTCGAAAAATTTTAAAAAGGAATTCGAAAATATTAAAAGGAAATTGAAAAAGATTTGATTTTTGAAAAAGATTTAAAAAAAATAGAATTTTTAAATGGAAAATTTCATTTGACTCATAAGAAATAACAAGATTTTAAAAATTTTTGAAAAAGTCAACTCAAATTTTCGAATTTGATGAGAGAAAAAAGGGAAAGATATTTTTTTATTTTTGAATTTTTAATGATGAAAGAGAAAAACATCAAAAAGACTCAATGCATGAAAATTTTGAATCAAAACACATGATGCATGCAAGAACACTATGAATGTCAAGATGAACACCAAGAACACTTTGAATGTCAAGATGAACACCAAGAACTTATTTTTGAAAATTTTGAAGAAAAGAAAATATGCAAGACACTAAACTTAAAGATTTTTAAATTTTAGACACTAAGAATTCAAGAATGCATATGAAAACAAGAAAAGATACAAAACAAGAAAATATGAAGATCAAACAAGAAGACTGGCCAAGAATGACTTGAAGATCATGAAGAATGCAATGCATAAAATTTTCGAAAATAATTTTTAGAAAATTAAAAAGATGCAATTGACACCAAACTTAAAACTTGACTCTAGACTCAAGCAAGAAACACAAAAAATATTTTTGATTTTATGATTTTGTAAATTTTTTTGTATTTTTCGAAAATTAATTGGAAAAAACGAAAAAAGAAAAATTTTTGATTTTTTCGAAAATAAGAATAATAAAAACAAAAAGGTTTAAATTAAAATAAAGTTACCTAATCTGAGCAACAAGATGAACCGTCAGTTGTCCAAACTCGAACAATCCCCGGCAACGGCGCCAAAAACTTGGTGCGAAGAAATCGTGATCGTTCCATTCCTTGGTAACGGCGCTAAAAACTCAATATGCACGTTCATAGTCTTAGTTCCTTGTCACGACTTCGCACAACTAACCAGCAAGTGCACTGGGTCGTCCAAGTAATAAACCTTACGTGAGAAAGGGTCGATCCTACGGAGATTGTCGGCTTGAAGCAAGCTATGGTCACCTTATAAATCTCAGTCAGGCGAATTCAGATAGTTATGGAGACTTGATAATTAAAACATAATTGAAATATAAACTAGGATAGAGATACTTATGTAATTCATTGGTGAGAATTTCAGATAAGCGTATAGAGATACCTTTCGTTCCTCTGAACCTCTGCTTTCCTGCTGTCTTCATCTAATCATTCCTACTCCCTTCCATGGCAAGCTTTATGTAGGGCATCACTGTTGTCAATGGCTACATCCCATCCTCTCTGTGAAAATGGTCCAATGCGCTGTCACTGCATGGCTAATCATCTGTCGGTTCTCGATCATACTGGAATAGGATTTACTATCCTTTTGCGTCTGTCACTACGCCCAGCACTCACGAGTTTGAAGCTCGTCACAGCCATCCCTTCCCAGATCCTACTCGGAATACCATAGACAAGGTTTAGACTTTTCGGATCTCAAGAATGGCCGTCCATGGGTTCTAACTTATACCACGAAGATTCTAATATCTCAGACTCGGTCCTCTGTATTAGATATCTAAGAGATACTCATTCTAGCCTGTTTGCATGTAGAACGGAAGTGTTTGTCAGGCACGCGTTCATAAGTGAGAATGATGATGAGCGTCACATAATCATCACATTCATCATGTTCTTGGGTGTGAATGGATATCTTAGAATAGGAATAAGCTTGAATTGAATAGAAAAACAGTAGTACTTTGTATTAATTCATGAGGAACATCAGAGCTCCACACCTTAATCTATGTAGTGTAGAAACTCTACCGTTGAAAATACATAAGTGATAAGTTCCAGGCACGGCCGAATGGCCAGCCCCCAAAACGTGATCAAAGATGAAACTAAAGATATCCCAAGATATCCAAAGATGTAAATACAATAGTAAAAAGTCCTATTTATGCTAAACTAGTTACTAGGGTTTACAGAAATGAGTAAATGATGCAGAAATCTACTTCCGGGGCCCACTTGGTGTGTGCTTGGGCTAAGCATTGAGCTTTACACGTGTAGAGGCTTCTCTTGGAGTTGAACGCCAGTTTGTAACCTATTTCTAGCGTTTAACTCCACTTTGCAACCTGTTTCTGGCGTTTAACTCCAAAATTCAGCATGGAACTGGTGTTGAACGCCAGTTTGCGTCATCTAAACTCGGGAAAAGTATGAACTATTATATATTTCTGAAAAGCCTTGGATGTCTAATTTCCAACGCAATTAAGAGTGCGCCATTTGGAGTTCTGTAGCTCAAGAAAATCCGCTTTGAGTGCAGGGAGGTCAGAATCCAACAGCATCTGCAGTCCTTCTTCAACCTCTGAATCTGATTTTTGCTCAAGTCCCTCAATTTCAGCCAGAAATTACCTGAAATCACAGAAAAATACACAAACTCATAGTAAAGTCCAAAAATATAAATTTTAATTAAAAACTAATAAAAATATACTAAAAACTAACTAAACTATACTGAAAACTATGTAAAAACAATGCCAAAAAGCATATAAGTTATCCGCTCATCAATTTCCCTATTCCCTCTTGTTAATTTCTCATTTTGGTTAATTTTTATGTTGTTGAACCCTTGTCAATTTCAATTTCCCTTAATGCAATTTCTTGTTTTATGTTCTTTTATTGTTTAATTGCTTCGTTATTGTTATTTCCTTGCATTTGGTAGTGTTAAATTCTATATTTTTTGTTATTTTATTATGCTTTCCTTTTATGCCTTCCAAGTGTTTGACAAAATGTTTGGAAGGATGTTAGAGTAGATTTTTGTGTTCTTGGCTTGGGATGGTAACTTAGGTGAACTTGAGTTGCTAATGTCCAAGTGATTGATGATTAGTGTCTATTGGCTCTAGCTTTCACTAAGTTAATTAGTGAGGTGGCTAGGACTTATGGATTAGGATTAATGTAACTCATTTGACTTTCCTTCACTTGTTAGAGGATGACTTAATGGGATTTATCCTTGCAATTATCATGTTGTGGTTAGTGACAAGGATAAAGATCCTTAACCATCAACCCTTGCCAAGACCTTTTTACCATTTGTGTTCATTTACTTCCTTGCCATTTATTTTTCTTGTCCTTTATTCAAAACCCCAAAAAAATACTTATCCTATAACCAATAACATGAACACTTTCCTGCAATTCTTTGAGAGACGTCCCGATGTTTAAATACTTTGGTTATTTTTATTGGGGTTTGTACTTGTGACAAACAAATTAAATTTTGATTGAGGATTGTTGTTGGTTTAGAACTATACTTGCAACGAGATTTCATTGAGAAATTCTATACCGACAATTTTCCTAAATCAAATTTTTGGCACCGTTGGCGGGGAGTTGCAAATGTGTGCCTTGTTATTGGTTATTGTATATATGTGAATATTGTGAATATGCTTTTTTGTTAGTTGTTGCTAGTTCTAGGAGTTTGCTTTTATTATTTCTTATTAGCTTTTGATTTTATTGTCTTTTAACTATGAATTCTCATAATTTTGGCTATGAGTGTGGTTACAACTATGTTGTAGGAAATGGGAATTTCAACGAGAATGTGCATCATGGATGGAACAATCAAAGTTGGGAGGAGCCTCAAGGATTTGATCAACCCTCTTGGCAATAACCCCCTCCAATGTACTATGAGCAACAACCATTCCATGATGCATGCCAATCCAATGGCTATGGTGGACCTCCTTATGACTATCAACAACCACCACCATATGCCTATGAACCTCATCCTCAATATAGCCCTCAAGCATACTCACAAGCCCTTTTTTACCAAACACCATTCTATGATCCATACCCCTCATACAACCAATCACCCTTACCTCATCCTTGTGACCATTATGTAAGAAAATCTTTAAAGCCACCACAATTACTCCCAAGAACCACCTCAATATACACCATCTCTATACCCTCACCAAGAAGAACCACCTTCCTATTATGAACCCTTCCTCCCAAATAATGAACCCTCCTATCCACCCCAAGCTCCAATGGATGATACCCTTGGCCTTCTTCTTTAAGGGCAAGAAGAGATGAAAAGGGAGGTACTAGAATTCACGGCCGCCTTGACCAAGTTAGTAAACACTTTGGCCTCCCGATACTCATGCACTCAAAATAATTCCATGGCCACATGTGAAGAATCAAATAAAGAGTGTATCATGAAGGAGAGGTTAGAAACTCCGGTGGAGAACAAGGAGTGGGATTTTGTATTGGAGCAATTAGAGGAAGCCATGATTGTTGAAGAAGAGGAAGAAGTGGTTGAAGACTTAGGAGATACGAAACCACCATAGAAATCTCAAGAACCTCCCTCCAAGAAGCTTGAAATTGATGTTGAGGAGGGTGTACAACCTCCAAGGCAGATCATAGTTGAAGATTTTGAAGAGGTTGATCAAGAGATAGATTCAATCGTTGATAAATTCTTATCTACAATTGAATCCTCTCCCACTAGACTTGACATAGGGATTAAAGAAGAAGAGGCACAACCTCCCATGCCCTTGGTAAGCAATGAAGAAGAGATTGAATTGGAAGAAAGCTACCAAGAGGAAGAGGTTAAAGTTGAAGAAGTTCGCCTAGAGGTGGAAGTTGTCAAGGAAGAACACAACGGAGTGGAGCTTGTAAGGCCATTGGAAATACCTCTCCCCAAGCCATCACCATCCATTCTTTCATTTAAGTGGGTAAATCTCTTATCCCTAATATTTATTATTCCACTTGAATATGGTTTGCTTGAGATGGATGGGCAACTTAGGGCTCTTTGTGGCTTTAAGAACAAAAGGGAGATGGTTAGTGGTTGGAAACATCACTCTATGTTCATGATGGTTGCATGTTCAAAGTTTGATTGCAAGGTTTGGTGTAGAGCTAGATTGCTTGGGTCTAGGAGGATGCTTGGTCGCTTAAGTGAGAATTCTAAGGTCATGCCACCCGGATGGAACCATGATGATCAACTTGAAGACGGGTGTGAAAATAAAGTGTGGGATCCCGGATTACAGGAGGAGAATCAACTTTGGGAGCTCATGGTTTGTGAAGAATTCTATCAAAGCTTGGAGCTATTAATCTTGAAAGAAGGAGCTTATTGGAAGTCCAAGCATTGGTAGATGTTCAATGATGGATTCAAGCACAAGCCACCTTGATGAGAGCTCCCATAAGTCCAACTTAAGGACAATAAATAAAAGTATTAGGTGGGAGACACCCCACCATGGTAAACGATCTTTCCATTCTCTTGTATATATAATCAATGAATGAATTGAGTTGCCATTCTTAGGTAGTTTTCTTCTTTTCATACTTTCGCATATCTTGCTTTGATTGCTAGGTTGCTTGTTAGGCTCATGCTTTGATTAGAATAGTTGTTTTTGAATTGCATTTTTCTTGAAGTGCAAGCTTTGTTTGTTTTGTATTTGAAGATTTTTAAAAAAAAAAAACACTAAAAAGATTTTTGTTAAATTTGAATTTTTGTTGCTTTAGAGTGTTTTTATGTTTCTAAAATAATGTGTGCACGCCACGCGTAAGCGTGGCCGACACGCACGCGTCGTGTGCCAAATTTTGACTCCTGGTACAATAACCAGAGAGTTGTGCTGGAGTGGTGCTGGTTTTGTGCGAATAGCACAATCTGGACCCACGCGTATGCGTGGGTGATGCTTACACATCACCTGCACTTTCTGTATTCCACGCATACGCATGGGCGACGCTTACGCGTTGCGTGTCTCTGCTACGCGTGGGCAATGCTTACATGTCGCCTCGCGCGCTATTTATTCTCCTTTCTCCTTTCTTCTTCTTTCTTTCTACCTTTCTTTTTCTCTCTTCTTCCTTTCTTATTTTCTTCTTTTCCCTCTCTTCAAAAAAAATTTAATAAAAAATAAATAAATAAAAGAGAAAAAATTTCACTTTTTATTTTTCTCATCTTTCATTTTTCTTTGTTAATTGCATTTGTATACTTTTATTCATTGCATTTAATTTTGTTTTTTTAACTTGTTCTTATTTTCTTTTCTAAGTTTCTTATTTTAATAATGGTGTTGAATTTTCCTACGAAATTGTTGAGAATTTCTTGCATTATTTTGGTGCTTCTTGACTTGTTTGGTATTGTTGGGTGATGAAATTTTTAGGTCAATACTTAATCTTTGATGACTCTTGCATCCTTTGTGTATTGATATGAACTCATATTGTCTTTCATGACCCACTCTTTCTCGTCTGAACTTGATGCTCAACATGCTCTTTATGTCATTTACTTACGCTTTGATTTTACTCTTGCATCAAGTGTAGTGATATGCCTTAGCCTATATTGCTTTCTCACTCACATGCTGTAGCTGTCATGTAGTTGAGAACCATACTCTTACTCGGCATTAGCCCCTGCCTATGTTTTATCTGCTTTGATATCTTTGTTGTTGGCTTAATTTTCTTTCATTTTCTTTCCTTTTAGGTTGGCTACCGAGAGGGAATGGAAAAGCTTCTAAATGGGACAACAAACAAGTTATCCGCACAATCCTTTGGTAGGAGCTCATCAGTTTACCAACCCATCCACCTTGCTCTTCTTTGCATGCACCGAGGACGGTGCAATCTTCAAGTGTGGAGAGGTACGGTCGATGACCGACCTCCGTGGGTAATCACTTTCCTTTTTCAACACCAATGTTAGCTAGTTGTTGCATTGCATGATAGGTTGCATGTTAGTTAGAATTTGTATATATTTTACCATTTTTCTTGCTAGGACTACTTGGTTAGAGTAATGATTTCCTTTCCAAAAAATTATTTTTAGGGCATTTCACTAATTTAAAAAATTTTTGTTGAACTTGCTTGAAAAATGCATTTTGGAACATGTTTTTGAGCTAAGAACATACAACCTTGTGAGTTTTGAGCCTAATTGCGTGGTTACATCATATAACCACTTCTTTCCTTCTTGTGTGCATTATTCTCTTTCTATGATTGTAATCTTTGATTTGTTTGATTCTTTATGCCCATTATTTTGTGTATATATGCATTTATATGATTGAAGCCATTGTTTCAATTAGCTCACTAACCAAAATAGCCTTACCTTTTATCTTCCATTGTTAGCCAACTTTGAGCCTACTATTAAGCCACTTTGTTCTTAATATTAGTACATTACAAGCCTTAAAGCGAAAAATAATAAATGTCCTTTATTTGGATCTTTGATTAGCTTAGGCTAGTGAGTGTGTATCATTCAAGTGTGGGAAACTTGGGACATTGGTTGAGGTAAAAGGGTGTTTTGTATTTTCATTGAAAATCATGGGAATTGGGTACATACTCATGTATTAATTATGTTTAAACCATATGCATTGATGCTTTGGTATATATTCTAGTTTGAAAAAAAATGAACGAGAAAAAAAAAAATATATATATATATATATATATATATATATATATATATATATATATATTAGAAAAGAAAAAGAAAAAAATAAAAGAGGACAAAATGCCCCAAAGTAAGGTTCAATAATAATCAATGTTGTGTGAAAAGTGAAGAATGGGTAGTTAGGCTTGTATTAGATTTTTATATATTGTTATATAGGTTAGGTGGGAAGCTAAGGTTAATCAAAGATTCAAATTCTAGTCCACTTGACCAAATATAACCTCACTGTGACCCTAACCCCATTACAACATATGGATAGCTCTCATGATATATGTATGCATGCATTAAATAATTGTTGATTGTTAGATGAAGAACAAATCTTAGAAAGCATGATTAGAGGAGAATTGAGTGGATCAACCCTATACACTTGAACGACTAGAGCGAATACACATCCAGTGAGGGTTCGATGCTCAATTCCTTGTTCCTGGCTTTCATGAGCTTTCTTTTTGCAAGTCTATTTGAACTTCAATTTTTATATTTGAATTGGTGGGATTCATGAATCATTATGTGACCTTAGCCCTACTTGCTCATATATGTTCTTGGAGATTGATTTACTTTTAATCAAGTAGGTAGAATCACTTTTCATTTAGTTGCATTCATATAGATAGGTGCATTTAGGTTATTTGCATTGAATAAATGTTCATACCCTATTTCTTGTCTTTATTTATATTTAGCATGAGGACATGCTAATATTTAAGTGTGGGGACGTTGATAAACCACAATTTTATGGTTTATCTTGTATTAAATTTGGCGGATTTTATCAACTTTTCCTACACTTATTCATTAAAATAGCATGGTTTTGTGGATTTCTCCTAATTGTGCTTAAGAATGAAAACATGCTTTTTAGGCCCTTAAATTGCTAAATTTAATTCACCTTCCTCGCATTCGATGCCTTGATATGTTTGTGTGAGTGATTTAAGGTTTTGAAAGAAATGGAAGAAAAGCATGCAAAGTGGGAAATTCATGAAGACATAAAGAAATTGCTAAGCTGTCAATCCTGACCTTTTCGCACTTAATCGATCATAACTTGAGCTACAGAGGTCCAATGAGGCGGTTCCAGTTGTGTTGGAAAGCTAACATCCGGGGCTTCAAAATGATATGCAATGTGCCATGGTTGCCAGGTCGTTTGGTGACGCATACGCGTCGCAGGATCAGCGTGGGTCATTTTAAGCAACTCGTGATCAGCGATTTCTAGCTCATTTTGGGCCCAATCCAACTCATTTCTGATGCTATTGAACCCAAGGATTGAAGGGGGATGAACCAAGTAGTCATAGGGGAGTTTTCACCATGCTTTAGTTATTTTCTAGAGAGAGAAGCTCTCTCTTCTCTCTAGAATTAGGTTAGGATTATGTTAAATTCTCTTGGATCTAGGTTTAATTTCTTGTTTTTATCTTGTTTTCTTTACAATTTCTTATTCTATTATCTTGATTTCCCTATTCCCTCTTGTTAATTTCTCATTTTGGTTACTTTTTATGTCGTTGAACCCTTGTCAATTTCAATTTCCCTTAATGCAATTTCATGTTTTATGCTCCTTTATTGTTTAATTGCTTTGTTATTATTATTTCCTTGCATTTGTTAGTGTTAGATTCTATATTTCTTGTCTTTTTATTATGCTTTCCTTTTATGCCTTCCAAGTGTTTGACAAAATGCTTAGAAGGATGTTAGAGTAGATTTTTGTGTTCTTGGCTTGGGATGGTAACTTAGGTGAACTTGAGTTGCTAATGTCCACGTGATTGATGATTAGTGTCCACTGGCTCTAGCTTTCACTAAGTTAATTAGTGAGGTGGCTAGGACTTATGGATTAGGATTAATGTAGCTCATTTGACTTTCCTTTACTTGTTAGAGGATGACTTAATGGGATTGATCCTTGCAATTATCATGTTGTGGTTAGTGATAAGGATAAAGATCTTTAACCATCAACCCTTGCCAAGACCTTTTTACTATTTGAGTTCATTTACTTACTTGCCATTTATTTTTCTTGTCCTTTATTCAAAACCCCAAAAAAATACTTATCCTATAACCAATAACATGAACACTTCCCCGCAATTTCTTGAGAGACGACCCGATGTTTAAATACTTCAGTTATTTTTATTGGAGTTTGTACTTGTGACAAACAAATTAAATTTTGATTGAGGATTGTTGTTAGTTTAGAACTATACTTGCAACGAGATTTCATTGAGAAATTCTATACCGACAATTTTCCTACATAAAAAATTCAACTTATGACCAGTATAAATAAAGGGAAAATAGGAAGAATTTACCACGGTTGGGGTGTCTTCCACCTAGAACTTTTAGTTAAGTCCTTAAGTTGGACATTTAGTGAGCTCCTTGTCATGGTGGCTTGTGCTTGAACTCATCTTGAAACTTCCACCAACGCTTGAACTTCTAATAAGCTCCAACATTTCCAAGTGAAGTCACCAAGCCTTGATGAAGTTCTTCACAAGCTTTGAGCTCCTAAAGTTGATCCTCTTGTATGTCGGGATCCCAAATCTTGTTTTTACACCCGTCGTTAAGTGGATCATCCTTGTTCCAACCGGGTGTCAAGAAATCCAAATTCTCAATGAAGCACCAAACGCTTCTCTTAGATCCAACCAATTGATCACTAGTCCAACCCTTGCATCTAGCTCTTGAAATCTCAACCTTGATGAGTCTTGATTTGCAACTCCAACCACTAAACATCTTTCTCTTACGCTTCATTCCACAAAGCCTCCTAAGTTGGCCATCCGTTTCAAGCATACCATACTCAAGTGGGACTATAAAGCTAAGAGATATAAGTTTTATCCACTCAAATGAAGGAGTAGATGGCAACCTAGGTAGAGAAGTCTCCAACGATATTGATAAAGCATATTCAACTCCCGTCCAACCTTGCCGAAGGACTTCCACCTTTTGAAAAGATTCTTCACTTTCAAGCTCTACCTCACCGAGTTCATTGATAAGCTATATTTTGTCGGTATAGAATTCTCTAATGGAATTATGTCATGAGTATAGCTCTAAACCAACAAACTATAGCACATCAAACAAAGAAAGTGTGTCCACAATTCAAATCAATAACCGAGAGTATTAGTCTCGAGTCGTTCTCCCTAGGAGTTGCTCCCAAGGTGCACATCATTGGTTAGGAGTCTCTTGGTGTGAGGTTGGATGTAAGAAATGTAAACAATTGCATGAAAGTAATGAACGAGACACAATGAAGCTAAAGGACACAAGAATTTGAAATCAATATAAAATGAATGGCAATTAATCAATATAAGAGCCTTGGCTAGGGTTGAGAATTGGAAGTCCTATCATCATTATCTCCATCAATTGTGACATCAATTTGTTATTGCTCCACTTAGTTAACCTCTAATTATGAAGGAAAGTCAAGTGAAGATAATCAATTTGAGTCCACAAGTCCTAGTCTAATCCTAGGGAAAGACTAGAGTTAGTGTCATTCAAATCAATTATCAATTTCCAATTGTCAATCAACAAAAGACCTTAATAATTCAAGTGTTTTCAATTGCCCAACCCCTAAGCCAAGTGTGAAGAACTACTCCATAGCTAAGGTTGACATTTTATCAAGCAATTTGGTGAGCAACAATGGAAGATGGTGCACTAAATTGTGATCATCAACAATGGCGCCAAAGACTTGGTGCTCTCAAACGTGAATCACACTTTGTCACAACTTCGCACAACTAACCAGCAAGTGCACTGGGTCGTCCAAGTAATAAACCTTACGTGAGTAAGGGTCGATCCCACGGAGATTGTTAGCTTGAAGCAAACTATGGTCACCTTGTAAATCTCAGTCAAGCGGATTCAAATGGTTATAGAGAATTGATAATTAAAACATAATTAAAATATAAACTAGGATAGAGATACTTATATAATTCATTGGTGAGAATTTCAGATAAGCGTATAGAGATGCTTTCGTTCCTCCTGAACCTCTGCTTTCCTGCTGTCTTCATCCAATCATTCCTACTCCTTTCCATGGCAAGCTGTATGTTGGGCATCACCATTGTCAATGGCTACATCCCGTCCTCTCTGTGAAAATGGTCCAATGCGCTGTCACTGCATGGCTAATCATCTGTCGATTCTCGATCATACTGAAATAGGATTTACTATCCTTTTGCGTCTGTCACTACGCCCAGCACTCGCGAGTTTGAAGCTCATCACAGCCATCCCTTCCCAGATCCTACTCAGAATACCACAGACAAGGTTACTTTCCGAATCTCGGGAATGGCCATCTATGGGTTCTAACTTATACCATGAAGACTCTAATATCTCAGACTCGGTCCCCTGTATTAGATATCTAAGAGATATGCATTCTATCTCATCTTCATGTAGAACGGAAGTGGTAGTCAGGCACGCGTTCATAGGTGAGAATGGTGATGAGCGTCACATAATCATCACATTCATCATGTTCTTGGGTGCGAATGAATATCTTAGAATAGGAATAAGCTTGAATTGAATAGAAAAACAATAGTACTTTGCATTAATACTCAAGGAACAGCAGAGCTCCACACCTTAATCTATGGCGTGTAGAAACTCTACCGTTGAAAATACATAAGTGATAATGGAATTCATTGGTCTCCGCCCCAGAGGGGAACCGGAGTCACCAAGACTTCGAATACAATAATAAAAAGTCCTATTTATACTAAACTAGTTACTAGGGTTTACAGAAATGAGTAAATGATGCAGAAATCCACTTCTGGGGCCCACTTGATGTGTGCTTGGGCTGAGCATTGAGCTTTACACGTGTAGAGGCTTCTCTTGGAGTTGAACGCTAGTTTGTAACCTGTTTCTGGCGTTTAACTCCACTTTGCAACCTGTTTCTGGCGTTTAACTCCAGAATAGGGCAAGAAGCTGGCGTTGAACACCAGTTTGCGTCGTCTAAACTCGAGCAAAGTATGGACTATTATATATTGCTGAAAAGCCCTGGATGTCTACTTTCCAACGCAATTTAGAGCGCGCCATTTGGATTCCCATAGCTCCAGAAAATCCACTTTGAGTACAGGGAGGTCAGAATCCAACAACATCTGCAGTCCTTCTTCAACCTCTGAATCTGATTTTTGCTCAAGTCCCTCAATTTCAGCCAGAAAATACCTGAAATCATAAAAAAACTCACAAACTCATAGTAAAGTCCAGAAATGTGATTTTTATTTAAAAACTAATAAAAATATACTAAAAACTAACTAAATCATATTAAAAACTATGTAAAAACAATGCCAAAAAGCATATAAATTATCCGCTTATCACAACACCAAACTTAAATTGTTGCTTGTCCCCAAGCAACTGAAAATAAAATAGGATAAAAAGAAGAGAATATACTATAAATTCCAAAATATCAATGAAACTTAGCTCCAATTAGATGAGCGAGACTAGTAGCTTTTTGCCTCTTGAATAGTTTTGGCATCTCACTTTATCCATTGAAGTTCAGAATGATTGGCATATATAGGAACTTAGAATTTAGATAGTGTTATTGATTCTCCTAGTTCAGTATGTTGATTCTTGAATACAGCTACTTTATGAGTCTTGGCCGTGGCCCTAAGCACTTTGTTTTCCAGTATTACCACCAGATACATAAATGCCACAGACACATAACTGGGTGAACCTTTTCAGATTGTGACTCAGCTTTGCTAGAGTCCCCAATTAGAGGTGTCTAGGATTCTTAAGCACACTCTTCTTTTTGCTTTGGACCTCAACTTTAACCGCTCAGTCTCAAGCTTTTGGCTTGACACCTTCATGCCACAAGCACATGGTTAGGGATAGCTTGGTTTAGCCGCTTAGGCCAGGATTTTATTCCTTTAGGCCCTCCTATCCACTGATGCTCAAAGCCTTGGATCCTTTTTATTACCCTTGCCTTTTGGTTTTAAGGGCTATTGGCTTTTTGCTCTTGCCTTTTGGTTTAAAGAGCTTTTGGCTTTTTCTGCTTGCTTTTTCTTTTTCTTTTTCTCTTTTTTTTTCGCAAGCTTTTCTCTATTCACTGCTTTTTCTTGCTTCAAGAATCAATTTTATGATTTTTCAGATTATCAAATAACACGTCTCCTTTTTCATCATTCTTCAAGAGCCAACATATTTAACATTCATAAACAACAAGTTCAAAAGACATATGCACTGTTCAAGCATTCATTCAGAAAACAAAAAGTATTGTTACCACATCAAAATAATTAAACTAGTTTCAAGGATGAATTCGAAATCATGTACTTCTTGTTCTTTTGTAATTAAAACTTTTTTCATTTAAGAGAGGTGATGGATTCATAGGACATTCATAACTTTAAGGCATGGACACTTAAATACTAATGATCATGTAATAAGACACAAACAAAAACATAAAGCATAGTAAATAAAAAACAGGAAAATAAGAACAAGGAGATTAAGGAACGGGTCCACCTTAGTGAGGGTGGCGTCTTCCTCTTCTTGAAGAACCAATGGTGCTTTTGAGCTCCTCTATGTCTCTTCCTTGTCTTTGTTGCTCCTCCCTCATAGCTCTTTGATCTTCTCTAATTTCATGGAGGATGATGGAGTGCTCTTGGTGCTCCATCCTTAGTTGTCCCATGTTGGAGCTTAATTCTCCTAGGGAAGTGTTGATTTGCTCCCAATAGTTTTGTGGAGGAAAATGCATCCCCTGAGGCATCTCAAGAATTTCATGATGAGGAATTTCCTCATGCTCTTGTTGAGGTCCATGATCTCTTGTTTGCTCCATCCTTTTCTTAGTGATGGGCTTATCCTCTTCAATGAGGATGTCTCCCTCTATGTCAATCCCAGCCGAATTGCATAGGTGGCAAATGAGGTGAGGAAAGGCTAACCTTGCTAGAGTGGATGACTTGTCAGCCATCTTGTAGAGCTCTTGAGGTATAATCTCATGAACTTCTACTTCCTCCCCAATCATGATACTATGGATCATGATGGCCTGGTCTATAGTAACTTCAGACCGGTTGCTAGTAGGAATGATTGAGCGTTGAATAAACTCCAACCATCCTCTAGCTACAGGCTTAAGGTCCACTCTTCTCAATTGAACTGGCTTGCCTCTTGAGTCAACTTTCCATTGAGCTCCTTCTACACATACGTCCATGAGGACTTGGTCCAACCTTGGATCAAAGTTGACCCTTCTAGTGTAGGGGCGTGCGTTTTCTTCCATCATTGGCAAGTTGAACGCCAGTCTTACATTTTCCGGACTGAAATCTAAGTATTTTCCCCGAACCATGGTAAGCCAATGCTTTGGATTCGGGTTCACACTTTGATCATGGTTTCTAGTGATCCATGTATTTGCATAGAACTCTTGAACCATTAAGATCCCGACTTGTTGAATGGGGTTGGTGAGAACTTCCCAACCTCTTCTTTGGATCTCAAGTCGGATCTCCGGATACTCATTCTTTTTGAGATTGAAAGGAACCTCAGGGATCACTTTCTTCTTGGCCACAACTTCATAGAAGTGGTCTTGATGGACCTTTGAGATGAATCTCTCCATCTTCCATGACTCAGAGGTGGAAGCAATTGCCTTCCCTTTCCTTTTTCTTGAGGATTCTCTGGCCTTAGGTGCCATTGATGGTTATAGAAAAACAAAAAGCAATGCTTTTTACCACACCAAACTTAAAATGTTTGCTCGTCCCCGAGCAAAAGAAGAAAGAAAGAAGGAGAAGAAGAAAAAGAAGGAGGAGATGGAGGGAGAAGGTGTATTCGGCCAATGGGGAGAAGAGAGGGTTGTGTTGTGGGAAAATGAAGAAGGAATGAGGGGTTTATATAGGAGTGGGGGAGGGATTAGGGTTCGGCCATTAGGGTTGGGTTTGGGAGGAAAAAGATTTTGAATTTTGTAGGTAGGTGGGGTTTTTGGAGAAGAGAGATATAAAGAAGGTGTGAAAAGGAGAGAAGAATGTGGTGGGGATCCTGTGGGGTCCACAAATCCAGTGGGGCCAAGGACTTAACATCCCTGCTCCAATTAGGCGTGTAAAACACCCTTGCTGTGCAATCCTGGCGTTTAACGCCAGACTACTGCCTGTTTCTGGCGTTTAACGCCAGGTAGATGCTTGTTTCTGGCGTTAAACGCCAGACAGATGCTTGTTTCTGGCGTTTAAACACCAGAATGCTCCTCCTCCAGGGTGTGCTATTTTTAATGATGTTTTTCATTTTGTTTTTGATTTTTCAGTAGTTTTTGTGACTCCACATGATCAGCAACCTAATAAAACACGAAAATAACAATAAAAATAAAATATACATAATTAAATAACATTGGGTTGCCTCCCAACAAGCGCTTCTTTAATGTCAATAGCTTGACAGTGAGCTCTCATGGAGCCTCACAGATGTTTAGAGCATTGTTGGAACCTCCCAACACCAAACTTAGAGTTTGAATGTGGGGGTTCAACACCAAACTTAGAGTTTGGTTGTGGCCTCCCAACACCAAACTTAGAGTTTGACTATGGGGGCTTTGGTTGACTCTGCAGTGAGAGAAGCTTTTCATGCTTACTCTCCATGGTTACAGAAGGAGATCCTTGAGTCTTAAACACAAGGTTGTCTTCATTCAGTTGAAGGACTAACTCTCCTCTGTCCACATCAATCACAGCTCTTGCTGTGGCTAGGAAGGGTATACCAAGGATGATGGATTCATCCTCGTCCTTCCCAGTGTCTAGGATTATGAAATCAGCAGGGATGTAAAGGCCTTCAAACTTCACTAACACGTCCTCTACTAGTCCATAAGCCTATTTTTTTGAGTTGTCTGCCATCTCTAATGAGATTCTGGCAGCTTACACCTCAAAGATCCCAAGTTTCTCCATTACAGAGAGTGGCATTAAGTTTATTCCTGACCCCAGGTCACACAGAGCCTTCTCAAAGGTCATGGTGCCTATGGTACAGGGCATTAAGAATTTGCCAGGATCCTGTTTCTTTTGAGGTAATTTCTGCCTATCCAATGCATTTAGTTCATTGGTGAGTAAGAAAGGTTCATCTTCCCAAGTCTCATTGCCAAATAATTTGGCATTCAGCTTCATGATTGCACCAAGGTACTTAACAACTTGCTCTTCAGTAACATCTTCATTTTCTTCAGAAGAAGAATACTCATCAGAGCTCATGAAGGGCAGAAAGAGGTTCAATGGAATCTCTATGGTCTCTAAATGAGCCTCAGATTCCTTTGGTTCCTCAAAGGGAAACTCCTTATTGGTCACTGAACGTCCCAGGAGGTCCTCCTCACTAGGATTCACGTCCTCCTCCTCCCTTGTAGGTTCAGCCATGATGGTCAAATCAATGGCCTTGCACTCTCTCTTTGGATTTTCTTCTGTATTGCTTGGGAGAGTACTAGGAGGAGTTTCAGTGACTCTTTTACTCAGCTGGCCCACTTGTGCCTCCAAATTTCTAATGGAGGACCTTGTTTCATTCATGAAACTCACAGTGGCCTTAGATAGATCAGAGACTATATTTGCTAAGCTAGATGGGTTCTGCTCAGAATTCTCTGTCTGTTGCTGAATGGATGATGGAAAAGGTTTGCTATTGCTAAACCTGTTTCTTCCACCATTATTAAAGCCTTGTTGAGGCTTTTGTTGATCCTTCCATGAGAAATTTGGATGATTTCTCCATGAGGGATTATAGGTGTTTCCATAGGGTTCACCCATGTAATTCACCTCTGCTATTGCAGGGTTTTCAGGATCATAAGCTTCTTCTTCAGAAGATGCCTCTTTAGTACTGTTGGATGATTCCTTCAATCCATTCAGACTCTGAGAGATCATATTGACTTGCTGAGTCAATATTTTATTCTGAGCCAATATGGCATTCAGAGTATCAATTTCAAGAACTCCCTTCCTCATAGGCATCTCATTACTCACAGGATTCCTTTCAGAAGTGTACATGAACTGGTTATTTGCAACCATGTCAATGAGTTCTTGAGCTTCTACAAGCGTTTTCTTTAGGTGAATGGATCCACCTGCAGAATGGTCCAATGACATTTTAGATAATTCAGACAGACCATCATAGAATATATCCAGGATGGTCCATTCTGAAAGCATGTCAAAAGGACACTTTTTGGTCAGTTCCTTGTATCTCTCCCAAGCTTCATAGAGGGACTCACCTTCTTTCTGTCTGAAGGTTTGAACATCCACTCTAAGCTTACTAAGCTTTTGAAGAGGAAAGAACTTGGCTAAGAAAGCCGTGACCAGCTTATCCCAAGAGTTCAGGCTATCCTTAGGTTGAGAGTCCAACCATATTCTAGCTCTGTCTCTTACAGCAAACAGGAAAAGCATAAGCCTATAGACCTTGAGATCAACCCTATTGGTCTTAACAGTATCACAGATTTCCAAGAATTCAGTTAAGAACTGAAAAGGATCTTCTGATGGAAGTCCATGAAACTTGTAGTTCTGTTGCATCAGAGAAACTAATTGTGGTTTCAGCTCAAAATTGTTTGCTCCAATGGCAGGGATTGAGATGCTTCTTCCATGTAAATTGGAATTTGGTGCAGTAAAGTCACCAAGCATCTTCCTTGCATTGTTATTATTTTCGGCCATGTCTCCTTCTTTTTTGAAAATTTCTGTCAGATTTTCTCCAGAGAGTTGTGCTTTAGCTTCCCTTAGCTTCCTCTTCAGAGTCCTTTCAGGTTCAGGATCAGCTTCAACAAGAATGTTCTTATCCTTGTTCCTGCTCATATTAAAAAGAAGAGAACAGAAAATAATAGGGATCCTCTTTGCCACAGTAGAGAGGTTCCTTTATGTGAGTAGAAGAGAAGAATAAAAGAAGGGGAAGAGAAAAACTCGAACACAGAGAGGAAGATGGTGTTCGAATTTTGGGTGGAAGAGAAGTGTTAGTAGATGAATAATTAAATAAAAGGAGATGAGAGATGAGAGAATTCGAAAATTAAATAAAATAAAATAAAAGTATTTTTGTTTTTAAATTGAATTTAAAATAAAAATTTTAAAATTTAAAAAGAAAAATAAAATTAAATCAAATTAAAATTTAAAACAAATAGTTAATTAAAAAGAAATTTTGAAAAAGAGGGAAGGGATTTTCAAAAATTAGAGAGAGAGAGAGAGAGAGAGAGAGAGAGTTAGTTAGGTAGTTTTGAAAAAGATAAGAATCAAACAAAAAGTTAAGTGGTTAATTGAAAAAGATTTGAAAATTAGTTATTAAAAAGATAAGAAGTTAGAAAAGATTTTGAAATTGATTTTGAAAAAGATGTGATTGACATTTAATTTGAAAAAAATTTGAAAAGGAAATTTAGAAAGATTTGATTTTGAAAATTAAAGTTGATTACTTGACTAACAAGAAACAAAAAAGATATGATTTTAAAATTTAAAGATTGAATCTTTCTTAATAGGCAAGTAAGAACTTGAAATTTTTGAATCAATCACATTAATTGTTAGTAAAGGTTTTGAAATTATGAAATAAAGTAAGAAAAAGATTTTTGAAAATCAATTTGAAATTTTCAAAAATCATAAAAGAAAAATGAAAAAGATTTGATTTTTGAAAAATATTTGAAAAAGATAGAATTTTTAAATTGAAAATTTGATTTGACTCATTAGAAACAACTAGATTTTAAAATTTTTTGAAAAAGTCAACTCAAATTTTCGAATTTTATGAGATGAAAAAGGGAAAGATATTTTTTTTTATTTTTGAATTTTTAATGATGAAAGAGAAAAATAATAAAAAGACTCAATGCATGAAAGTTTTGGATCAAAACAATTGATGCAAGCAAGAACACTATGAATGTCAAGATGAACACCAAGAACTTATTTTTGAAAATTTTTAAGAAAAGAAAAACATGCAAGACACCAAACTTAGAAATTTTCAAACTTTAGACACTAATAATTCAAGAATGCATAAGGAAAACAAGAAAGGACACAAAACAAGAAATTCTAAAGATCAAACAAGAAGACTTACCAAGAACAACTTGAAGATCGTGAAGAACAAGAAAGAGACTCAATGCATGAAAGTTTTTCGAAAATTTTAAAGAAATTAACAAGATGCAACTGACACCAAACTTACAATTTGACACTAGACTCAAACAAGAAACATCAAATTATTTTTGATTTTATGATTTTATAAATTTTTTTGTAATTTTTTTTGAAAATTAATTTGGAAAAAGAAAAATAAGGATTTCAAAATTTTTAATAAGAATTCCAGGAATCTTGCAATGTTAGTCTAAAGCTCCGGTCCAGGAATTAGACATGGCTTACTAGCCAGCCAAGCTTTCAGTGAAAGCTCCGATCCAAAACACTAGACATGGCCAATGGCCAGCCAAACTTCAGCATACCAATCAGGCATACAACAGCTGATATTTCATCCAACTTCATTCTATGTTGATAGGTGGAAGCCCCAGTCCAAATGAATTAGACATGGCTTTACAGCCAGCCAGGCTTCAATATGCTTCATGAAACTCTAGAATTCTTTCTTAAAAATTTTGAAGAACATAAATTAATTTTTTTTGTAATATTTTCGAAAATAAGAAATAAAAAGCTTAAAATTAAAATAAAATTACTTAATCTGAGCAACAAGATGAACCGTCAGTTGTCCAAACTTGAACAATCCCTGGCAACGGCGCCAAAAACTTGGTGCACAAAATTGCGATCATCAACAATGGCGCCAAAGACTTGGTGCTCTCAAACGTGAATAACACTTTGTCACAACTTCGCACAACTAACCAGCAAGTGCACTGGGTCGTCCAAGTAATAAACCTTACGTGAGTAAGGGTCGATCCCACGGAGATTGTCGGCTTGAAACAAGCTATGGTCACCTTGTAAATCTCAGTCAGGCAGATTCAAATGGTTATAGAGAATTGATAATTAAAACATAATTAAAATATAAACTAGGATAGAGATACTTATGTAATTCATTGGTGAGAATTTTAGATAAGCGTATAGAGATGCTTTCGTTCCTCCTGAACCTCTGCTTTCCTACTGTCTTCATCCAATCATTCCTACTCCATTCCATGGCAAGCTGTATGTTGGGCATCACCGTTGTCAATGGCTACATCCCGTCCTCTCTGTGAAAATGGTCCAATGCGCTGTCACTACATGGCTAATCATCTGTCGGTTCTCGATCATACTGGAATAGGATTTACTATCCTTTTGCGTTTGTCACTACGCCCAGCACTCGCGAGTTTGAAGCTCGTCACAGCCATCCCTTCCCAGATCCTACTCGGAATACCACAAACAAGGTTTAGACTTTCCGGATCTCGGGAATGGCCATCCATGGGTTCTAACTTATACCACGAAGACTCTAATATCTCAAACTCGGTCCCATGTATTAGATATCTAAGAGATATGCATTCTATCTCATCTTCATGTAGAACGGAAGTGGTTGTCAGGCATGCGTTCATAGGTAAGAATGGTGATGAGCGTCACATAATCATCACATTCATCATGTTCTTGGGTGCGAATGAATATCTTAGAATAGGAATAAGCTTGAATTGAATAGAAAAACAATAGTACTTTGCATTAATACTCAAGGAACAGCAGAGCTCCACACCTTAATCTATGGCATGTAGAAACTCTACCGTTGAAAATACATAAGTGATAATGAAATTCATTGGTCTCGGCCCCAGAGGGGAACCGGGGTCACTAAGACTTTGAATACAATAATAAAAAGTCCTATTTATACTAAACTAGTTACTAGGGTTTACAGAAATGAGTAAATGATGCAGAAATCCACTTCTGGGGCCCACTTGGTGTGTGCTTAGGCTGAGCATTGAGCTTTACACGTGTAGAGGCTTCTCTTGGAGTTGAACGCCAGTTTGTATCCTGTTTCTGGCGTTTAACTCCACTTTGCAACTTGTTTCTGGCGTTTAACTCCAGAATAGGGCAAGAAGCTGGAGTTGAACGCCAGTTTGCGTCGTCTAAACTCGGGCAAAGTATGGACTATTATATATTGCTGAAAACACAAACCCATGCATTTTATATGGATAAGTATGAAGGAATATTGATAAAACCACTCAAATTGAGCACAAAATGTATCACTAAATAGCGGTGCATCATTCATCCAACTCTTCTCCGTCACTCAAGTCATAAATATGAGGTTGAGAGAAATCTACCTCAACGTTGCTTTCAATGTCATCGAGGGAAGGCTCTTCTAACTCAAGAATTTCACTTGTGGATGTAGATTTATTACTAGGATGGCTTGATTCATGATCATCATCACTAAGAAAACTTGCCTCTTGATCTATCCCATCCAATTCTTCATAGGGAACATGCCTTGGAGGTTGTGCACTACCCTCCTCAACATTAATTTCAAGGTTCTTAGAGGAATACTCTACAACTCTAGATTCCCATGGAGGTTTAGCATCTCCTAAGTCTTCAACTACTTCTTCCTCTTCAACAATTGCAGCTTCCTCTAATTGTTCCAATACAAAGTCACATTCCTCACTTTCCACTGGAGTTTCTAGTCTCTCCTTCATGCTACGTTCTTCATTAGATTCTCTATATGTATCCATGGGAGTTCCTTGAGTGTCCAAACATTGGGAAGCTATTCGAGTTACTCAAATTATTCAATTAAAAGCACAGTTTCTAGAAAGTCCAATCAAAGCAATTCGTCTTGATAATGCTAGTGAATTTACTTCCCAAGCTTTTGATGCTTATTGTATGGCTAACGGAATAAGTGTTAAACATCCAGTAGCTCATGTTCACACACAAAATGGGTTAGCAGAATCATTTATTAAACGCCTCCAATTAATTGCTAGACCCTTACTTATGAGAACAAATCTCCAAACCTCAGCTTGGGGGCATGCTATTTTACATGCCGCGGCACTTATTCGTTTGAGGCCAACAAGTTACCATCAGTTCTCTCCTATGCAATTAGCTTTTGGCCAATAGCTAAATGTTTCCCATTTAAGAATATTTGAGTGTGTGATATATGTTTCCATTGCACCACCTTCTCGCACCAAAATGGGACCCCAAAGAAAATTGGGATATATGTTGGATATGATTCTCCCTCTATAGTGAGGTATCATAAGATACAAACTGGAGATGTATTTAAGACCCGATTTGCAGATTGTCATTTTGATGAATCAAAATTTCCAACATTAGGGGGAGAGAATATGCTTCTTGAAAAGGAACTTAATTGGAATACATCATCCTTGATGCAGTTAGATCCTCGATCAGGGCAATGTGAACTAGAAGTTCAAAAGATTATACATTTGCAAAGAATAGCAACTGAATTGCCTGATACATTTTTTGATACAAAGAGGATAACCAAATCTTATATACCAGCGGAAAAATATCCCAATTCGAATTGATATCCCAGTTGGACAAGTGGCCACTGAAACAAATTCATGCCAGAAGCGTGGTAGACTTGTCGGTTCCAAAGACAAAAATCTTAAAAAAATAAATGAGGTAAATACTATTCCTGTTGAAAAAGACATAGTAGAGACACCTGCAGTTGTCCAAAATTCTAATGTGGTTTTAACGTCAGAAGACGTTTAGGTACCTGAAAATTGTGAAAATGACGAGATCTCGATAAATTATGTTTTTACAGGAGAAAAATGGGACCAAAAGAAGACAATTGTCAATAAAATATTTGCATATAATGTGGCATTAAATATCATGCATGAAAGTAAGGATCTTGAACCAAGAACAGTCGAAGAATGTCGACAAATTAATGATTGGCCAAAATGGGAAGAAGCCATGAAGGCTGAGTTAGACTCACTTGCAAAAGGTAAAGTCTTTGGACCTGTAGTTCGTACACCAGAAGATGTAAAACCTGTTGGATACACATGGGTATTTTGAGAAAACAAAATGAGAAAAATGAAGTTGTATGCTACAAAGCCCGACTTGTGGCATAAGGTTTTTCACAAAGGCCCGGTATAGATTATAAAGAAACATATTCCCCTGTAGTGGATGCAATAACATTGCGTTATTTGGTCAGTTTATCCACATACCATAAACTACATATGCATTTATGGATGTGGTAACTGCCTACTTATACGGATCATTAGATCGTGATATCTATATGAAAGTCCCTGAAGGATTAAAGATATCTAAATCATCCAATGAATATTCACAGGGGTTATACTCAATCAAATTGCAAAGATCTTTATATGGTCTAAAGCAATCTGGACGAATGTGGTATAATCGTCTTACTGAGTATCTGACCAAAAACAGATTCAAGAATGATGATATCTGTCCATGTGTTTTTATGAAGAAATCTGCATCTAGATTCATTATAATTGCTATGTACGTTGATGATTTAAATATCATTAGGATTCCTAAAGAGATTCCAACAATTATAAAAACTCTAAAAGAAGAGTTTGAGATGAAAGATCTTAGAAAGATTAAATTTTGTCTCGGCCTGCAGATTGAGCATATAAAAAAAGGGATCTTTATTCATCAAACAACATACACAAAAAAGATCTTAAAGAGATTTTACATAGATATGTCACATCCATTAAGTACCCCAATGATCGTAAGGTCTTTGGATGTGGAAAAGGATCAATTCCGTCCTAAAGAAGAAAATGAAGATATCCTTAGCCCTGAAGTACCATATCTTAGTGCCATTAGAGCACTAATGTATCTTGCTAATAATACATGACCCGATATATCATTTGCTATGAATTTACTAGCAAGATATAGTTCCTCTCCAACCAGAAGACATTGGAATGGAATCAAACAAATCTTTCGATATCTTCATGGAACGGTTGATATGGTATTGTTTTATCCCTATGGATCCAAGTCACAACTAGTTGGCTATGCAAATGCAGGATACTTGTTTGATCCACACAAAGGGAGATCTCAAACAGGATATCTGTTCACATAAGGTGCTACAGCTATATCATGGAGGTCAACGAAATAGACAATTGTAGCAATATCCTCTAATCATGATGAAATACTAGCGATTCATGAAGCAAGTCGCGAGTGTTTTTGGCTCAGAAGTTTGATCCAATATATTCTGTCATCATGTGGACTGATTGATCATAAGATAGCTCCAACTGTCCTGTTTGAAGATAATACAACATGCATTGCTCAACTTAAAAGTGGATACATTAAAGGTGATAAAACAAATCATTATTTCTCCCAAATTCTTCTTCACTCATGATCTTCAAAATTAAGGGACAATTGATGTCCAACAGATCCGCTCAAGTGATAATCTGGCAGATTTATTTACAAAGTCACTCCCAAAATCCTCCTTTGAAAAATTGGTACATCAGATTAGGATACGCCGATTTCGAAATATTAAATGATGTCAATAAGAGGGGGAGACTGTACTCTTTTTTCCTTGGTCAGGTTTTTTTCCATTGGTTTTTTCTTGACAAGGATTTTAATGAGGTAGTCTCCATCATAAAGGATTTTGTACTCTTTTTCCTTCACTAAAGTTTTTTTCCATTGGGTTTTTCTTTAGTAAGATTTTAACGAGGCATAATCCTAAATGGGCATCCAATGGAGTGTGTTGTGATAAGAATGAGTATATGGATGCCATTTACTATAGGCGGCTCATGTTATCAAGGATGAGTGATGGGGGAAGAATCGTCGGTAAAGAATTCACAAAATAAGCGCGTTGTAAGTATAGATCTAAACCGACAATTAAACCTCAATCAAATTTAATTTGTTTGTCACTTAAGCAAACCCAATAAAATCAACTGAAGTATTAAACCTCGGGTCGTCTCTCAAGGAATTGCAGGGAGGTGTATCTATTATTGGTTATGAAAAAGGATCTTTTTGGGTTTTTAAATGTTGAACAAGGAATTTAAATGACACAGAAATAAACTAACAATTAAGAAAAATCCTAGCAAGGATTGATAATTAGAAGTCTTATCCCCATTATCATAGTCACTTGTGATGATAATTTCCTTTTACTCTCACTTAATTAACCTCTAACTATTGAAGGTAAGTCAAGTGAGAAAATCAATTTGAATTCACAAGTCCTAATCAAAGACTAGAGTTAGTAAAGCTCAAGCCAACTAGCAAGTTTCAATCACCAACCAACAAGAGACTTATGATGATTCAAGAGTCTCCAATCAATCAATTCGAGCTAAGAATATAAAAATCTAACTTAAAACCCTCCCAAGCATTTTATCAAACACTTGGAAGGCACAACATAAAAACATAGAAAACTGACAAGGAATATTAAATCTAAATAACCAATTGTAAACATCAATAATGACAAACGAAGAAAGGAACAATAATTATGAAATACCTCAAATTGCATTAAATAGAAAATTGAATCTAACATGAGAATTCATAAACTAAAATAGCAACATAAAGTAATCGACAAGGGAAATAAATAAACTAGAAAGCTAGAATAATTAAAAGTAGAAGAGAGACTAAATTGAAATAAGATAGAATTCAGAAATTGAAAAGGAATAAAACTAAGAATCCTCAAACCTAAAGAGATGAGAGAGCATCTCTCTCTAGAAAACTACATCTAAAATCTAAAATTATGTGAATGAAAGTTGTCCATCTGATTTTCCCACTCTACAGCCTCTAATATGTGTTTTCGGGCTTGGAACTGGGCCAAAAAGGAGCCCAGAAATCGCCCCCAGCGTTTTCTGCAGATTGCAGCACGTGACGCTTTGTCACGCGTACGTGTCGCTCGCCTTCTGCGCCAGTCACGCGTACACGTGGCCCACGCAAGCACGTCGCTGCCAGCTTTCCAAAACACCATTTTCTTACGTTCCTTCCACTTTTGCATGCTTCCTTACCGTCCTCTAAGCCATTTCTGCCCTATAAACCCTGAAAACATTCAGCAAACATATCATGGCATCGAATGGTAATAAGAGGGGATTAAAATTAGCAAATTAAAGGCCAAAGAAGCATGTTTTCAACCATATTACAGAATTAGGAAGGGAAATGTAAAACATGCAATTCATATGCATAAGTGTGAGAATAATGGATAAAATCTGCTCAATTCAATACAAAATAAGCCGTAAAATAGCGATTTATCAATTAGTGCATTAAAGAAATTTGAAGATGTAAACCGATTGTACGTATATAAATATGAGGATAACCCTCAGGCAATATACAATCAATAATAACAAACACTTCCCTCTCTCTCTTATACACAGCAATAATACTCTTCTCTTTCTATACATTGCTAATATTTCTCTTCCTCTCTTTTACGTTGCTACATATATTTTTAAATATATGAATTATCTCTATTATAATAAGTAATTATATTGGTGAATATAATATTAATACTAAAATTATCTATTTATGTTTCTTTATTTTATATCTATTTTCTCTTCCTTATTTATTTATTTTACAATAAATTTTGTGTTATAGTAATTATGAAATCAAATATTCATATATTGGAAAGGTACAGAATGTAATTCTAAACTTTATCTACCATTTCCTTCCATTCTTAAGGATTAACACTTCCTCTAGCTGCATTTTCACTTTTTTATATGTACTAGCACTACAACAGAAGCGGGAGTTAGCGGCGACAAATTTGGGGCAGTTTAAATAAGTGCCACTATCTGGTGATCTTGGGCAGTTGCTACAGTGGTTTAATTCCTCAGCCACCATATCATTTGATTTATGGCAGATTTGGAACAAACTGCCGAAATTAACATCTATCCTATTATATTAGATAAAGAGAAAAAAAACCCCAATCTTCATTTTCATTTTCTTTGTTACATCTAGCGAAAATCTTCATTCTTCTTTTTCTCTATCTCAGTCGAGAGATACCTAGGCTCCTTTTCCCCCGTTTCTCGAATGGCGTCATCACGGCTTCCTTTGTCGAAGGGAGATACGCCATAGAAGGAGGAAGAAGAGAAAGATGGAGAAGGCGACAATGGAGAGAGAAGTCGCCTCCGCCGCTTCTTGCACCTCTAGAGCTATCTCTGCCTTGAGCTGATGGATCCGCCGCTGCTGCCAAATTTGTCATTTTTACCTTGCGCTGCCGGATCTGCCGCTGCTGTAATCCCTCTTCTCTACCTTGCGCTGCCTAAGCCGTCTCTAGTCATCGTCGGCTCGTCAATGCCTCATATCCTCGCTGCTCTACTTGAGTCGTCTCTGCTGTAATCCTCACTGCTAACTGCAATCATGTCTCAGGTTAGGGTTTTTTCTCCTCCGTAATCTTAGGAAGCTAATTCTATTCTCAGATTGGGGAAATTTAGGAATGTGTTTAGGATGTATATATGTTCTTTGAGAGGGTCAACTGTATGTGCTTATTGAATATGCTTTGAGGTTCGAGGCCTAAAGATGTTCAGAAACAACTGTATGTACTGTGTATTTTTCCTTTTATTTCTATTTTCACTTTCATCATCATGATGTGAGTCTTTTCTGAGTTTCTTGTGCTGAATTTTAAGTATTTTCCCTAGCTTGTGGTTAGTACGGGCAACTGCAGAAGCTTTCAGAGTTGATGATGCTCCTGCCAATGTTTTCTTTCTTCTGATGGAAAACAAGAAGGAGATTCTTCCATTTTGCACACAGATTCTCCAGTTCCAGGCTCAGTGGTATTAATTTCTTAAATTCAAGCTAAGTGATATACATATAGTGGTCTAATTTTTTTTGGCAATTAACTTAATTGAACATAACTTGCATAAAAAATGTATTGCTTTTGTAATGCCTAATTAGAATCTCCTGAATAGATTCCCAACTGGCCACATGTGTTGTGCAATACTTAAATCCTTCAAATAAATTTGTGCCCCCCCCCCCCCCCAAAAACATCAGCAAGAGCCATTAGACCTTGCTGAAATTAATCATAATCTGTTAGAAAATACTATCTAATGTAGAAGAAGATGTGAAGAAGCTTAGTATAATCATAAAATTAATTGAAGATATCCAGGAAAAACCATGTTTATAATAAAATTATGAAAATCCATTCTTAGAATTGGTGTACTGTCACACTCAGAATCCCTTAACATTCCTGAGGCGCCACTGCACCCTTGGCTGCTAACTACACTGTGTGTACCACACTTGTATATATATTTGCTTTCTTTTCTATGATTAATGTTAAGCATATGGAAAATCCATTCTTTTCCATGTTAATGTTTTTATGCCATTTTCACTTCAGGTACTTTTCTTTTTGGTTTGTAAGTTTGGAATGAGCATAGTTTTAGATTGCTTTGCGGTTGCGGTTACATTGTGATTACTCCCATAGTTGAAAAATATATTTACAATTTCTGTGATGATGTGGTTACCTTGATTGCCACATCTATTTCAGGTCATTGTTTAAAACCATGGTTATGAGAAGTTTTGCTTTGTAGCTATTCTCAGCCCTTTGTCTCTTATATGCACTTCCCATGATTTGATGTGCATGATCGTTACTGTGTTTGGCAGGAGGCTGAGCTTAATGATAGAAAAATTGGAAAGCTATGCGAGTATGCTTCTAAGAATCCATTAAGAATTCCTAAGGTAATTATTCTTTGTCACTGCCATGTTCAATTGTATAATGTAATCATGACGAATTATGCATGGCAGTTTAGCTAGCTATTCTCTTTAGTCTTTAATAATTGTTAGTCTTGATATTTAATATGCTATTGTGGTGGAATGATATCTTAGATCATTGATCAAGTCTGAAGTTATTATTTTGGGGGTCAGAATATTGTACTTGCTTCAATCTAAGTTTCTCTGTTATATCTTTGTAGATAAATGAGAATTTGGAGCAAAGATGTTATAAGGATTTGCGTAATGAAATGTTTGGTTCAGTTAAAGTTGTCTTGTGCATATACAGGAAATTCTTATCGTTATGTAAGGAATTATTGATATGGCATTTGTTATGTACAACATGTGTATCAAATACTAAGATATGCCTGGTTGACTAATGTTAACTCTCTTTTTTCAAGGTATATCAGAATGGAGGTTTGCAAATTGGTAAGCTTGTGTCTTTCTTACTCTTTATTACATTGAGTTATACAGCATGTTTAGTTAAGCTTTTTGGAATGCCTCAAGCCATGGTTTTGTGGTTCCAGAAAACTAAATCAAACATGTTAAAATACTATTTGATTTATGCTTAAAATTAGTTGTCGTATCCATTTAGTTTTCCTTTTGTGCTTGAATTTCAGGTAGTTCTCAAGTTTTTGCACAATAAAAAAGCTTAAAAGTTTGCATTGAGGAAGTTATTAGGATAAAACACCTTGAACATGTGAGGTACTAGATACTCTGCCTCTGAATTATATGCTTTTGATATTTATGTATTTAATCAAAAAGTTCACTTTATCCACATTATGTGTAGAATTCAACTTCAACTCTTATGTATTCTTATTATGTTACAGGTTTAATAAATATTCCCTAAAACACTTGGTGAGAGAAACTTTGGTTGGGCTTTAAAAGCTTAGATCAACGTTGTGCTCATATATCAATAAATTTTTGAATATTATACAACACTTGTATGGTTGCATAAAATGCTTCATTGTTGTTATATTTCATAATTTTGTGTGTCTAAGTTTACTTCCTTTCATTTTTCTACTTACAGTCTTAAAATTATAATGCTTGTAATCTATTAGGTTTAAAGCAGCAGCACAGAAGAAAAAGAGTGTTCTGAGATATCTATTTCAACAGTTGGGTGAGGAGCTGCCAGCAGACATCGCTGCAGGGATGAATTCCGTGAAAGGATAGAGTAAAAAATAGAATCCTAGAATTGGACTTATTTTGGTTTGAAGCAAACATATTTTTAAATTTGACTATGCAATTCTTAGCAAGAGATTTGTTATGTTGATATTTTTATAAATATATTATTTTGTTTTCTAGTTAATTTTGCTGTTTTTGCCACAAGTTTAGATTCAATGGCTTTCAAATATTAAGATTTATATTATTAAAAAATCTAAAAAGGACCAAAAATTATATCTATAAAATTAAACAAAAAAATAGCATTTTTTAAAAGAAAAATCCAATTTTTTTTTCAATTTGATTTGTCATTGGCGGCGGTTTTATAACCGCCGCAAAATATGCACAAATTTGAGACTATTGAAGTAAATAGCGGTGGTTTTAAAACCGCGGTAAATATGTTGCAAATCGTGTCAGTGGAATTCAGCGGCGGTTTTCTGTTGGTGTGCCGCGAAATTTTGATTTAGTGGCGGTTATACCGGCGGTTGCTGGAAACCGCCACCAAATCCAATCTCGGCGCCCATATCCATAGCGCTTCGATTAACCGCCAGCAAACCGCCGCTAATTCATAAAAAAATCGCTGCTAATTCCCGCCTCCCTTATAGTAAGCAGATCTGAAATACAAGAGGATTATTTTAATAGATGCATGGTGTAATTTGTGCACTAATAGGACTACTCTCAGGCTATGGTCACTGTCGTGTACAATAATAACATAAGAGTCCTTCTTTCAGTACCTTTGGTTTTGATATATGGCTTATGACAAGAGTTGACCATAGTAAAATAATGCAAATTTGTAATCGTGAATATTTGATGATAGATCGCAAAGCCAAGTTTCTCTTCAGCATAATAACTAAAGAATATTTTTTGATTACTTGATCTTAATGCTTATTACGAGGCTGGTGTGGCATACATGTTCTTAGGCCCTGATATAATTTTTTGTTTTTGTGTTTATACTGCTGATTCTTATTCTTATGTTTTGACATGAAGCTCACCATCTTTGTATAGATCTCTATGAGTGTATAAGCAAAAATATATATATATATATATATATATATATATATATATATATATGCTTTAGAACTCTGTTTCCTCCAACTTACGTATGATCTTCTATAATTATAACTTTAGTTCATATTATACTTTCAGTTTGTGTATTTTTAATATTTAAATTATAATATGATGATGTTTTTGTATATTTATTTATAATTATATTTGTTATAAAAAGTTCAATTACGGTTAAATTAATTAAATTGAACTAGTGATTAGTGAATTTGTAGTTGGAATGATTTGATAATCTATTAGATTTTCAAATCCTTGATATATATTGTATTTGTACACAACATATACTGATCAATATTCTAAATTATTTTACAAGGGTATTTTAAAATTTTAGTATAAATAATCCAGTCCAATAAATTCTTACATTTCGAACCCGCCAAAAAATATGCAAAGAAATTAACATGTGGTAGTAAAGAGTCATTAATTGGTATAAATCTGCAGTCCCCTCAAAATTCCGCAGTTCCCACACCAGAATGCTATACTTGTATTCTATGGGAACTGGATCGTTCATTTGCCTTAAGATTCCTTCCTGATTTATGTCTCTTATGGCAACAATGGTACAACCGTTATAATAGATGACTTAGTACACTGATTAGGGCAGTGCTTATTCATTGACTCTTCTATAAATGGATCCTACTCAACTATAGGATAAGCTAACTAAGTCAATTTTTTTTTATTTTTGATTTTAAAATTTAAAAAATTAGGATAGTAAAAGTTTTTTTTTTATTTCATTTTGTAACATACCTATTTTTTAGTTAGTTGGTTGGAGTTGCTTTCATTCGTAATCAAGGTTCTGAAAATCGGACCGGACTGGTCGGTTCGACCGGGTTAACCGGGAATCAGTTAGTTAGCCGGTTTGGTTAATGTCTAAAACCAGTCTGCAAAAACTAATGAAAAAACCTGCCAAAGCGGTGGTAAATCGGTAAAACGAATGAATCGGCCAGTTTTTTTTGAAGTCCGGTTCTCCCCTTCAACACCAAACGACATCGTTTTGGTTTAATTAAAAAACAAAAAAAATAAAAAAATAAAACGCGCAGCCCAAATGCCCCCAATCTCCTTCTCTCACTCTCAATGTCACCAACATACCAAAATCCCTATTTCAAAGGTTCTTTGGAGAGCAGCGGAAGAATGAGCGGAGCGCTTGTCGGAGCACGGCAGCGGTGGAGGAAGGAGGCGATGGAGCTGTGGTTGATGTGCATGGCATTCCGAGCTTCTCTGCTTCTCTGCTTCTCTCTTCTCTCTTCTCTCCCACTCTTAGTCTCACTAAAATGGAAAAATGCTCCAATCTATCTCACTCTCAGTCTCAGACGCCGCCGCTCTTCTCTATCGTCTCCGTTGTCGGCCGCCTCTTTCTCGTCGCCAAAAACGCCTCTGTCTCCGAGACATCTCTCCCTGTCAGTGTCGAGCACCACTCTGTGCAAAGTGCGAATGTACCCGTGCCACCATGGGCTCTTCGCCGTCGCCCGTGAGTTCTTCAATCTTCGCAGTCCCTTAACATCTTCGTGGTCATCTTTATTTTCACAGATTTCTTCCCTTTTTCACTTCAGTTTTTAATTTGTTTCCTCTGTTGTGTTTGTTAATTTTATTTATTCTGATTTCTTAGTTGCTTTACTTGTTTATTGTTGATTTGTTTGATTCTCAATTGATGGTGCTATGATGCATTGCTTCACTATATTATTTATGTTGAAATTTTTTCTGGTTTTGAGTTGTTTATAACTTTATGCTATCATTCTGATTTTGAATTGTTTGAGTTTATGCTGATTTTTCTGATTTGGTGATTCTGCTTATTGTTCTTTCTAATTCTGAGTTGATGTGCTGTGGTGGAGTATGGAATTTTTGAAAATTTTGAGGTGAATATGCTTATTTTTCTAAATTTTGATTTGTCATTTTCATCTATTTTAATTTTTTTAGTTATAAAATTTGATGGTTGAAGTAATTTGTTAATTTTTAACTATAGTTTTAAATTTTATTAACCTAAAATTTATTAAATTTAAATATTTAAAATTATATATTAAATTTTTAATAATTTTATTATATATTTAATTAAACCGGTTGAACCCTAGTTAAACTCTAATTGAACTTTTAAACCATTGAACCAGTCACTCTAGCGGTTCATTGACCGGTCCAGTTCTCGCAACTTTGTTCTTAATTGATTATTGGTGCGAAATTTATAACCCACAAACTAGCCGGCAAGTGCACTAGGTTGTACCAAGTAGTACCTCCAGTGAATGAGGGTCGATCCCACGAGGATTGATGGATTAAGCAAAAATGATTGCATGATTTACTTAGTTAGACAAGCAGAAAATAGTGTTTGGGTCTCAATTGCATTAAACAGTAAATTTAGAAAATTAGAAAGCAAGCAGTAAACGGGTTGTGAAATATATGAGTAAAACAGTTAAGGTTTCAGAGATGTTTATTTTCCAGATTAACTTTTCTTACCAACTACTTTAATCATGCAAGATTCAATTCATGGCAAATTATATGTGACTCAACCCTAATTCGTTAGACCTTTTTAGGCTCCTCTAACCTTTATCAATCGCCAATTCCTTGGTCACTTGATTCCGATTAGAGGGTTAAGTTCAAAACTAGTTTATGTGCCACAGAAACCCTAATTACCCAAATATAAGAGGATTATATGTCACGTATCCCGTTAAGTCTAGATGATTAGTGATTTAGGAGAATTTGTTTTCAATCTGTTGTTCAGGTAAATTGCTTTTCCAAGGTTTACAAGAACTCAATTAGAATAAGGGTCATACTTCTGTTCCACCTAGATTCATAAGATGAAGAACGAAAACAAATTCTTGAAATTGAAATCAAAACATTAATTAAAATAGAAGAGTAATAGTATCAATCCATACAATAAACAGAGCTCCTAACCTTAATAGTGGATGTTTAGTTGCTCATGGCTCAGAGAGAAAACAAGGATTCTAAAAATTGTAAAGTGCGGAATGAGGTGTGAGAGATGAGAGGAGTTCGAAGGGCTTATTCTTTTCCCTTTTATATCTAATCCTAATTAATGTAAAATATATTTTCTAAAACTAAATAATATCTTTTTCTATTTTTAAATATAATAAAATTTAATCCAAAATTGATCAAGATCTTCGCATGCTGCTTGATTGAGCGCTGGGACCACTTGATGATTTAAGGCTGGCGCCTAACTTGGAAATTCCCAAGTTAGGCACCACTATGGCAGCCTTGCTTGGACGTGTTGATTGTGTCTTGGCGCCTAACTTGGGAAAAGCCAAGTTAGGTGCCACCTATGCATCTTGCTTTTGGCGTGTAAGTTCTCCTTTGGTGCCTGATGAGCGGATAATTTATACGCTTTTTGGCATTGCTTTTAGATAGTTTTTAGTATGATTTAGTTAGTTTTTAGTATATTTTTATTAGTTTTTAAGCAAAATTCACATTTCTAGATTTTACTATGAGTTTGTGTGTTTTTCTATGATTTCAGGTATTTTCTGGCTGAAATTGAGGGACCTGAGCAAAAATCTGATTCAGAGGCTGACAAAGGACTGCAGATGCTGTTGGATTCTGACCTCCCTGAACTCAAAATGGATTTTCTGGAGCTACAGGATCCAAATGGCACGCTCTCAACTACATTGGAAAGTAGACATCCAGGGATTTCCAGCAATATATAATAGTCCATACTTTACTCAAAGATAAACGACGTAAACTGGCGTTTAACGCAAGTTTCATGTTCCATTCTGGTGTTAAACGCCAGAAACAGGTTACAAGTTGGAGTTAAATGCCCAAACCAGGTTACAACCTGGCGTTTAACTCCAAAAACAGCCTAGGCACGTGTAAAGCTCAAGTCTCAGCCCAGCACACACCAAGTGGGCCCCGAAAGTGGATTTCTGCACTATCTATCGTAGTTTACTCATTTTCTGTAAACCTAGGTTACTAGTTTAGTATTTAAACAACTTTTAGAGATTTTTTTGTACCTCATGACATTTTCACATTTTACATTGTATCTCTACGACATGAGTCTCTAAACTCCATGATTGGGGGTGAGGAGCTCTGCTGTGTCTCGATGAATTAATGCAATTACTTCTGTTTTCTATTCAAACACGCTTGTCTCTGTTCTAAGATATTCACTCGCACTTAACCATGATGAATGTGATGATTCGTGACACTCATCACCATTCTCAACCCATGAACGCGTGCCCGACAACCACTTCCGTTCTACCTTAGATTGATTGTGTATCACTTTGATTCCTGGTTCACGCGTTTCATTGCATCTCCTGACAACAGAGCATTCGAATCCGTGAGATCAGAGTCTTCGTGGTATAGGCTAGAATTATTGGCGGCCATTCCTGAGATCCGGAAAGTCTAAACCTTGTATGTGGTATTCCGAGTAGGATCTGGGATGGGATGACTGCGACGAGCTTCAAACTCACGAGTGCTGGGCATAGTGACAGACGCAAAAGGATCAATGGATCCTATTCCGACATGAGTGAGAACCGACAGATGATTAGCCTTGCAGTGACAGCGCATTTGGACCATTTTCACTGAGAGGACGGATGGTAGCCATTGACAACGGTGATCCACCAACATACAGCTTGCCATGGAAGGAGTCTTGCGTGCGTGAAGAAGAAGACAGTAGAAAAGCGGAGATTCAAAAGACAGAGCATCTCCAAAACCTCAATCTGTTCTCCATTACTGCATAACAAGTATTATTTAATTTATGCTATTTACTCCTCATAAACCCAATCACTTTTATTACTAATTTTCTGACTAAGAATTACAAAATAACCATAGCTTGCTTCAAGACAACAATTTCCGTGGGATCAATCCTTACTCACGTAAGGTATTACTTGGACGACCCAGTGCACTTGCTGGTTAGTGGTACGAGTTGTGAAAAGTGTGATTCACAATTCGTGCACCAAGTTTTTGGCGCCGTTGCCGGAGATTGTTCGAGTTTGGACAACTGACGATTTATTTTGTTGCTTAGATTAGGAAAAATTTATCTTTTTGATTTAGAGTCATTAAATTATAGTTTTTTATTTTCTCTTCAAAAATTTCTTATTTTTCTTTATTAATTTTTAATTTTTCTTTGAGTCTTCTGTTTGAGTTTAGATTCATATTTTAAGTTTGGTGTTAATTGCATGTTTTTATTTTCCTTTAAATTTTTGAAATTTGTGTTCATTGTTCTTTCTTGATCTTCAAGTTGTTCTTGCTATTTTTCTTGTTTGATCTTTAGTTTTTCCTGTTTTGTGTCTTTTTTTGTTTTTCTTGTGTGTTTTCAAATTATCAGTATTCAAAAAAAATTTATATACATTAAATACCTTTTTTTAAAACACGTTAAATTTATAGCTCAGTTGGCTAGAGCGTTGTGCTTATGTTCTTGGTAATTGGGTATCTTCCTTTTAAAACTTTTTCAAAAATAATTTTTTTTATTAAATCTTGTGTCAAACTTTTAAGTTTGGTGTTCTTTGTATTTTTATTTTCTTAAAAATTTTCAAAAATTGTTCTTGGTGTTCATCTTCATCTTCAAAGTGTTCTTGGTGTTCGTCTTGACATTCAAAGTTTTCTTACTCGTTTTCTTTATTTTGATCTAAAAATTCTAAGTTTGGTGTCAGTTTATTATTTTTCTCTTTCCTCATTGAATTCAAAAATATCTTTTCCCTTTATTTTAATTGATTTTTCAAAATTTCCTTTTAAAAATTCAGATTTTATTTTAAAATTTTTATTTTATCTTATCTTAGTTTTAAAATTTCAAAATTCAAATCTTTTTAAAAAAATCATATCTTTTTCAAATCCTTATCTTATATTGTTGACTTTTTCAAAATTCAAAATTCAAATTTTCAAATTTCAAAAATTCAAATTTCGAATTTCAAAAATTTAAAATTCAAAATTTAATTTTCAAATTTAAAATTTAAATTTCAAAACTTCCTAACCACTTTCTCTCTCTTCTTTTTTCGAAAATCCTTACCCTTTATTTTTCAAATATTTTTAATTAATTAATTAATTTAGTTTTCAATTTTCTTTTATTTCTTTTTCTTCTAATTTTTGAAATTATACTCAATTTTTCATTTATTTTATTTTATTTTAATTTTGGTTTTCAAAATAAAAATAAAAATAAAAATAAAAATATTTTATTTGCAATCCGCATCATCTCCCTTTCTCCATCATGGACCTAAGTGGAAATGAACAGTCCAGAAGGACTCTGGGGTCATATGGTAATCCCACTACTGCTGCATATGGGAGTAGTATCTGTATACCTCCCATCAAAGCAGGCAGTTTTGAGCTAAATTCTCAGCTCATTGTCATGGTACAGCAAAATTGCCAGTATTCTGGTCTTCCACAGGAAGAACCTACTGAGTTTCCGGCACAGTTCTTGCAAATTGCTGACACAGTACGTGACAAGGAAGTAGATCAGGATGTCTACAGATTATTACTGTTTCCATTTGCTGTAAAAGATCAAGCTAAGAGGTGGTTAAATAACCAACCTACATCAAGCATAAGAACATGGAAACAGTTATCAGACAAATTTCTGAATCAATATTTCCCTCCAAAAAGGATGACACAGCTAAGGCTGGACATCCAAGGCTTTAAACAAGAGGATGATGAATCCCTTTATAACGCCTGGGAGAGGTACAGAGGAATGCTAAGGAAATGCCCCTCTGAAATATTTTCAGAGTGGGTGCAGTTAGACATCTACTACGGGGTTACAGAAAAAGCTCAGGTATCTCTAGATCACTCAGCTGGTGGATCTATGCACATGAGAAAGACTATTGAAGAGGCTCAAGAGCTTATTGATATAGCTGCTAGAAATCAGCATCTATACATAAGTAATGAGTCCTCCATGAAAGAAGAAGCTAAGGCAGTATCAACTGACTTTAGTCCTCAGGAACAAGTTGCTGAACTCAATCAGCAACTATCTTCTATAACAAGGCAGTTAGCAGAAGTTAAGAAGATGCTACAAGAAACCAAAAATGCTAACAAGGATATGGAATCACAATTGAATCAGACAAAATAGCAGTTATCAAAACAGATAACAGAGGAGTGCCAAGCAGTTCAATTAAGAAGTGCGAAAACATTAAATACCTCACTTCAGAGCAGCAGAAAGCCAAAAAAAGAACAACTGACAGAGGATGAGTAAAATATTATCCAAAATCCCTCTAAGGACAGTAAGAGCCCAGAGAGGAATAACTCTGGCGTTCAAATGCTAGAAAAGGATGCAAAGATGGGTTTTAAACGCCTAACCCACGCGCAGTGCTGGCATTCAAACGCCAGAAACATGCAAGGAGCTGGCGTCAAACACCCAATGGAAGTTCAATTCTGGCGTTCAAACGCCAAAAACAGGTAAGAAGTTGGCGTCCAACTCCAATCCAGCTTCCAACCCTGGCATTCAAACGCCAGTGAGGGATCAGACACACACAAGTGCTGATGGCAACCCCTCTAAAAAGGCTTCTCCAACCACCTCTGTAGGAAATAAACCTGCAGCAACTAAGGTTGAGGAATACAAAGCCAAGATGCCTTATCCTCAAAAACTCTGCCAAGAGGAGCAGGATAAGCAATTTGCCCGCTTCGCAGACTATCTCAGGACTCTTGAAATAAAGATTCCGTTTGCAGAGGCACTTGAGCAAATACCCTCTTATGCCAAGTTCATGAAAGAGATCTTGAGTCATAAGAAGGATTGGAGAGAAACTAAAAGAGTTCTCCTCACTGAAGAATGCAATGCAGTCATCTGAAAAGCTTCCCAGAAAAGCTTAAAGATCCCGGGAGCTTTATGATACCATGCATATTAGAGGGTAATTGCACCAAGACAGCTTTATGTGATATTGGGGCAAGTATAAACCTAATACCTGCATCCACTATCAGAAAGCTTGGTTTAACTGAAGAAGTCAAACCAACCCGGATATGTCTCCAACTTGCTGATGGCTCCATTAAATACCCATCAGGCGTGATTGAAGATATGATTGTCAGGGTTGGGCCATTCGCCTTTCCCACTGACTTTGTAGTGCTGGAAATAGAGGAGCACAAGAGTGCTACTCTCATTCTAGGAAGACCTTTCCTAGCAACTGGATGAACTCTCATTGATGTCCAAAAGGGGGAAGTAACCCTGAGAGTCAATGAGGATGAGTTTAAGTTAAATGCTGTCAAAGCCATGCAGCATCCAGACACACCAAAAGACTGCATGAAAGTTGATCTTATTGACTCTTTGGTAGAGGAGATCAACATGGCTGAGAGTCTCGAATCAGAGCTAGAAAACATCTTTAAAGATGTCCAGCCTGATCTGGAGGATTCAGAAGAAATAAAAGAGCCTCTGAAAATTTCTCAGGAAGAGGAAAAACCTCCTAAACCCGAGCTCAAACCACTACCATCATCCCTAAAATATGCATTTCTGGGAGAAGGTGACACTTTTCCGATGATCATAAGCTCTGCTTTAAATCCACAGGAAGAGGAAGCACTACTTCAAGTGCTAAGGACACACAAGACAGCTCTTGGGTGGTCTATAAGTGATCTTAAGGGCATTAGCCCAGCCAGATGCATGCACAAAATCCTCTTGGAGGATAATGCTAAGCCAGTTGTTCAACCACAAAGGCGGCTGAAGCTAGCCATGAAGGAAGTGGTGCAGAAAGAGGTCACTAAACTACTAGAGGCTGGGATTATTTATCCTATTTCTGATAGCCCCTGGGTGAGCCCTGTCCAAGTCGTCCCTAAGAAGGGAGGCATGATAGTAGTTCATAATGAAAAGAATGAACTGCTTCCTACAAGAACAGTTACAGGGTGGCGCATGTGTATTGACTACAGAAGACTCAATACAGCCACCAGAAAGGATCATTTTCCTTTACCATTCATAGACCAGATGCTAGAAAGACTAGCAAGTCATGATTATTACTGCTTTTTGGATGGCTATTCAGGCTACAACCAAATTGCAGTAGATCCCCAGGATCAAGAGAAAATAGCATTCACATGTCCATCTGGAGTATTTGCCTACAGAAGGATGCCATTTGGGCTGTGTAATGCACTTGCAACCTTTCAGAGATGCATGCTCTCTATTTTCTCTGATATGGTGGAAAAATTTCTAGAAGTCTTCATGGATGACTTCTCGGTATATGGAGACTCATTCAGCTCCTGTCTTGGTCACCTGACACTTGTTCTAAAAAGGTGCCAAGAGACTAACCTGGTTTTAAACTGGGAAAAGTGTCACTTTATGGTAACTGAAGGGATAGTCCTTGGGCACAAATTTTCAAACAAGGAAATAGAGGTGGATCAAGCTAAAGTGGAAGTAATTGAAAAATTACCACCACCTGCCAATGTTAAGGCAATCAGAAGCTTTTTGGGGGCATGCAGGATTCTATAAGAAGTTTATAAAGGATTTTTCAAAAATTGCAAAACCTCTGAGCAATCTGCTAGCTGCTGACACGCCATTTGTGTTTGACACAGAGTGTCTGCAGGCGTTTGAAACTCTGAAAGCTAAGCTGGTCAAGCACCAGTTATTTCTGCGCTAGACTGGACATTACCATTCGAATTAATGTGTGATGCCAGTGACCATGCCATTGGTGCAGTACTGGGACAGAGGCATAACAAGCTTCTACATGTCATTTATTATGCTAGCCGCATTTTAAATGATGCCCAAAAAAATTACACAACCACAGAAAAAGAATTGCTTGCAGTGGTTTATGCCATTGACAAGTTTAGATCATACTTAGTAGGATCCAAAGTGATTGTGTACACTGACCATGCTGCTCTTAAATATCTATTCACAAAGCAGGATTCAAAACCCAGTCTCATAAGATGGGTGTTGCTTCTGCAAGAGTTTGATATAGAAATAAGAGACAGAAAAGGGACAGAGAACCAAGTGGCTGATCATCTGTCCCGGATAGAACCAGTAGAAGGGGCGTTCTTTCCCTCTATTGTGATCTCTGAAACCTTTCCGGATGAGCAATTATTTGCCATTCAGGAAACACTATGGTTTGCAGATATTGCAAACTATAAAGCTACAAGATTCATACCCAAGGAGTACAGCAGGCAACAAAAGAAAAAATTAATTACTGATGCAAAGTACTACCTGTGGGATGAACCATATCTCTTTAAGAGATGTGAAGACGGGATAATCCGTAGGTGTGTGCCTAGAAAAGAAGCACAGAAGATCCTATGGCATTGTCATGGATCACAATATGGAGGACATTTCGGTGGTGAGCGAACAGCCACAAAAGTCCTCCAATGTGGCTTCTATTGGCCCACTCTCTATAAAGACTCCCGAGAGTTTTTGCGTAACTGTGACAGTTGCCAGAGAGCTAGTAATCTGCCTCATAGTTATGCCATGCCTCAGCAAGGGATCTTAGAGATTGAGTTGTTTGACGTATGGGGTATTGACTTCATGGGGCCTTTCCCACCATCATACTCAAACACTTATATTTTGGTGGCAGTCGACTATGTATCCAAATGGGTAGAGGCCATTGCAACACCCACCAATGATACTAAGACAGTGCTGAAGTTTCTCCAGAAACATATCTTCAGCAGGTTTGGTGTCCCTAGAGAACTAATCAGTGATGGGGGCACTCACTTCTGTAACAAACAGCTTTACTCTGCTATGGTCCGATATGGAATTAGCCACAAGGTGGCAACTCCATATCATCCACAGACAAATGGGCAAGCTGAAGTCTTTAATAGAGAAATAAAAAGAATCCTAGAACGGATTGTAAGTACCCGTAGAAAGGATTGGGCAAGAAGCTTGGATGACGGTCTGTGGGCATACAGAACAGCATTCAAGACTCCTATAGGGACCTCTCCATACCAGCTTGTGTATGGTAAGGCCTGCCATCTTCCCGTGGAACTGGAGCATAAGGCCTACTGGGCAACCAGGTTCCTAAACTTTGATGCCAAATTAGCTGGAGAAAAAAGATTGCTCCAGCTGAATGAGCTAGAGGAATTAAGACTCACTGCTTTCGAAAATGCCAAGCTTTACAAAGAGAAAGCAAAAAGGTGGCATGACAGAAAGTTGTCATCTAGAGTCTTTGAACCAAGACAGAAGGTTCTGCTATTTAACTCTAGGCTCAGATTATTTCCCGGGAAACTGAAATCCCGGTGGAGGGGACCATATGTGATTACAAGTGTGTCACCATATGGCTATGTGGAGCTTCAAGACATTGATTCTAATAAGAAGTTCATTGTTAATGGACAGAGAGTCAAGCATTACCTTGAAGGCAATTTTGAGCAAGAATGCTCAAAGCTGAAACTAGAATAAGGCTCAGTAATGTCACGCTATTGACAGTAAAGAAGCGCTTATTGGGAGGCAACCCAATTTTATTTATCTATATTAATTACTTTTTCATTTCATTTTCCATTGTTATTTTATGTTTTATTTAGGTTGATGATAATGTGGAGTCATAAAAACAGCTGCAGAATTATAGCAGAAGCAAAAACAGCATAAAAAATAGCACACCCTGGAGGACAGACTTACTGGCGTTTAACGCCAAAAAGAAGCATCAAGCTGACGTTAAACGCCAGAAACAGGCTACAGCTTGGCGTTTAACGCCAAAAACAAGCACCAAGTTGGCGTTCAACGCCAAGAAAGGGGGAAAAGCTGGAGTTTAACGCCAGAAACAAGCAGCAGTCTGGCGTTAAACGCCAGGATTGCACTGCAAGGGCGTTTACACACCTAATAGGAGCAGGGATGATACATACTTGACCCCTCAGGATCTGTGGACCCCACAGGATTCCCACCTACCCCACCTCTCTCTCTCCCCCTCCATCTCCTCTATTTTCTTCTCATTCCCCTTCTTTCTTTCTTCTTTTGCTCGAGAATGAGCAAAACTTTTAAGTTTGGTGTGGTAAAAGCATTGCTTTTTGTTTTTCCATAACCATTTATGGCACCTAAGGCCAGAGAAACCTCTAGAAAGAGGAAAGGGAAGACAAAAGCTTCTACCTCCGAGTCATGGGAGATGGAGAGATTCATCTCAAGGGTCCATAAGCTTAGTAGTAGAGCATTTGACTGCACAACAAGAGAGCCCACTCGTGGACCTCAACAAGAGCATGAGGAATTCTCTCACCAAGAAATCCCTGAGATGCCTCAAGGGATACATTTTCCTCCACACAACTATTGGGAGCAACTAAGGATAGGAGCACCAAAATCACTAGGGATGAAGCAACAAAGGCAAGGAAGAGACATAGAGGAGCTCAAAAGCACCATTGGTTCTTTAAGAGAAAGACGCCACCCTCACTAAGGTGAAATCATTCTTTAATCTCCTTGTCTATTTATTTTTCTGTTTTCAGTTTTTGAGCTTCATGTTTGTCTATGTTTCTGTCTTCATTACATGATCATTAGTGTCTAGTGTCTATGTCTTAAAGCTATGAATGTCCTATGAATCCATCACCTTTCTTAAATGAAAAATGTTTTAATTGCAAAAGAACAAGAAGTACATGAATTTTGAATTCATCCTTGAAATTAGTTTAATTATTTTGATGTGGTGACAATACTTTTTGTTTTCTGAATGAATGCTTGAATAGTGCATATTTTTGAATTTGTTGTTTATGAATGTTAAAATTGTTGGCTCTTGAAAGAATGAGGAAAAAGGAGAAATGTTATTGATAATCTGAAAAATCATAAAATTGAATCTTGAAGCAAGAAAAAGCAGTGAATACAAAAGCTTGCGAAAAAAAAAGAAGAAAAGAAAAATGGCGAAAAAAAAGAGAAAGAGAAAGAAAAAGCAAGCAGAAAAAGCCAAAAGCTCTTAAAACCAAAAGGCAAGAGCAAAAAGCCATTAACCCTTTAAACTAAAAGGAAAGGGTAAAAAGGATCCAAGGCTTTGAGCATCAGTGGATAGGAGGGTCCAAAGGAATAAAATCCTGGCCTAAGCGGCTAAACCAAGCTGTCCCTAACCATGTGCTTGTGGCGTGAAGGTGTCAAGTGAAAACTTGAGACTGAGCGGTTAAAGTCGAGGTCCAAAGCAAAAAAAAAGAGTGTGCTTAAGAACCCTGGACACCTCTAATTGGGGACTCTAGCAAAGCTGAGTCACAATCTGAAAAGGTTCACCCAGTTATGTGTCTATGGCATTTATGTATCTGGTGGTAATACTGGAAAACAAAGTGCTTAGGGCCACGGCCAAGACTCATGAAGTAGCTGTGTTCAAGAATCAACATATTGAACTAGGAGAATCAATAACACTATCTAAATTCTGAGTTCCTATAGATGCCAATCATTCTGAACTTCAAAGGATAAAGTGAGATGCCAAAACTGTTCAGAGGCAAAAAGCTACTAGTCCCGCTCATCTGATTGGAGCTAAGTTTCATTGATATTTTGGGATTTATAGTATATTCTCTTCTTTTTATCCTAATTTGATTTTTAGTTACTTGGGGACAAGCAACAATTTAAGTTTGGTGTTGTGATGAGCGGATAATTTATACGCTTTTTGGCATTGTTTTTAGATAGTTTTAAGTATGATTTAGTTAGTTTTTAGTATATTTTTATTAGGTTTTAAGCAAAATTCACATTTCTGGACTTTACTATGAGTTTGTGTGTTTTTTTGTGATTTCAGGTATTTTCTGGCTGAAATTGAGGGACTTGAGCGAAAATCTGATTCAGAGGCTGACAAAGGACTGCAGATGCTATTGGATTCTGACCTCTCTGCACTCGAAATGGATTTTCTGGAGATACAGGAGTCCAAATGGCATGCTCTCAACTGCGTTGGAAAGTAGACATCCAGGGCTTTCCAGCAATATATAATAGTCTATACTTTACTCAAAGATAAACGACGTAAACTGGCGTTTAATGCCAGTTCCATGTTCCATTCTGGCGTTAAACGCCAGAAACAGGTTACAAGTTGGAGTTAAACGCCCAAAACAGGTTACAACCTGACGTTTAACTCCAGAAACAGCCTAGGTACGTGTAAAGCTCAAGTCTCAGCCCCAACACATACCAAGTGGGCCCCGAAAGTGGATTTCTGCACCATCTATCGTAGTTTACTCATTTTCTGTAAACCTAAGTTACTAGTTTAGTATTTAAACAACTTTTAGAGATTTATTTTGTACCTCATGACATTTTTACGTTTTACATTGTATCTCTACGGCATGAGTCTCTAAACTCCATGATTGGGGGTGAGGAGCTCTGCTGTGTCTCGATGAATTAATGCAATTACTTCTGTTTTCTATTCAAACATGCTTATCTCTGTTCTAAGATATTCACTCGCACTTAACCATGATGAATGTGATGATCCGTGACACTCATCACCATTCTCAACCCATGAACGCGTGCCTGACAACCACTTCCGTTCTACCTTAGATTGAGTGTGTATCTCTTTGATTCCTGGTTCACGCGTTTCATTGCATCTCCTGACAACAGAGCATTCGAATCCGTGAGATCAGAGTCTTCGTGGTATAGGCTAGAATTATTGGCGGCCATTCCTGAGATCCGGAAAGTCTAAACCTTGTATGTGGTATTCCGAGTAGGATCTGGGATGGGATGATTGCGACGAGCTTCAAACTCACGAGTGCTGGGCATAGTGACAGACGCAAAAGGATCAATGGATCCTATTCCGACATGAGTGAGAACCGACAGATGATTAGCCTTGCAGTGACAGCGCATTTGGACCATTTTCACTGAGAGGACGGATGGTAGCCATTGACAACGGTGATCCACCAACATACAGCTTGCCATGGAAGGAGTCTTGCGTGCGTGAAGAAGAAGACAGTAGGAAAGCGGAGATTCAGAAGATAGAGCATCTCCAAAACCTCAATTTGTTCTCCATTACTGCATAACAAGTATTATTTAATTTATGCTATTTACTCCTCATAAACCCAATCACTTTTATTACTAATTTCCTGACTAAGAATTACAAAATAACCATAGCTTGCTTCAAGCCAACAATCTTCGTGGGATCGACCCTTACTCACGTACGGTATTACTTGGACAATCCAGTGCACTTGCTGGTTAGTGGTACGAGTTGTGAAAAGTGTGATTCACAATTCGTGCACCAGTTCCTAACTTGGAGAATCTCAAGTTAGGCGCCACCAAGGCCGAGCATTCTGAAAAAGAAGTGAATAATATTATACATAGTTGGAAAGATCTGAAAGTTAGCTTTCCAATGCCACTGGAATCACGTCAATTGGACCTCTGTAGCTCAAGTTATTCCAATTGGAGTACAGGGAGATCAGAGTTGACAGCATCATTCACTTTGTTCTCTTTTTCTACAGAAACACCATCAAATCCATCCAAATGCTACCTGAAATAAACAGAATTGCACATAACTCAAAGTAGCATCTATAGTGGCTAAAAGATATTTAAATATTGATTAAACTTAATGATTCAAATGCAAATTCACAAGGAAAAGATAGAGAAGATGCTCACGCATCACAACACCAAACTTGAATTGTTGCTTGTCCTCAAGCAACTAAAACTAATATAGGCTTAGGATGTAAATTTGCATGAGAAGTGAGTATTCAATTAAGCTACTGTCTCTTCTTAAAATGGGGTTTATACAGTACAATCCTGAATAGTTTAGGCATCTCATTATCCTTTGAATAAGAGGAATGTCACTGTCATTTGGAATTAGAGTCCGGATAATATTATGAATTCTATGGCCTTTATACTTTGGTTTAATCCTCGAACACGGCAAAAAAATTTTTTTTCATTCTCTTTTCTTTGGTGCTTTGCAACTTGAGCCTAGCTGTGACTTTAAATGCTTTGTCTCAAGTTGCACTTGACACAGAAACACTACAAGTACTTGACTGGGGAACTCTCTTTTGGTTCGGATTTTTCTTTCAGTTACTCCTAGACAGTGGTGCTCAAAGCCTTTGGCATACTCTATTAAATGCACTTGATCTCGACTCTTAATGCTCTGTCTCAAGGATTACTTGACACATTTACACCACAAGCATATGACTAGGGAAACAACTCTTTGAGCTTTTAATCATGTTTGACCTTTCTAGTCATTGATGCTCAAAGCCTTGGACCTTGCTTTTATTTTTCTTTTGCTGTTTCTTTTGCTTCAAGGATTAAGCTTTTGTTTACTTCAGAGAATTCATAATAGTTCTCTAAATTCTTGTTCCTCATACATCAACGTCCTTTAATTCAAATTCAAATATGCACTGTTCATATCATACATTCAGAATCACAGATAATACCGCCAATTTAAGCAAATAAGACTACTCTTTAATATAAACTCAATTTCTCATGCAATACATCACTTCTTTTCTTTTTCTTTTTAGATTCAAGCTTATGAGCGGTACATGAGACATCTCTTCAATTAAAAGATAAATAACTAAAATTTCAAAATAACATAATTAAACTAGAACTTAGGACTCAGAATTACTAAAGATCATGCAGACATTCAAGTAAAATAGCAGAAAATAGGAATATAACATAATAAGAACGGAAGGAATATAGAATGAAAGGAACTCAACCACCTCAGTTATCCTAGGGACCATTTCATTCTTCAGGCTGTGCTCCTCCATGAAGATGATTCGCCTCCCTTTGGTGCCATTAAAATAAACAGAAAAGCCACAAGTGGAGCGACAACACCAAACTTAAAAGTTTGCTTGTCTTCAAGCAAAGAAAAACTAAAAACAGGGAGGGACATAGAAAGTACACGGACGAGTAAAAACAAAAATTATTACAAAAGAAGAAAAAAATGATAAAAGGACAAGAGAGGTTAAAATATATATAAAAGGACAAAAATTATTACACGAACGGGTGAGGTTCTTTAATTTAGTAGGGTTTTCTTAGTCAATTGGATTTGGTTCAGGAATTGTATGATGCTAATGTTGAATGGGGACACAAGGAGAAAGCTAGCACCTAACTTCATGTGGGCTTCCCTCCTGGCGCCTAACTTCATGATATTGAAGTTAGGCGTGCAACCTCCCGTGTGTTAAAGATGTCCCCGCGCCTAACTTGATGAAACCCAAGTTAGGCGCCACCCTCTTAAATTTTTTTGGCGCCTAACTTCACAAAAATGAAGTTAGGCGCTGGGGTGGCAGTGGCTATTGGCACATAAAGCTTCAAGGTTGGCGCCTAACTTCATGGAGCCAACTTAGGCGCCACCCATCCAGTGAACCACGTCTAAACGTACAAACAGATGGTGCTTAACTTCACAAAAGTGAAGTTAGGCGCCACCCCTCCAGTAGCTCTCCTTTAAAATTGATCTTCATGTGGCGCCTAACTTCAGAAAGTGAAGTTAGGCGCCACCTTGTCTGCATCCAGCTCTTCCAGGGTGTCCGAAACTCTGTCTTTATGCACATGTTTCTGTTCTAATCACTCTGCATGATCAAAATACACATAAGACAAAGGAAAAATAATAGAAACTCAAACAAAACTAATGAAATAAAAATTATAAATAAAACTTAAGGATATGAAACACCGGGTTGCCTCCAGACAAGCGCTTCTTTATCGTCACTAGCTTGACGGTCAGCTCCTCTAAGGAGGAGGATCATAGGGGCTCAAGTTTTCACCCCTCACTGTGAACTTCTTTCCTGTGCTCTCATGGGTCAACTCTATATGCTCAAGAGACAGGATCCTGTTCACTGTATGAGGCAGGATTGGGCATGCAGTGAATACCACCTTCATTCCTGGGGAGAAGTCTTCAGTGGGAATTTTTTTATTTTTCCATCCCCTAGGTACTTTCTTCTTTTTGAGAACCTCTTCCTTGGTGGATGATGCATTTCCGACACCAAACTTAGGTTTGATGTCAGGGAGAATTTTGTTGATTGTCACCAAAGGAGGTTTGAGCTGTAGATTTTGTTGTGCATCATCAGGGGGTTCTTGAAGGTTTGGATTAATAAGCTCAGTCTGCATGCACCTCTCCTCTTCACCTGCTGAATGCATATCTTTGAAGACATGAAAGACCAGTTGCTTATTATGCACTCTAAGCACTAATTCACCTTCTTGAACATCAATCAGAGCTCTCCCAGTGGCTAGGAATGGTCTTCCTAGGATTATAGAGGCATTTTCATCTTCTCCCTGTGTCAAGAATCACAAAATCTGCTGGGAGGAAGAACTTACCCACTTTGAATAAGAAATTCTCCACTAATTCATATGTAGGCTTTAGAGATTTGTCTGCCATTTGTAATGCTATCCTTGTGGGTTGTTCCTCTTAGATTTGCAATTTCTTCATCATAGACAAGGGTATTAGATTTATGCTTGCACCAAGATCACATAGGGCTTTCTCAAAGGTGGTGCTCCCAATGGTACATGGAATTTAAAAGCTCCCTGGATCTGGCATCTTCCTTGGCAAGTTATTCTGAATTATGGCACTACATTCCTTAATTAAGACCACTGTCTCATCTCCCTTTAAAGGCTTCTTCTTTGACAACAACTCCTTCATGAACTTGACATAGAGAGGCATTTGCTCCAAAACCTCAGCAAAAGGAATATTAATTTGCAACTTTCTGTAGACTTCTAAGAACTTTGAAAACTACTTGTTCTTGGTCTCCTTTTGAAGTCTCTGAGGATATGGAATCTTAGTTTTGTATTCAGGAGCTTTAGGTAAGGTTAGATGTGTGTCAAGAGTGATTGAAAAAGGATTGTCTGCACGCCTAGGTGGGGCGTGTTCAACCTCCTCATTTTTCTCATCCGGGACTTCTTTTTCAATTGGCCCCTCAGTAATTTGTGCTTCCATACTTGTAACTTGTCCAGTTATCACGGTGATGGCCTTGCACTCCTCTCTTGGATTTGGAATTGTGTTACCAGGAAGGCTATTAGTGGTCTTCTGATCAATTTCATTAACTTTTGTGGCTAATTGATCCATCTGAACCTCCAAGTTCTTGATTGATGCTCTGGTTTCCTGTATAAAGCTTATTACTAGAGATTCCAAATCAGTAGTCTTCTGAGACTGAAGAGTTGCTTGCTGAGATGACTGAAACTGGTGGTTATTAAAATTATTCTATTGAAAAAACCGCCCTGAGAATTATTATTAAAATTCTGTGGCCTCTGAGGTTGCTCTCTCCACCCTAAATTTGGGTGATTTCTCCACCCCTGATTATAGGTCTTGGCATATGGATCATTATTGGGGTTTTTAGGAGCATTCCCCATATAGTTGACCTGTTCAGAAGGAAATTGAGCATAGTCATAATTCTCACCTTGAATGAAACCACTATTCATGTTATATGGAGCCTCTTGAGGCGCATTTTGAGCATTGACAGCTGAAACTTGCATCCCACTAAAGTGTTGAGTAAGCATATTAATCTGTTGAGACATGGCTTTGTTCTGAGCAAGAATAGCATCCAAGGTCTCCACTTCCAAAACGCCTTTCTGCTGAAGAGTCCCAGAGTTCACAAGATTCCTGTTAGAGGAGTAAAGATATTGGTTGTTAGCAACCAATTCAATAAGCTCAGTAGTCTCTTCAGGCGTTTTCTTCATGTGCAATGAACCACTTGCGGAATTATCTAAATACATTTTGGACATTTCACAGAGGCCCCCATAAAAGATTTCCAGCTGGGTCCATTTAGAAAACATGTCAGGGGGCATTGCCTGCTCAGCAGTTTGTACCTCTCCCAGGCTTCATAGAGGGTCTCACCATCTCTCTTTCTGAAAGTCTGAACATCCACCCTTAGCTTAGTCAGCTTCTGTGGTGGGAAGAATTTGGACAAAAAACTAGTGACTACATTATCCCAAGTGTCTAGGCTCTCCTTGGGCTGAGAATCTAGCCACAACTTTGCTCTATCCCTCACAGGAAATGGACAGAGCATGAGCTTGTAAACCTCATGATTCACTCCATTTGTTTTCACAGTATCACAAATCTATAGGAAGTTAGAGATAAATTGATTTGGATCTTCTTGCGGGAGTCTGTGATACTAACACTTTTGCTGCACTAGAGTGACTAACTGAGGCTTCAGCTCAAAGTTTTTTGCAGCTATAGGAGGCACCATAATACTATTCCCATAGAAATCTGGATTGGGGGTAGTAAATGAGCCAAGCACTCTTCTAGGTTGTTCATTCTCATTAGGATTTGCCACATTGGCATTAACAGCACGATTATGATCCATAGTGGACTCTACAGCTTCCTTTTCAAAGGTCTCACTTAGATATTCACTAGCCTTGTAAAGTCTAGCTTGTTGCAAGCATCGCCTCAAAGTCCTTTCAGGTTCAGGATCTAAATTTATGAGAGGATCTTTGTCCCTATTCCTGCTCATAAACAAACAGAAAACAAGAAAAGTGGGATTCTCTACGTCAGAGTGTAGAGAATTCCCAGTGATGTAACCTGTATAAAGAAATAAAATAGAACAAATAAATAATTAAAATAAGAAAATTTTGAAAATTATAAATAATATTAAATTGAGAATTTCGAAATTAAGAAGAAAAATTGAACAGGAAAATTAAATTAAAAATAACCAAGTAACACCAAACTTAATTTCAAAAATTAAGGAAAAATACTAGCTATAATTTTTGAAAATTAAAGGGCAAGATTAAATAAAAATTAAAGCTAAAATGCTTAATCTAAGCAATCAAACAACTAATAGTTGTCAATCACAGTCAATCCCCGGCAACGGCGCCAAAAACTTGGTGCGGAATTTATAACCCACAAACTAGCCAGCAAGTGCACCGGGTCATACCAAGTAGTACCTGATGCACGAATCTCCACACTTTCGTATAGCTGTACCAGCAAGTGCACTGGGTCATCCAAGTAATACCTGAGCGAGTCAGGGTCGATCCCACGAGGATTGTGGTTTGAAGCAAGCTATGGTTATCCTACAGGTCTTAGTCAGGCGAAATCAAGAGTTGATAGATAAATATTTATGGGATTTAAACTAAATTGGAATGTAAATAAAGAAAAGGAGTCATCAGTAATAGGAATATGTTAAGGATTGGAGTTGCTTAGTCTTTCTGAATTAACTCTGGTAGCACTGTCTTCTTTACTTGTGAGTGATCTCTTCTATGATAGGCTGTATGTGATCAATGCCATGGGCCATGGTCATTGATCTCCTCTGCTACAGATTGAACGCCATTGGTCGTGGTCATCCAATTTAACAAAGGGTGAAGCTCTAGCAGTTCATTCTCCTGGCAATCCTACTTAAAATGCCAAAGACAAGGTCGAATCTTCTGGATCAGAGAATGTTGCTTCTTTGAATTCTAGCCTATACCACAGAGACCCTAATCTCCCCAGAAATTGGCTGAACTAGTGTCTCGAGAAGTCCCCAACAAAGTCGTGGATTAGCCGTTTGAGAGATGTATAAACATAGCTGTTGGCTCGTGCTTTCCAATCATGTATTCCCACGAACCCAAGTAGATGCGGGTGTTTTTCAGCCACGTTCATCTTAGTATGATGAACAAAGCTAATTGTCACTGATCATCCTATTCACCATGTTGAAGATCGAGTATACATCTTAGAAATAAATCAAACACGGATCGAAGAAGAGACAGTAACATTTTTATTAATTCATAGGACTCAGCAGGGCTCCTTCCCTCAACCTAGGAGGTTTAGAAACTCATACTAAATGGAAAATACAATGTAAAAATCGAATGTAGTGTGTGATTGTTCGAATGATTATGTAAATTAACTCTAAAATACTAAACTAATGAATAGTAAGGGTAAAAACAGTCTTTTTAGTGCTAAAATCCACTTCTAGGGCCCACTTGATGAGTGTTTTGGGCTGCGCTTTGATGAGATCCACGTGCTATGAGGTCTCTAGGGTGTGAAACGCTGGCTAGGGGGTCCTCTCTGGGCGTTTGGATGCTGGGCTCTGCTCCTTGGGTGCTGGACTCCAGGAAGGGGGCAGGAAGCTGGCGTTGGACGCCAGTTTTGGGCCTTCTAATCTGAAGCAAAGTATGAACTATTATACATTGCTAGAAAGCTCTAAAAGTCAGCTTTTGATATCCATTAAGAACTCTTCATTTGGATTTCTCCAAAAAAGCTCTACCAAGTGCAAGGAGGTCAGATTTGGACAGCATATGCAGTGCTTTCTCTGTCTCTGGATCAGACTTCTGCTCCAACTCCTCAATTTCAGCCAAAAAGTGCCTGAAATTGTACAAAAATACAAAAACTCAAAGTAGAATAAAAAAATGTGAATTAAGCACTAAAACCTGTAAAAACTTAATAAAAACTAAATAAAACATGGTAAAAACTACCTGAAAACAATGCCAAAAAGCGTATAAAATATCCGCTCATCACAACACCAAACTTAAACTGTTGCTTGTCCCCAAGCAACTAAAAATAAAATAGGATGAAAAGAAGAGTAGGATGCAATAAATCTCTGAGTTTCCAATGAAGCTCAGTTTCAATTAGATGAGCGGGACTTAGTAACTTTTTGTTTCTGAATAGTTTTGGTATCTCACTATCCATTGAAACTCAGGATGGATGGCATCTTTTAGGAACTTAAAGTCCAGATGATATTATTGATTCTCTTAGTTTAGCTCTTTTTGATTCTTGAACACAACTTTCAGAGTCTTGGCCGTGTCTCTATGCACCTTGTTTTCTAGTATTACCACCGGATACAATAATGCCACAGACACTTTAACTGGGTGAACCTTTTCAGATTGTGACTCAGCTTTGCTGGAGTTCTCAGATAGAGGTGTCCAAAGTTCTTAAGCACACTCTTTTTGCTTTGGACCTCGACTTTAACCGCTCAGTCTCAAGCTTTTCACTTGACACCTTTACGCCACAAGCACATGGTTAGGAACAGCTTAGTTGAGCCGCTTAGGCCAGGATTTTGTTTCCTTTAGGCCCTCCTATGTATTAATGCTCAAATCCTTGGATCCTTTAACCCTTTCCTTTTGGTTTAAAGGGTTACTAGCTTTTTGCTCTTGCCTTTTGGTTTAAAGAGCTAATGGCTTTTTCTTTCTTTTTCTATTTTCTTTTCTTTTTCGTCATTTTTTTCGAAGCTTTTTTCTTCTTTTGCTGCTTTTTCTTGCTTCAAGAATCAAATTTTGAATTTTTCAGATCATCAATAATACCTTTCCTTTTTTTTCATTCTTTCAAGAGCCAGCATCATAAAATTCTAACTTCAAATATGCACTGTTTATTCATATATTCAGAAAACTAAAGCAATGACACCACATCAAAATAATTAATTATTCTTTATTGGAAAACTCGAAAATTTGATGCATCTTTAATTCTTCTAAAAAAATCTACTATTTTGTTCATTGTTTAATGATGATAAGAGGAATAATTTATAGTTAATTGGAAAAATAAAAATTAATTAATTACTACAAATGCTTATGTAATCCTAAAAATTAAAGGACATAAAATAAAGACTTAAATACTACTAGTGATAATGAAACTCTAAATTAGGATAGAAATACGTGAGACAGGAATAGGAATAGTCACGGTGTTAAAACTCAACAACCTTCAGCTTGAGGGATGCTGGGCTCTTTAGGATGAGGGACGCATGGCTCTTCAACTTGAGGGGTACTAGGCTCTTCAGGGGAGAGCTTTTGGCGTTTCAGCTCCTCCAGTTCATGCCCTTGCTTCTCCTGCTCCTTGATCAGTTTGTAAATCATGCTAGTCTGATCTTTCTGCTCCTCTCTAAGCTGATCTAAAGTGCTCTGCAAGTGTATTATAGACGCCTTTAGCTGGTCCCAATACTCCATTGGAGGGATCTCTTGGGAAGGCTCAGGTGCCTTCCTCTTAGAGTGATCGTCTTCTATCTTGGAGCTCTCCATCACCTGCTTGGTGATTGGTTTTTTCACTGGAATAAAATGGTCTGATGGGATCATAACCTTATCCTCTTGGCATAGGCGAAAGATGAGATTTGGATAAGCTAGCATTGCATTAGTGGACTAATAAACCCCATTTTTAGGGTTTATCTTGTGCTAAATTTAGTGGATTTTATCAACTATTCTCACACTTATTCACACAATTTGCATGATTTTAAGATTCCTTCCCAATTTTGTGCTATGAATGAAAACATGCTTCCAAGGCCTTAAAATCACTAATTTTTAATCCTCACTTGTTACCATTTGATGCCATGATGTGTTTGTTGAGTGATTTCAAAGTTTATAGGGCAGGAATGGCTTAGAGGATGGAAAGGAAGCACGCCAAAGTGGAAAGAACACAAGAAAATGAAGATTTGAGAAGCCGATGCCGACGCGCACGCATGGACGATGCATACGCGTGTCTGCGCCAAACTCCAAGCGATGCGTACGCATGACATAACGCGTATGTGTGACCAATAAATCTTCAGAGCGACGCGTATTGACGTGTGGAAAATTGCCGATTAAGAATTTATAATAAGAACAGCGTTGCAAGTACAGTTCTTAACCAATGAAAACTCCACTTATCAATTTAAAAAGAGTTGTCATAATTTAAGAATAAAATACTGGGAGTAGAATTCTCAGGTCGTCTCCCAACGAGTTGACAAAAGAGTGCTATTTTACTGGTCAGCAATTTTTCCGAGAAATTTTAGAATTGGTGAACAGAAAAATAAATGATTATAAATTAAAGCAATGAAAATTAACGAGAGAATTTATATAATTAAAATAAAAGCCTTTACCGGGAGAAGATTAATCGGAAGTTCTATCCTTGTTAGATTTTCTCAAGTATAATAGTAAGAGGTCATTGTTTTTACTTAGTTAACCTTTACCGAATAAAGGAAAGTCAAGTAATTGAGCCAACTCTGATTCACAAGTCCTAATCCTCTCCTATGGAAGGATTAGCATTAGTGACTAGAAAATTGGCCAACAACTTCCAATTAAAATCAACACTTGAGTATTCCAACTCAAGGGTCTCCTATTAATCAACTCCCAAGTCAAGTTAGGAGTCTACTCCATTGACATGAATACCATTTTTATAGACATATAAAGGGAATAAAAAGAAGACATGGTAATTCGAATAAAGTAATAATAGAAAATTAATTAAAGGTAAAAATAATTCCTTGCATTAATAAATTCCAAAACCATAGATATCCATATGTAACATCTGAACAGGGTTAATGGGTGATTAAAAGAGTAAGGGAATAAGGAAACAAACTAGAATGATGGAAACTTCAACGGATGTAGTAACTCTTCTCAATATCCAAATCAAAAGCATAAAACTCTAAAACTATGAATATGAAGAACTAAAAACTAAAAACTGTGTAAATGTGAATGTGTTGAGTCTCTGCTTGTCCCCTGGCTCTAGTCTGTGTTTCTGGGCTAAAAATTGGGTCCAAACTCAGCCCAAAATCACCCCCAGTGTCTTCTGTATTTTCTGCACGCGGCAAACGTCACGTGTACGTGTCAGTCACGCGTACGCGTCGATGGTCTTTTTCACATGTCATGCGTACGCGTCAGGTATGTGCACGCGTCGCTATGGAATGCGCCAAGTCACACGCACGCGTCAGGTACGTGCATGCGTCGTTCCTCGCTGGTCAGCTCCTTAGTTTCTTGTGTTCCTTCCATTTTTGCAAGCTTCCTTTCCATCCTCTGAGCCATTCCTGCCCTATAAAGCCTGAAAACACTTAACACATAGATCACGGTATCAAATGTATAAAAGGACATTAAAAATACACAATTTAAAGGCGTAGGAAGCAAGTTTTCAATCATAGAACAAATTGGAAAGGAATTGTAAAATCATGCAAATTGTATGAATAAGTGTGCAAAAGACTTGATAAAAGCCACTCAATTTAGCACAAGATAAACCATAAACTAGTGGTTTATCAATCTCCCCATACTTAAACATTAGCATGTCCTCATGCTAAGCTCAAGGAGATAAAAAGAATGAATAGGGGAAAGTAAGACTCATGAGATGCAACCTATGTATATGAATGTAACTATATGCTAAGATGTTTCTATCTACTTGGTTAAAAGTAAACAAGTTCTCCAAGACAAACATAAATCAGATTTCACTAATTCAAATCACACAATAAAAGGCAGGTAAACTTGTAAGAAGATAGCTCATGAAAGCAGGGAACTTAGAATCAAGCATTGAACCCTCACTGGAAGTGTATATGCACTCTAATCTTTCAAGTGTCTAGGGTCAATCACTCTAATCTTCTCTAGTCATGCTTTCTAAAACTTTGTTCTACATCTAACCAATCAACAAATATTTAGTGTACAAATGCAAACATCAAGAGGTCTTTTCAAGGTTGTAATGGGGCTAAGGTAAGGTGAGGATACATGTATGGCCAAGTGAGCTATAATATGAATCTTTGACTAACCTAAGTTCTCACCCAACATACACACACACTCTATATAATTCTAAAATCATGCCTAGCTACCCATAATCTCACTTTTTGTGTATTTCACATACTCATGTATCAAATTTTTCTTTAATTTCATCACATATGCATTGATCTTTTATTAAATTTAGCATTGGGATAATTTTATCTCCTATTTATTTATTTATTTATATTGTAAATTTTTTTTGATGAACAGGAAAGCAAACAAAACATATCAACGCTTATGGTTTTTCTGGTCTCACATGAGTGTGCACCTTAATTCCCAATATTTTACACAACACATTTTCATCAACCTAAGTTCCCACAATTCTCCACACTTAGTTAACATACTATCGTAAGCTAACCAAAGATTCAAATCAGGTAATTAATTATTTTTCCGCTTAAGACTAGTGATGTGGTAATATAAAGAACAAATGGGGATTAAAAGGCTCAAAGTGGCAAACAAGGGTAATTGAAATGGTAGGCTATTTGGGATAAGTAAGCTGATAACAAGTAATGGCCTCAATCATATGTATGCATGCAAATACACTAAACAATGGACATATAGAATGGAACAAACTATAGATTGCAATTATAGAGAAGAAAACACACAAGAATAAAAATCGTGGTTAAATAACGTAACCATATAATTAAGCTCAAAATCTCACAGGTTGTGTGTTCTTAGCTATAATTCATATTCCAAATTACAATCCTCAGACAATTTTAACACAAATTTTCAATTTAAATTAGTGAAATATTATGAAATGGGGACATGAAAAGAAACTCATTACTTTAACCAAGCAGAACACACATGCAAGCAGTTATTACCATGCAATCTATCCTATCTAACAAAAGAAAGACTAAAATGTTGGTGTTAAGAGAGAGAGATTACCTCTGGAAGTCAAGGACTAATCTCCCCACACTTAAGGCTTGGCACGGTCCTCCGTGCCATCAGTAAGGAGCAAGGTAGGGCCGGAAGCATCGCCTCTGCTGTCTGGTTCGCCGTGGCTCCCTGTGCTACTGGATGAGGGAGAGTTCGGGGTGTCCTTCTGTTCTGGAGGTGGGTGGCTACCAACTAAGAGTTCCTTCAGATAGTTGTATCGGCGCTTGTTGCGGCGCTCCATTTGCTCCATCCGCCGGTCTTGCCGGTCGAACCTCTCAAGGATCTAAAGGAATATCTAATTGATTGATGGTACTTGTGGTGTGGATGATGGTGGAGTCGAAGAAGGAGGAGTATCCAAAGATGGGCCTACAGGCCGGCTCGTAGAGGGAACTGGTGGCCTGATGTACTTCCCATTCGGGACATACTGGTCGACCCTAGGGATCATGACCTTCGTGTCTCCTGCCCGATAGGACACACCTGCTGCAGAGACTAAATCTAAAACCAAAGCGGGGAAAGGCAGGTTACCCGCTTTCTGCACGTGTCCCATGGCTTATCGGATGTGTCGCGGCAGGTTGAGAGGTTGCTCTGTCAGGATGCACCAGATGAGAACAGCCATGTCCGCAGTGAAGGTGGACTCGTGAGTGCTCAGAAAGATATAATGGGACATAATCTGTGCCCACACGCGAGCCTCAAAGGTAAGTGATTGGGCTGAGATGCTCTTGGATTTTGACCGGTGCTGCCCATAGATCCAGGCGCTGTTAGGTTGGGCGATAACTCCAAAGACAATGGCCCAGTCGAACTGATACATTTGGCGCTTAAGAGAGGCCTCTTGATATGCGTCCAATCCCTCTAGGCTAGGTGGAAGCTATAGTGCTCGCTGTATGGCACTCTCGGAGACAAGGACTTGTTGCTGATGAACATAGACAGTTTGCAGGGTAGGCGAGTAGAAAATTCAACTACCCATGATAAGTTGGCCTCCCGCAGCTGCCTTCTCAAAAATCCCCACTGCCTCTTCTCGATGTGGGGCTCCACAAAATCAACAAAATGTGTTGGGACAATGAGTAGATGCTCATTGTTGTAGTTCCTCTCAGCTAGGATGTGGAACATCTGCTCGCAGTAACGGTTAGTGAACCGTGTGGAGTCCTGTGCGGGAAAGGCTTTCTCTGCTTCATCAATTTTAATGATCCTCTTTACCCGCTTTGTTGGCAGCTTGACACTGGTGGATGGTGGTGCCTTAGCCGGTGTTCTCTTGGTTCCTCTCCTTGCTGGTGTCTTGTCAGTGGCCTTCTCTTTACCTTTCTTGGTACCATGCCTAAGGAAGAAGGAAAGAGGGAGAATGTTAAATATAGATAACTAAAAAAAATTGGAAGGAAGAAAGTCCAAGTGATAATGAATGCCAAAGAAGAGATGATAGCTTAAATACATGGTAGCTACAACATGTAGGTAAGATAGCAATTAAGAGCAAGAAGGCAATTCATAATAATTAGATGCAAGAGGGTAAAAGCATGTAAGTAATAGGCATGAGAAGCATAACTCAAGCATCAATTATTAAATGTGCCAAATTAAAGAGCACTTGAATGATGACAATTGTGAAGGATAATCCCAAATACATGTGGATTGCAAGTGTTATGAAAAAGAGAGGCATGAAAGTGTGAGAGTAAAACAAAATAGAATTTAAAATGCCATAAAAGCTTTTTCACAAATACTTGGTGTGCAAGTTAAAAATAGGAATGAAAATAATGAATCCAAATGTATATGAGAGCCAAATTTAAATGTCAATTGTCAAATCACTCCTCATAATATCTATAAGTTCAAAATAATGAAATAGTATCCAAATAAAGCTCCAACACCAACATAAAAATGCATGAGAAAGAAACCATAAATAACTAAGGTAATATAAAGTTGAGAAGAAAGAAAAATAATGGAATGCAATAATTAAAAGAAGAATGAAAGAGTAGAGGAGAGGAAGAAAAGAACCTGATGTAGAAGATGAAAAAAGGGAGGAAGAGTGTAGTAGATAGTAAGAAGGAATAATGAAGAAAGAAGGAAGAAGATATAAGGAAAGATTAGGATGGAAAAAAGAATTAGGATTGGGGGAGAGGATAATTGAAATCTGGCGGCGTACTGGTTTAATTGTGCGTCGCATGCGACGCGTACGCGCACAGCACGCGTACGCGTGGGTCGCGTAAAATTCAAGCGACGCGTAAGCGTCTGGGACGCATACGCGTGACATGGGTTGTGCCAATCGTGCGAAGGCAGCCCTACGCACGCACAACTCTCGGGTTGAAATGCAGGAGAGCCAAAAAGGCATATGACACGTGCGCGTCAGGTACGCGCACGCGTGGATAGCCACATAGTGAAATGACGCGCACGCGTCAGGGACGCGTACGCATGATAAAGATTGTGTTTGCAGAACAGTTCCAGCCCCAAGCCATCACAACTCTTTGTTTAGCATGCTTTGTACGCCGATTTCCAGGGCACGCATACGCGTCAGGGACGCTTATGCATGGGTTGCTGAAAGTGCAAGCGACACGCACGCATAAGGTACGCGTACGCGTGGACTTGCTTGTGTGCAAGGCACGCCTCCTTCACCACTCACGCGCAACTCTCTGTTTAATTCCTATTCCTTTCGCAATCACAAGTGACGCGTGCGCGTCCTAGACGCTTGCGCGTCGAATGCATTTTTTTATACAGAATGCAGATGATTATGCAGAAATTATGAATGAACACTGGGAAAAACAAAATAAAATAAAACTAGGAATGAAAAGGGACGATCATACCATGGTGGGTTGTCTCCCACCTAGCACTTTGCTTTTACGTCCTTAAGTTGGACGGTCCACAAGCTCAGTCTGCTTCTATTGGTGGATCCTCCAAGAGGAAGACCTCCAGCTCTTTATTGTCCTTCATTTTCTCACCATGATACAGCTTTAAGCGGTGGCCATTGACTTTGATGAATTTGGAGCTTGAAGGACGACTCAGGTGGAAGACTCCGTATGGCTCTACCTTCTCTACTCTATAGGGGCCTTCCCACCTTGATCTCAGCTTGTCTGGCATGAACCTCAATCTGGAGTTGTAATGGAGAACCAGCTCCCCAGGTCTGAACTCTCTTCTCTTGATATGCCTGTCATGCACCGCCTTCACCTACTCCTTGTATAGCCTGGAGTTGTCATATGCTTCGAGTCGAAGGTTCTCCAGTTCTACTAGTTGCAGCTTCCTTTCAGCACCGACTTTCTCAAATCCCATGTTGCATTCCCTTACAGCCCAGAAAGCCTTGTGTTCCACCTCCACTGGAAGGTGACAAGCCTTTCTGTAGACTAGGCGGAAGGGACTCATCCCGATGGGTGTCTTGTACGCTGTCCAATAAGCCCAAAGCGCGTCTACAAGCCTGGTGCTCCAGTCCTTCCTATGAGACTTGACAATCTTCTCCAGTATGCGCTTTATCTCACTGTTAGACACCTCGACTTGACCATTGGTCTGAGGATGGTAAGCTGTTGCTACCATGTGCACAATGCCATGTTTCTTCAATAGAACTGTTAATCTCCTATTACAAAAATGAGTGCCTTGATCATTCACGATTGCTCGTGGTGATCCAAAGCGACAGATAATACGATTTCTAACAAAGGAGACAACAACGTTAGCATCATCAGTACGGGTAGGAATTGCTTCCACCCATTTAGAAAAATAATCAACAGCTAACAATATGTATAAGAAACCACTAGAGTTTGGAAATGGACCCATGAAGTCAATGCCCCAAACATAAAAAATTTGACAGAATAACATAAGTTGTTGGGGCATCTCATCCCTCTTGGATATATTTCCAAACCTTTGGCATGGGGAACAAGATTTACAGAAGGCAGTAGCATCCTTAAAAAGAGTGGGCCACCAGAATCCACAGTCTAAAATTTTTCTAGCTGTTTTTTGAGGACCAAAATGTCCACCACTCTCAGAGGAGTGATAGGCCTCTAAAATTGACTGGAATTCTGATTGAGGCATACACCTTCTAATTATCTGGTCAGCACCATACCTCCAAAAATATGGGTCATCCCGTATATAATATTTGGACTCGCTTTTCAACTTGTCCCTTTGATGCTTAGTAAAATTGGGAGGGAATGTATGACTAACTAAATAATTAGCTATGGGTGCATACCAAGGAACTAGAGTCATTGATAGGAGTAGAGTCACTCTTAATGTGCTCTAGGAGACTCAAGTGGTCCGCCACTAAATTCTGGGAACCACTCCTATCTTTGATTTCTAAATCAAACTCTTACAGCAACAATATCCAACGTATTAACCTTGGTTTGGACTCTTTTTTAGCTAATAAATATTTTTGAGCTACATAGTCTGAGTATAATACCACCTTAGTACCAAGTAAGTAGGCTCGGAATTTATCCAGAGCGAAAATAATAGCCAGAAACTCTTTTTCAGTGGTAGTATAATTAGACTGAGCAGCGTCTAAGGTCTTAGAACCATAAGCAATTATAAAAGGGTCCTTACCTTCGCATTGAGCCAGCGCCGCTCCTACTGCATGGTTGGAGGCGTCACACATAATCTTAAATGGATGGCTCCAATCGGGTCCTCTCACAATCGGAGCTTGAGTCAAGGCGATCTTCAGCTTATCAAATGCTTCTATGCACTCCTCACTCAGCTCGAACTCAACATCCTTCTGTAGCAGTCGGTATAAAGGCAATGCTACCTTACTGAAGTCCTTGATAAATCTCCGGTAGAAATCTGCATGACCAAGGAACGAACAGACTTTCCTCACGGAGGAGGGGTAAGGTAAACCAGAAATCACATCTACATTTGCTAAATCTACAGAAATACCAGTATTAGAAACAACATGTCCTAGAACAATACCTTGTTTTACCATAAAATGACATTTTTCAAAATTTAATACAAGATTTGAACTAACATACCTGTCTAATACTCTAGCTAAACTATCCAAACAAAGGTTAAATGAATCACCATACACACTAAAGTCATCCATGAAAACATCCATACAGCTCTCAAGAAAATCTGAGAAAATAATCATCATGCATCTTTGAAACGTAGCCAATGTATTACATAAGCCAAAAGGCATCCTCTTGTATGCATACGTTCCAAAGGAACATGTAAAAGTAGTTTCTTCTAATCTTCAGGAGCTATATGAATTTGAAAATAGCCAGTATAACCATCTAGAAAATAGTAGTGTGATTTACCTGACAAGCGATCAAGCATCTGATCGATGAAGGGCAGTGGGTAGTGATACTTGCGAGTAGCCTGGTTGAGGCGCCTATAATCAATGCACACCCTTCAGGAATTCTGCACTCTAGTTGCCAGGAGCTCTTGATGCGTTAGCATCTTTCCTATCTTTTCCTAGTAAATTTGCATTTAAATTGTTGAGTTTAATCAAGAATTAATTATCTTTTAGCCACTATGGATGCTACTTTGAGTCTTGTGCAATTCTGTTTATTTTAGGTAGCATTTGGTTGGATTTGATGGAGCTTCTGCAAAAAAAGAGAAGAAGGCTATATAGGGCAGAAATGCTCAGAGGATGAAGAGAAAGCTTGCACAAATGGATGGAGCACAAGAATTAAAGGAGATGACAGCGAGGAGCGACGCGTACGCGTGACACGCGAAGAAGACCATCGACGCGTATGCGTGACTGACGCGTACGCGTGACAAACGCAAAGTGCAGAAAATGCGATTCCTTTTAATTCTTATTTAAACTTTAATTTTTAATAGGAAAAGATATTATTTTAGTTTTAGAAAATAGATTTTAAATTAATTATGATTAGATATAAAAGGATTGGAACATTATTCCACGGGGGATTCCATTCCACCTCAACCAAAATACATTTTATCATAATCCTTATTTTCTCTTTGCCGTGAGCAACTAAACCTCCACTGTTAAGGTTAGGAGCTCTATCTATTGTATGGATTGATGCTATTATTTTTTTTTATTTTAATTCATGTATTGATTTCTATTTCAAGAATTGTTTTCGTTCTTTATCTTATGAATTTGGGTGGAACGAAAGTATGACTCTTATTCTAATTGAGTTCTTGTATAACTTGGAAAAGCTATTTACTTGAACAACAGCTTGAAAACAATTTCTCCTAAACTTCTAATTATCTGGATTTAACAGGATACGTGACATATAATCCTTTTATATTTGGGTAATTAGAGTTTCTGTGGCACATAAACTAGAATTGAACTTCATCCTATAATTGGAATTAAGTGACCAAGGAATTGGCGGTTGATGAAAGTTAGAGTAGACTAAGAAGGTCTAAGGAATTAGGGATTAGTCATATATAGTTTGTCATGAATTAAATCTTGCATGATTAAAATAGTTAGTAAGAAAAGTCAATCCGGAAAATAGATAACTCTGAAGCCTTAACTGTTTCTCCATACATATTTCACAACCTGTTTATTGCTTGCTTTATTAAATTTCTGAATTATTGTTTAATGCTTTTGAATACCAAAACACTCTTTTCTGTTTGTCTAACTAAGTAAATTAATCAACCATTGTTGCTTAGTCCATCAATCCTCGTGGGATCGACCCTGATGCCAGGGCATCTTGGCTAGTTTTACTAGCCATTTTTTGTATGCTTTAGGGTGGTTTCATGCATTTTCTTAGGAAATAAGCAAGTATTTGGTTGAAAATGCATTCATACCATGATTTAAGCAAACATTGTGAATTTTGAATGATGTCATGAGAATTATGCATGAATTGAATGATAAAATGGATGATGCATGATCTCATGATTAAGAGCAAGACTTTGATGTACTTTGTTTGATTGATTTCAGGTAACAAGAAGCAGAGAAGAGCCACGTTAGTGCCACTGACATGGCCATTAAAGTGGAAGGAAGAAAAGCTTGAAAAGTTAGTGAGAACGTTAACGCCACTAACGTTAGTGAAGGGCAAGAAGACCCACGTTAGCGACCCCATTAGCTCCACTAACGTGGGTACTAACGTGGAAGAAAAGAGAAGCCCCAACGTTAATGAGAAAGTTAATGGCATTAACTTTGAAGAACTAGCAGCGTTATTGGCAAAAGTGAGTGCCAATAACGCTAGCGAAGCAAAAGGAGACCCACATTAGCTTCCACGTTAGTTACATTAACGTGGGAACTAACGTGGAAGGAAAGGGAAGCGCCAACGTTGGTGGAAAAAGTGAGTGCCACTAATGTTTGCGAAGCAAAGGAAGACCCACGTTAATGGCCGTGTAAGTTACACTAACGTGGACATTAACGTGGGCAAAAGTCTCACCTGGTAGCCTGACCATGCCTTCTTCAAACAAGAATAACTTGAGCCACAAAGCTCCAAATGAGGTGATTCCAGTGGCATTGGAAAGTAGGAATCCAGAGCTTTCCAAGCATATATGGCACTACATGGTGGACACTAAATTGATGGAGAAAACCTGCCTCGAAAGTGCAAAGATGAACATGATATCAACCTGTAGTAAGGCCAGCTGACCTCTTCACCTTCCAAGAAATGTAGCTCAAGCTGTAGAGCCCCAAATGATGCACTTCTAAAAGCGTTGGAAAGTAGACATCCAGGGCTTTCCAACAATATATAATAGTATGGGGTTCACATTAAGTTTAAGCTCCAGAACCTAGTAATATTAACCCCCTGAACGCGGACGTTATTGGCACTCACGTTTTCCAATAATGTCAGCGACTATGCCAGCGACCTTGTCCACTTCAAAGGAGCATAACTTGAGTTACAGAGGTCCAATTGAGGTGATTCTAGTTGCGTTAGAAAGCTGAAATTCAAAGCTTTCCAATGATATATAATAATTTATAGTGGGAATGAAATTGGAGCACAAAACAGAGACATCTTTTAAGCCCCAAAACACCAACTGGGTAGCAAGTGTGACGTTAGCCACACTAACTTTAGCACTAACGCCACACTTGTAGCGTTAGTGTGGCTAACGGTAGCACTAACAATTAGCACCCTGAACCTTAACTTGATTCACTTCTCTTTCAAGGACCACCCAACCACAAGGAAGTAAGCCCACAAGTGTCAACCAATCAAGGTCACAAGAAGCATTTAGAATAGGAATTTTCATTTAATTGTAATTTACTTTTAGTTTCATTTCATAATTTAGGAGAGCCTATATAAAGGCCTTAGTTTTAACATTCAATTTCATTCGGGAATGGGGGATTGAAGAGGGGTCTTCGGACTCCCTCCCCTCACACACTTTTCCTTCTCTTTCTTTTCTTTGTACTTTTCATTTATGAATTTTGAAGTTTCAATTTTAGTTTTAATTCTCATCTTTACTTTTTTGCACTTTCTTTCTTTTCTATTTTTGTAGAGCAATGATCAACTAACTCTTTTCATTGGGTTAGAGAGCTCTATTGTGATTCAATGGATCAATTATAGTTCTTATTCTTCTTCTTTCTTTTCTCTTGATTTTACTAGAGAGCTTTCAATCTTCATCCAATTGGGTAATTGTCTCGGAAGAGAAATTGCTCATACTTGGATTTCCTTTGAACCTTGGAAGAGGAATGAGGAGATCATGCTAGAAATGCTCTCTCACATTGGATTAGGTTGGGGTTTGGATGGATATTGTGACATTTAATCCTACCAATACTTTGATCTATGAATGTGTGTGGTTTAATCAGTGACCAAACTTTATCTCTTCCCATGAGCAATTAAATCAAGGAATTGGGAAATTGTTCAAGCTTAGAGAGATTGGATTGCCAAGGAATTGGGATCCAATCACTTAAGATTGCCAAGGAGATCAATGAATACATTGATTGAGGAAGAGATGAGAATGAACTTGATCCGGAGGATTTCAATATCTCTTGATCCCAATGTTCATTTTATTTTTAGTTCTTACATTTACTTTTCTTGCCATTTTACTTTTCTGCACTTTATTGCTTTCTTTACTTTTATGCCATTTACAATTCCTGCTGCTTATCACTCCAATATGATTCATCTAACTAGGATAATTAATCAACTATTGATTGCTTAATCTGTTAATCTCTGTCGGATTCGACCTCACTCTTTTGTGAGTTATTACTTGACGACAATTCGGTATACTTGCCGAGGGAGATTTATTGAGGGACAAGTTTCCGTGCATCAGACCCTCATTCACTTGAGGTACTACGTGGTACGACCCGGTGCACTTGCCGGTTAGTTTGTGGTTAGAATTTCCGCACCAAATTTTTGGTGCCGTTGCCGAGGATTGATAGTGATTAACAACTATTAGTTGTTTGATTGCTTAGATTAGGCGTTTTAATTTTAATTTTATTTAAATTTTTCTTATTATTTTCAAAAAAAAATTATTTTGATTTATTCAATTAAACCATTATTTTTTTTCTTTTCTCTTAATTTCTGAAATTAAGTTTGGTGTCCCCTTGGTTGTTTTATTCTTCCTAGTTATTTTATTTATTGAGTTTAAATTTCCTTTATGTTCTCTCTTCTTTACTTACCTATTTACCACATGGTGCGTTTAATTCTGTTTGGTGTTTTGTGCTAAGAAAAATAATGGAGAGAGATCACATGGGTTACTACTCACACCCAAGGAGTGATTCATATTATTATGAATGGGGAAACTACCCAAATTTTGGTTGGCAAGGTCAAAACCAAAGAAACTTCAGTGCTCCATGTTCCAACTATTGAGAACCACCATCTCCATATTCATACCAAGAACCACCACCTCTCTATCCATATCAAGAACCATCATCTTTATACCTATATCAAGAGTCACTATCTCTATATTCATACCAAAAACCACCATCTCCCTATCCATATCAAGAATTATCATCTCCTTCTTATTCATATAAAGAGCCACCATCTCCTTATTCATATCAAGTACCATCAGATATTGAGCTTCTCATGAAAGAATTTATACATGATATAAAGACGAGTGTCAAAAATGTAGAGAAACATGTGCAGTCGATTATCAAGTCCCAGGAAGAGAAACAAGCAAATTCCTTTCCAAGAGATATAATGCAAGATCCTATAGAAGAAAGTGAAGAAATCAATCAAAGGAGTTTATACTCCAATGAATTAGAGAACTTTCCACCCTCACACATGGAAGAAGAGGAAGATGCAAAAATAAAGGAGGAAGATGCACAAACAAAGGAGGTTGTAAGGGATGAAAACAATGATGGAAATCTACACTCCAATGAAGTAGAGACTAGCATAGATAGTGAGTTTATTGAACCACCAATTCAAGAAGTTCTTGATGAAGGGTATACTCTAACCATCACACAACACCCAAATTTTGAAATCAAAGAAGTGAAGGAAACCAAGGAAAGCACTGAAAAGGGGATTGTGACCAAGAAACCGAAGAAAATATCCATGAAAAAGAGAAGGTCAGAAAAAAACAATCCAACCTCTACACCAACAAGCAAGGTGAATCAAGTTAATCACAATAAAAGAAAGCTTGTTCGGAGGAATTTATATCAGGGTGCACAAATTTTCACCTCCCCCCCTTGGAGACATTTCTTTTAACCAACTGGAAGAAGAGGAAGAAAATTTAACAATCAAGTGTCAAGCTAGTGACATTAAAGAAGCGCTTGTCGGGAGGCAACCCGATAATTTCGTATCCTTAGTTATTTTTCGTAGTAGTAGTTTTCTTATTTATTTGATTTTTATTGAGTTTTTATTGTTTTCTGATCATGCAGCTATTTTAGAACAGGAACCGAACAGTTCGGGAAAAAAAAATGAGCACACGATGCGCAAGCATCGCTGACGCGTACGTGTCATACGTGTGTGCGTGAAAAATAAAAGTGAACAGAGAGTTGAGCAGGAGTGGCACTGGAACTATGTTATTCGCACTAACAAGCCCGCACGTGCGCGTCGTTTGTGCTTTTCGCTACCCACGCGTGCGTGTCCCTCACGCGTACGTGTGACCCTGCAAATTGGCGTAAATGAGTGTATGTCCAGAGAGTTATGATGGTTGGTGCACGAAATTGTGATTCACACTTTTTATAATTCCGCACAACTAACCAGCAAGTGCACTGGGTCGTCCAAGTAATACCTTACATGAGTAAGGGTCGATCCCACGGAGATTGTCGGCTTGAAGCAAGCTATGGCTATTTTGTAAATCTTAGTCAGGAGATTAATAATGAGAGTGATTGTATTTATGAAAAATAAACAACATGAAATAAAGAGTACTTGTGATTCAGTAATGGAGAACAGGTTGAGGTTTTGCAGATGCTTTGTCTTCTGAATCTCTGCTTTCTTACTGTCTTCTTCTTCACGCATGCAAGGCTCTTTCCATGGCAAGCTGTATGTTGGTGGATCACCGTTGTCAATGGCTACCATCCTTCCTCTCAGTGAAAATGGTCCAAATGCACTGTCACCGCACGGCTAATCATCTGTCGGTTCTCACTCATGTTGGAATAGGATCCATTGATCCTTTTGCGTCTGTCACTACGCTCAGCACTCGCGAGTTTGAAGCTCGTCACAGTCATCCCTTCCCAGATCCTACTCGGAATACCACAGACAAGGTTTAGACTTTTCGGATCTCAAGAATGGCTGCCAATGATTCTAGCCTATACCACGAAGACTCTTATCTGAATCAGGAGGCTAAGAGATATGCACTCAATCTAAGGTAGAACGGAGGTGGTTGTCAGGCACGCGTTCATAGGTTGAGAATGGTGATGAGTGTCATGGATCATCACATTCATCAAGTTGAAGTGCGAGTGAATATCTTAGAAGAGAAACAAGCGTGATTGAATGGAAAACAGTAGTAATTGCATTAATTCATCAAAACACAGCAGAGCTCCTCACCCCCAACCATGGGGTTTAGAGACTCATGCCGTAGAAGATACAAGTTCGAATGTAAATTTTCATGAGGTACAAAATGAATCTCTAAAAGTGGTTTTTATAATGAACTAGTGACCTAGGGTTACAGAAAATGAGTAAGCTAGAATAGTTAGTGTAGAAATCCACTTCCGGGGTCCACTTGGTGTGTGCTTGGGCTGAGCATTGAAGCTTTCACATGTAGAGACTTTTCTTGGAGTTAAACGCCAGCTTTTGTGCCAGTTCGGGCGTTTAACTCCAGCTTTTATGCCAGTTCTGGCGTTTAACGCCAGAATAGGGTAGAAAGTTGGCGTTCAAACACCAGTTTGCGTCATCAAAACTCAGGAAAAATATGGACTATTATATATTTCTGGAAAGCCCAGGATGTCTACTTTCCAACGCAATTGAGAGCGCACCAATTAGGCTTCTGTAGCTCAAGAAAATCCATTTCGAGTGCAGGAGGGTCAGAATCCAACAGCATCTGCAGTCCTTCTTCAGCCTCTGAATCAGATTTTTGCTCAGGTCCCTCAATTTCAGCCAGAAAATACCTGAAATCACAGAAAATACACAAACTCATAGTAAAGTCCAGAAATGTGATTTTTGAATAAAAACTAGTAAAAACATAATAAAAACTAACTAAAATATACTAAAAACATACTAAAAACAATGCCAAAAAGCGTATAAATTATCCGCTCATCAATGGTGTGGGGTTGGAACTGTGCTGGGTGCACAAGCCCAATCACGCGGATGCGTCCCTGATGCGTGCGCATCATTTTTCCAATCCTTGAGACGCGTACGCATCGCTTTAAATTTCGCGTGATCCACGCGTACGCGTGCTGTGTGCGTACGCGTCGCATGCGACGCCCAAATTAAACCCCTCAGCGCCTGATTTCGAATCATCCACCCCCAATCCTAATTCTCTCTTGTTCTTTTATCCTTTTATTATTCTTTCATCATACTATTTGCTTTTGTTTTCAGTTCTTCTTTGCTTGAGGACAAGCAAACTTTTAAGTTTGGTATTGTCGCTTCGCTTATGGCTTTTCCATGGGACCAAAGGGAGGCAAATCATCTTCACTGAGGAGCATAGCCGGAGGAATGATAGGGCCACCAACATAATTGAGGTGGTTGAATTCATTTCATTCTATATTCCTTTTCGCTCTTACTATGTTATGTTCCGGTTATCTGCTATTTTACTTGGTTTCTGCATGATCCTTTGTTATTTCAATTCCTAGGTTCTAGTTTAGTTCTACTATTTTGAAATTTTTTGTTAATTGCTTTAATGTTGAAAGGTGCCTCATGTATTGCCCACTGAGCTTGAAATTAAAAAAGAAAAAGAAAAAGAAGTGATGTACTGCATGAGAAATTGAGTTTTTTTTAGTAGTCTCATTTAATCAAATGTGGTGGTGTTCTCTGTGACTCTGAATGCATGACATGAACAGAGCATATTTAAATTTGAATCAAAGAATGTTGATGTACAAGAAATAGGGATTTAGAGAATTATTATGACTCCTCTGAAATAAACAAAAATTTAATCCTTGAAGCAAAAGAAACAGCAAAGAAAAAAAAAGAAAGAGAAAGAAAGAAAGAAAGATATAAAAGTAAGGTCCAAGGCTCTGAGCATCAATGACTAGGGAGGTCAGACATGATTAAAAGCTCAAAGAGTTGTTTCCCTAGTCACATGCTTGTGGTGTGCTTGTGTCAAGTAATCCTTGAGACAAAACATTTAGAGTTGAGATCAATTGCAATTAGCAGAGTATGCCAAAGGCTTTGAGCACCACTGTCTGGGAGTAACTGAAAGAAAAATGAGAACTTAAGGAGAGTTCCCCGGTTAAGTGCTTGTAGTATTCCTTGAGACAAAACATTTAAAGTCACAGCTAGGCTCAAGGTACAAAGCACCAAAGAAAAGAGAATCAAAGAAAAATTGTTGTGTTCAAGGATTAAATTGAGTTACAAAAGACCAGAGAATTCATAATATTATCTGGATTCTAATTCCGAATGACAGTGACATTCTTCTGATTCAAAGAAGAGTGAGATGCCAAAACTATTCAATATTGCAGTTGTAAACCCACTGTAAGAAGAGACATGAGCTTAATCGAACTCTCATTCTCATGCAAATTCACACTCTAAGCTTATATTAGTTTTGGTTGCTTGAGGACAAGCAACAATTCAAGTTTGGTGTTGTGATGCGTCGGCATCTTTCCTATCTTTTCCTAGTGAATTTGCATTTAAATTGTTGAGTTTAATCAAGAATTAATTATCTTTTAGCCACTATGGATGCTACTTTGAGTCTTGTGCAATTCTGTTTATTTTAGGTAGCATTTGGTTGTATTTGATAGAGCTTCCGCAGAAAAAGAGAAGAAGGCTATATAGGGCAGAAATGCTCAGAGGATGAAGAGGAAGCTTGCACAAATAGATGGAGCACAAGAATTAAAGGAGATGACAGCGAGGAGCAACGCGTGCGCGTACCTGACGCGTGCGCGTGATTTGGAGCTTTCCATGGTGACGCGTGCGCGTACCTAATGCGTACGCGTGGATTGATGATTTGCACAGCGATGCGTGCGCGTACCTGACGCGTGCGCGTACCTGACGCGTACGCGTGACAAACGCGAAGTGCAGAAAACGCTGATTCCTATTAATTCTGATTTAAACTTTAATTTTTAATAGGAAAAGATATTATTTTAGTTTTAGAAAATAGATTTTAAATTAATTATGATTAGATATAAAAGGATTGGAACATTATTCCACGGGGGATTCCATTCCACCTCAACCAAAATACATTTTATCAGAATTCTTATTTTCTCTTTGCCATGAGTAACTAAATCTCCACTGTTAAGGTTAGGAGCTCTATCTATTGTATAGATTGATACTATTATTTTATATTTTAATTCATGTATTGATTTCTATTTCAAGAATTGTTTTCGTTCTTTATCTTATGAATCTGGGTGGAACGAAAGTATGACTCTTGTTCTAATTGAGTTCTTGTATAACTTGGAAAAGCTTTTTACTTGAACAACAGCTTGAAAACAATTTCTCCTAAACTTCTAATTATCTGGATTTAACGGGATACGTGACATATAATCCTTTTATATTTGGGTAATTAGAGTTTCTATGGCACATAAACTAGAATTGAACTTCATCCTCTAATTGGAATTAAGTGACCAAGGAATTGGCGGTTGATGAAAGTTAGAGTAGACTAAGAAGGTCTAAGGAATTAGGGCTTAGTCATATATAGTTTGTCATGAATTAAATCTTGCATGATTAAAATAGTTAGCAAGAAAAGTCAATCCGAAAAATAGATAACTCTGAAGCCTTAACTGTTTCTCCATACATATTTCACAACCTGTTTACTGCTTGCTTTATTAAATTTTTGAATTATTGTTTAATGCTTTTGAATACCAAAACACTCTTTTCTGTTTGTCTAACTAAGTAAATTAATCAACCATTGTTGCTTAGTCCATCAATCCTCGTGGGATGGACCCTCATTCACTTGAGGTACTACTTGTTACGACCCGGTGCACTTGCCAGGTTGTTTGTGGTTAGAATTTCCGTACCAGCTCTCCATGCTCATTCTTCACTATTGTGACTCCAGACTTCTTGGGCACCACTTGTACTGGGCTGACCCATTCACTATTCGAGATTGGATAGATGATGTTAACTTCAAGCAACCTGGTCATTTTCTTCTTGACAACTTCTAGAATGGTGGGGTTCAGCCGCCGTTGAGGTTGATGAACAGGCCTTGCTCCCTCTTCTAAAAATATTCGGTGCTCACAAACTTGAGGGTTGATGCCTACTATATCCGCCAAGCTCCACCCAATTGCTTTATTGTGTCTTCTCAGCACACTAAGCAGCTGCTCCTCCTGTTGGGAAGTGAGTTCCCTTGCAATAATAACTGGGAGCTTCTGATTATCCTCAAGGTAAGCATACTTGAGGTGGGGTGGAAGGAGATTCAACTCCATTTTCTGCTCATGGCTTGGCACTTGATCTTTTGGAGCCATTGATGGTAGCAAGGTATCTTCAGTAGGCTCAAAGGGTTTCCCCACACTTGTACCTTGCTCCATGTGCATCTCTTCTACTTCTTCTTGGTGAACTACAGCTACAGGTTCATCAATGATATCGCAGTGGAAGATGGAATAATCTTCCGAGGGGTGCTTCATGGCTTCATCCATGTTGAAGCTCACTACTCTGCCATCTATCTCAAAAGAGTAGGTTCCTGAGAAGGCATCCAATTTGAACCTTAAGGTCTTCAGAAATGGCCTTCCCAGCAGGATGGATGATGGTCTTCTTGAGTCATTAGGGGGCATCTCTAAGATGTAGAAGTCAATAAGGAATGTGAGCCCCTTAATGCTCACCAGCACGTCCTCAGCAACTCCAACCACTGAGATTATACTTTTATCTGCCAAAACAAAACGTGCTGCCGACCTTTTTAAGGGAGGGAGCCTCAAAGCATCATATACAGATAATAGCATAATACTCACACATGCACCTAAATCACACATGCAGTCAAAAAATTGTACACCCTCAATAGTAATAGTAACCATGCATGGACCCGGATCACTATATTTTTCCGGTATAGCACCCATTAAAGCAGAAATAGAGCTACCTAGTGGAATAGTTTCTAAATCATGTATTTTATCTTTATTCATGCATAAATCTTTTAGAAACTTAGCATACCTAGGTACTTGGCGAATGGCATCAAAAAGGGGAATCGTTACCGCAACCTTTTTGAAGATCTCCACCATCTTGGGATCTAGCTCCATCTGGTTTTTGGATTTCCTGGCAAGATGTGGAAATAGAATAGGAATGGCTTCTCTTGTAACTTTATCTTCTTTTGGTACTCCATTCCTTGGTTGAGCCTCTTCTTCTTCAACCATGTCTTGTACTTCATCCTCTTCTTCAGCATCCTCTACCTCAACAATGTCTTCAACTTGAATGTTTTCCTTTAAGCTTGGCTCCGCATGACTCCTCTTTTGCAGTGTGGTTCCAGACCTCAAAGTAATGACATTGATTCCACCTTTGGGGTTGGGTAAAAGTTGAGAAGGAATTGCACTGGAGCTTGAAGGTTGATTGTTGGGGTAGATAATGAATCCATCTGGGAGACGAGAGCTTGTAAAGTAGCATTCAGACCGTTTATGGTAGAGTTAAGTGTATTCTGAATGCCTTATTGTCCTTGCGCAAGAGAGCAAAGTATCTCATCATTAGAAGAGGAAAGGGGGGTAAGTAATTTGAGGGGCCTGCTGTTGGTTGTTTTGAGGCGCTTGGGATTGCCTTTGGTGAGGTGCTCGGTAAGACTGGCCTTGGTTCTGCTGTTGGTAAGAAGGGTTCTGCTGATATCGGTTCTGCTAATTGTTGTTGTTGTTCCACCTCTAATTTCCACTATTGTCTCTGCCTCCTCGGTTATAGTTGTCCCTCCATCCTTGGTTGGAATTCTCCTCCACCCTTGGTTGGAGTTATCTCTCCACCCCTGGTTGGAGTTGTCTTGCCAACCTTGATTGTAGTTTCCACCTTGGTTATAATTACCGCCTTGTTGATGGTATCCTTGATTCGAGCGGTCATAGAAATTATGGGTAGCTGCCAAGGTGTTGTCCTCTTGTTGGAGCTGCAGACATTCATCAGTGTAATGAGTATAGCAGGCACATATTCCGCACACTCTCTGAGGAACCAACTGTTGACACTGTTGTTGTGGGAAAAGCTGAGGTTGTTGTTGATTTAGCTATAGCTGCTTTAGTATGTTGGTCATCTCTCCCAGAGTCTGTGTAAGAGCAGCAGTCTCACTACTAGAGGAAACCTCCGCAATAGCCTTGGGATGGTTGTTCCTGTGCCTGGCATTCCGGGTAGACTCAGCTAGATCGGCGATCAGCTGCCATGCTTCTGTCGCCGTCTTGTACTTCTTCAGAGAGCCATTACTCGCAACATCTAATGTAGTATTGTCTTGAGGCTTCATGCCTTGTGTGAAATAGCTAATCAACACCAACTGGTCAATCTTGTGGTGGGGACATGAGTCTAGGAGATTCCTGAAGTGTTCCCAATACTCATAAAGAGTCTCTGATTCACCTTGAATAATGCAGGAAATTTCTTTCCTCAGTCTATCTGTAATTTCAGCTGGAAAGTATTTGTCCAGGAATTCCCTTCTGAGTAGATCCCAATTAGTAATAACTTCTTCAGGTTGAGTGTAGAACTACTCCCTTGCCTTTCTCTCAAGAGAAAATGGGAAGACATATAGTCAAATAGTAGTTTTATTTGCACAATGACGCCTAGTAGTCAAGTAGGCTGTCTGAAAATATCTGAGGTGCTTGATAGGATCTTGAGCAGGTAAGCCATGAAGGGCAGTAGATTGATTAGCACAGTCTTCAGTTCAAAATCTGCAGCCAGATTTGGATGACGCACTTGATATGGTTGCAGTGTAAAGTCTGGAGTTCCTGCTTCCTGGAGAGTAATCCTTCTAGGCTCCGCCATATTACCTGCACGTAAATCAATAGAATCAGTAGAAGAGGAGCTTGTTTCTTCCTCAAATGGTGCTTCAGATTCACCCTCAGATGAGACTGGTAAATTTGGTAGTAACCACTTCACCACCCTCAGAGGCTAACCGACGCTGAGCTCGCCTAATACGTGAAATAGTTCTTTCAATTTCAGGATCAAACGCGGCTAAGCTCGGATCAGGTAGTGAACGCGTCATTCAATGAAAGAAATATACAGCTCATGGTAATAAAATAAAATAAAATATGCAAATATGTAAAATTAAAAATATTTACAGCAACCAATAATTTAGCACACTGTTGCAACTCCCCGGCAACGGCGCCAAAAATTGACGTGTGGAAAATTTCCGATTAAGAATTTATAATAAGAACAGCGTTGCAAGTACAGTTCTTAACCGACGAAAACTCTGCTTATCAATTTAGAAAGAGTTGTCACAATTTAAGAATAAAATACTGGGAGTAGAATTCCCAGGTCGTCTCCCAACGAGTTGACAAAAGAGTGCTATTTTACTGGTCAGGAATTTTTCCGAGAAATTTTAGAATTGGAGAACAGAAAAATAAATGATTATAAATTAAAGCAATGAAAATTAACAAGAGAATTTATATAATTAAAATAAAAGCCTTGACCGGGAGAAGATTAATCGGAAGTTCTATCCTTGTTGGATTTTCTCAAGTATAATAGTAAGAGGTCGTTGTTTTTACTTAGTTAACCTTTACCGAATAACGGAAAGTCAAGTAATTGAGCCAACTCTGATTCACAAGTCCTAATCCTCTCCTATGGAAGGATTAGCGTTAGTGACTAAAGAATTGGCCAATAACTTCCAATTAAAATCAACACTTGATTATTCCAACTCAAGGGTCTCCTATTAATCAACTCCCAAGTCAAGTTAGGAGTCTCCTCCATTGACATGAATACCATTTTTATAGACATATAAAGGGAATAAAAAGAAGACATGGTAATTCGAATAAAGTAATAAAAAAAAGTTAATTAAAGGTAAAAATAATTCCTTGCATTAATAAATTCAAAAACCATAGATATCCATATGTAACATCTGAACAGGGTTAATGGGTGATTAAAAGAGTAAGAGAATAAGGAAACAAACTAGAATGATGGAAACTTCAACGGAGGTAGTAACTCTTCTCAATATCCAAATCAAAAGCATAAAACTCTAAAACTATGAATATGAAGAAGCCTAGAGGAAGTAGTATTTTCTCTCTCAGATTCAAAACTAAAACTAAAAACTGTGTAAATGTGAATGTGTGTTGAGTCTCTGCTTGTTCCCTGGCTCTAGTTTGTGTTTCTAGGCCAAAAAATGGGTCCAAATTTAGCCCAAAATCGCCCCTAACATCTTCTGCATTTTCTACACGCGGCGCATGTCACGCGTACGCGTCGATGGTCTTTTTCGCGTACGCGCACACGTCAGGTACGCGCACGCGTCGTTCTTCGCTGGTCAGCTCCTTATTTTCTTGTGTTCCTTCCATTTTTTCAAGCTTCCTTTCCATCCTCTAAGCTATTCATGTCCTATAAAGCCTGAAAACACTTAAAACACAGATCACAGCATCGAATGGTATAAAAGGACATTAAAAATACACAATCTAGAGAGAGAGGCTCTCTCCTCTCTTTATATTAGGGTTCTTAGTTTTAATCATTTTTAAATCTAGATCTCATTCTTCCTTTGCCTTAACTTTCCTTCTTCCTTTATTTGTTCTAGTATTTTACTTCTTTTGTTAATTCCTCTATTTTGTCAATTTTAGTTTATGAACTCTCTTGTTGATTTTCATTTCGTTTTAATGCAATTTATGATTTCCATGCCTTTTTATAATTGCTTTAGTTTCCTATTGTTGATCTCTTGCCTTTGTAGTTATAGCTTCCGTTAATTATTACAATTTATGATGTTTACTTTTATTGCCCTCTAGTGTTTGATGAAATGTCTCTTTTAGTTGTGAATTAGATTTTTCTTCTCTTGGCTTGGTTTGAGTAACTGGAGACACTTGAATTGTTAAAGGCTTTTGTTGATTGACAATTGGAAGTTACTCATTGACTTGAATGCCACTAAAATTTGATGGAGGATTTTATGTCGGTAAAGAATTTCACACAAAAATAGTTACGTTGCAAGTATAGTTCTAAACCAACAATGAATCCCCTACATCAAATTTAGGCGCCGTTGCCGTGGAATTGCAATGGTGTTATGTTATTGGCTATTGTGAATATGTTAATATTGTGAATATCTTACTTTTTGGTTATTTCTAGGTCTTGCTAGTAATTAGGAGTCTATTCTTTCTTTGCGTCTTTGATATTTTTGTTTTGATTTCCTATTTTCCATAAGAATTCTCATCCTTGTGGTTTTGGATATGGTTATGACTATGTTGTAGGTAATGAAAACTTTAATGATGGCTCACATTATGGGAGGGAAGAATTCTTGAGAAGAGAGCCACATCCATATGAGCACTCACCATGGCAACCTCCTCAACCAAGCTACTATGATTGCAACCCCTCCTATGATGCATATCATTCCAATGGATATGATGGTTCTTATCATAATTATGCCACTCAACCACCATCATTCCATGCACCATACTCTCAATATAGTCCCCAAACACTACCATTCCAACCACCATATTCTCAATCCACATCCTATTTCCATCAATCACCTCCACACAATCCTAATCCATATCCTCTATATGCACACACTTATAACCATTATGAACAAGCACCCATGGAACCACCACCACTTCAACATCACTACCCTCACAATCCTTCTTTTTCCTCCAATGAAGCCTCTATGGATAATACACATGGTATCATTTCTCAAGAGCAAGAAGAGCTCCAAACTACACTCACTAGTTTCACCTCCGCCCGCCAAGAGCTTATATCTCGCATACCTCTATCTTCTACCAACAACCAAAATACCTTCCAACCTCCAAGCTTTGATGAACCTCCTTTCCAACCACATGATGAATTCTTCTTTTCATCACAACCCTCCATGGAAGAATATCCATGTCCATCAATCCAAGAGCAATATGATCCTACTTATGTTAGTGAAGTGGGACAAGAATTAAAGGATCGTCTCAAGAAAGTGATGGATCGGCTTCAAGCAACTGTCCATCAAAAGTTTGACTCATGGGATTCATACTACAAGCAAAACTTGACCACGGATGATTGAAGTGCAAGTTTTGTTTGTTTTACCTTTGAAAATTTTTCAAAAAAACTAAAAGATTTTTGTTAAATTTGAATTTTGGTTGATTTAGAGTGTTTATAGGTTAGGAGAGTACCCTGTTTCTGTTTTCTATGTTTAAAAAAAAAGAGTCACCCCACGCGTAAGCGTGGGTGACGCGCACGCGTCGTATGCCATTTTGGGACTCCTGGTACAAAAACCAGAGAGTTGTGCGACATTTTTGCGAGAACTGTGCGGGGAGCACAACTGCTACCCACACGTACGCGTGGGTGACGCTTACGCATCACCTGTACTTTCTCCATTCCACGCATATGCGTGGACGACGCTTATGCATCGCTTGTCCCTCCTGCCACCCACGCGTACGCATGGACGATGCTTACGCGTCGATCCACCCTCCTGCCTACCGACGGGTACGCGTCGCTGATGTGCGCGTCTCGCCCTCCGCACCCTGTTTCCCCTGTTTCTACACTGTTCTCTTCTTCCCTTCCTTTCTTACTTCTTTCTTCTTTCTCCTTTCTCCTTTCTTCTTCTTTCCTTTCCTTTTCTTCTTCCTTCTTCTCTCATTTCTTCTTCTTTCTTCTTCCTTTCTTACTTTCTCTCTTCCTCTCTTTTCAAAATTTCACTTCTCATTTTTCTTATTTTTATTTTCTTTTATTTGTTGCTTTTACTTATTTTCATTCATTGCATTTTAATTTGGCTTTTATAGCTTGTTCTTCTTTTCTTTTCTAAGTCTCTTATTTTAATAATGGTGTTGAATTCTCTTACTCAATTGTTAAGAATTTCTTGGTTATATTGGTGCTTCTTGACTTGTTTGGTATTGTTGGGTAATGAAATTTTTAGTTCAATGCTTAATCTTTGATGGCTCTTGTATTCTTTATGCATTGATATGAACTCATATTGTCTTTCATTCCCACTCTCTCTCGTTTGAACATGATGCTCAACATGCTCTTTATGTCATTTACTTATGCTTTGATTTTACTCTTGCATTAAGTGTAGTGATATGCCTTATCTTCTATTGTTTTATCACTTACATGCTGTAGCTACCATGTAGTTGAGTACCTTACTCTTATTTGGCATTAGCCCCCGTCTATGTTCTATTTACTTTGTTATCTTTGTTGTAGGCTTAATTTTCTTTCTTTTTGTTTCCTTTTAGGTTGGCCACTAGGAGGGAAAAGGAAAAGCTTTTAAATGGGGCACAAAAAAGTTTCTCCGCACAATCTTTTGAAGAAGCTCATCAGTTGTAGCAGCCCATCCACCTTGCTCATCTTTGGATGCACCGAGGACGGTGCAATCTTTAAGTGTGGGGAGGTCGTCCGACCGACTTCCGTGGGTAATAATTTTCTTCTTCAACACCAATTTTCAATTTTTGTTGTTAGTTAGTTGTTGCATTTTCATGTTAGGTTGCATGTTAGTTAGAATTTGTACATATTCTACCATTTCTTGCTTGCTAGGACTACTTGGTTAGAGTAATGATGTTCTTTCCAAGAAATTAATTAGGGCATTTCAGTAATTTAAAAATTTTTTTGTTGAACTTGCTTGAAAAATGTATTTTGGAACATGTTTTGAGTTAAGAACACACAACCTTGTGAGTTTTGAGCCTAATTGCGTGGTTACATCATATAACCACTACTTTCCTTCTTATGTTCATCATTCTCTTTTTATGATTGTAATTCTTGATTTGTTTGATTCTTTATGTCCATTATTTTATGTATACATGATATATATGATTGAGGCCATCATTTCATTTAGCTTACTTACCTAAATAGCCTATCTTTTATCTTCCGTTATTAGCCAACCTTGAGCCTACTATTAACCCACTTTGTTCTTAATATTAGCACATTACAAACCTTAAAGCGAAAAATAATAAATGTCCTTTATTTGGATCTATGATTAGCTTAGGCTAGTGAGTGTGTATCATTCAAGTGTGGGAAAACTTGGGACATTGGTTGAGATAAAAGTGTATTTTGTAGTTTTGTTAAAAATCATGGGAATTGGGTACATACTCATGTATCAATTATGTTTAAACCACATTGATGCTTTTATATATATTTTAGTTTGAAAAAAATGAGAAAAATAAATAGAAAATATATATATATATATAAGAAAAAAATAGAAAGAGAAGAAAAATAAAAAGAAAGAAATAAAAGGGGACAAAATGCCCAAAGTAAGGTTCAATAATAATCAATGCATATGGGATGTGATAAAAAAAGGAAAATGCATGAATGTGTGAAAAAGTGAAGAATGTGTAGTTAGGCTTGTATTAGATTTTTATAGGTTGTTATATAGGTTAGGTGGGAAGCTAAGGTTAATCAAAGATTCAAATTCTAGTCCACTTGACCAAATATAACCTCACCTTGACCCTAACCCCATTACAACCTATGGATAAGCCCTCATGATATATGTATGCATGCATTAAATAATTGGTGATTGTTAGATGAAAAACAAATCTTAGAAAGCATGATTAGAGGAGAATTGAGTGGATCGACCCTATACACTTGAGCGACTAGAGTGGATACACATCTGGTGAGGGTTCGATGCTCAAACTCCTTGTTCTCGACTTTCATGAGCTTTCTTATTGCAAGTCTATTTGTACTTCATTTTGAGATTTGAATTAGTGGAATTTATGAGTTATCATACTATCTTAGCCCTACTTGCTTATACATGTTCTTGGAGATTGATTTACTTTTAACCAAGTAGGTAGAAATATATAGCTGCATTCATAGAGAGAGGTCGCATTGCATGTTGCATTTAATAAATCTTACCATCCATCTTCATCTCTTTATAGCTTCTCTTGAGCTTAGTATGAGGGCATGCTAATGTTTGAGTGCGGGGAGGTTGATAAACCCCATTTTTAGGGTTTATCTTGTGCTAAATTTAGTGAATTTTGTCAACTATTCTCACACTTATTCACACAATTTGCATGGTTTTAAGATTCCTTCCCAATTTTGTGCTATGAATGAAAACATGCTTCCAAGGCCTTAAAATCACTAATTTTTAATCCTCTCTTGTTACCATTCGATACCATGATGTGTTTGTTGAGTGATTTCAGAGTTTATAGGGCAAGAATGGCTTAGAGGATGGAAAGGAAGCATGCAAAAGTGGAAGGAACACAAGAAAATGAAGATTTGAGAAGCTGATGTCGACGCGCATGCATGGACGACGCGTGCGTGTGTTCGTGCCAAACTCCAAGCGACACGTACGTGTGACATGACGCATACATGTGACATGATGCATGGCTGACGCGTACGCGTGACGAGCGGCACCTGCCTCATTAAAGAGAAATCGCTGGGGGCAATTTATGAGCTGACTTTTGGCCCAGTTTTGAGCCCAGTATGCAGATAAGAGGATGGGGGGATGACCATTGATACACTTTATTTTTAGTTTAGATGTAGTTTTCTAAAGAGAGAGAGGCTCTCTCCTCTCTCTAGATTAGGGTTCTTAGTTTTAATCATTTTTAGATCTAGATCTCATTCTTCCTTTGCCTTAACTTTCCTTCTTCCTTTATTTGTTCTAGTATTTTACTTCTTTTGTTAATTCCTCTATTTTGTCAATTTTAGTTTATGAACTCTCTTGTTGATTTTCATTTCGTTTTAATGCAATTATGATTTCTATGCCTTTTATAATTGCTTTAGTTTCCTATGTTGACCTCTTGCCTTTGTAGTTATAGCTTCTGTTAATTCTTACAATTTATGATGTTTACTTTTATTTCCCTCTATGTGTTTGATGAAATGTCTCTTTTAGTTATGAGTTAGATTTTTCTTCTCTTGGCTTGGTTTGAGTAATTGGAGACACTTGAATTGTTAAAGGCTTTTGTTGATTGACAATTGGAAGTTGCTCATTGACTTGAATGCCACTAAAGCTAGTCTTTCACTATGATTTGACTAGGACTTGTGGACAAGAGCCAATTCCATTCACTTGATTTTCCTTCATAGTTAGAGGTTAACTAAGTGGGAGTAATGGACAATTCTTGTCACAATTGATGATAATAATGAGGATAGGACTTCTAGTTCTCATCCCTTGCCAAGAGCTTCCTTAGTTATTAGCTTATTTCTTTTGCTATTTACATTTCTTGTTCCTTATTACAAAAATCCCAAAATATTTTTTTCATAACCAATAATAAAGTACTTCATTGTAATTCCTAGGGAGAACGACCCGGGATTAATACTCTCGGTTATTTTATTTGGGTTGAACTAGTGGCAACCATATTAAATTTCGATGTGAGGATTCATTGTTGGTTTAGAATACTTGCAACGTAACTATTTTTGTGTGAAATTCTTTACCGACATAAAATCCTACATCATGGACACCCTATTTGCTAGCTTGTAAATCTCACGGGGGATTATTTGGTGGACTTCCACCTCATTCCCCATCATGATGCAGTGAATCATCACAGCTCTTGCAACATTGACTTCAGAACGGTTACTTGTGGCAAGTATAGAACGCCCAATGAAGTCTAGCCATCTTCTAGCAACAGGCTTGAGGTTTGCCCATTTTAGCTGGCATGGCTCCCCTTTTGTATTCTTAATCCATTGAGTTTCGGGCAGGCATATGTCCTCTAGGACTTGATCCAACTTTTGGTTGGCTACAACCCTTCTATTGTATGACTCATGGTCATCCTTTTGCAGAGGTAGTTTGAAGATCTCTCTCACACTGTCCAGGTGAAAATACATGATCTTCCCCCTGACCATGGTACGAAAAGTGTGGAAGGTTGTTCCATCTTTCTTTTGCTTATCTGTCATCCACAGATTTGCATAGAATTCACGGATCATGTTGTATCCAACATTTAATTCGGGATTACTTAGAATCTCCTAGCCTCTCCTTCCAATCTGCTCTTGGATCTCTGGATATTCTTCTTCTCCTAAGTTGAATCCCACCTCAGGGATTACTGGCCTTTTACTCATTATCTTGTGATAATATTCTTCATGTTGCTTGGTAAGGAATCGAACAGGTTTGAAAACAGCTGTTGAGTTGTCTTCTTGTTCTTAGGGGCGGTCTTGCCACTCTTTAGAGCCATGGGATTGAATTCTTGATGAGACAACAAGGCTCCTGCCACACCAAACTTAAAAATTTGCTCGTCCTCGAGCAAAAAGTAAGAAAGGAAGAAGAAGAAAAGAGAATAGAATTCGAATGAGAGGTGGTGAGTGAGGGAGAAAGGCACGGTCACAAATATATATAGGGAGGGGGGAGGGATTATCGAAAATAATCATAAAAGAAAGATAAAGATTTTTGACAAAGATAGAAAAAGATAAGTTGTTAAACTTGAAAGATAAGAAAAGATTTTAAAAAGATATAAAAGACTTTAAAGATAAGATAAGAAGTATGACAAAGATTTGAAAGTTTAATAAAAGATATGAACAAAAATTTTAAAGATAAGAAAAGATTTTGAAAGAAATTGAAAACAAGTTGAAAAAGATATGAAATTTTGAAAAAGATATGAAAAGAATTAAAAATATGTTCAATTAAATTGAAATTGATGTATTTGAACAAGATTTGGTTTAAAAATCAAAGAATAACTGAAATTGGAAAAAGATGAGTTAAATCAAGAGAATATTGAAATTTTGAAATTACCTCCATGCTGCCTTGCTGGTGTTTAACCGCCCAGAATACTGGCATTCTGGCATTTAACGCCAGAGTAGTCCTCCCTCTTGGGCGTTAAACGCCCAGCCAGGACTCCCTGGCTGGCGTTTAACGCCAGGCATGTGCTCCTTCTTGGGCGTTAAACACCCAGCTAAGGCCTCCTGGCTGGCGTTTAACGCCAGGCTTGTGCTCCCATCAGGGCATTAAACGCCCAGCCAGAGCTCCTTGGCTGGCGTTTAACGCTAGGATTGCTGCCTCCATGGGTGTTTGAATGCCCATTTGCCTATCCTTTCTGGCATTTTAACGCCAGAGAGATCCTTACTCCAGGGTATCCTGTTTCCTGTTCTGCATCATTCTGTCTCTGTTTAAGCACTGTCCATTATCACTAACATTAAATTTAGCTTAAAACATAATCAAAAACTAATTAAAATAGAAGTAGTTAGAGAATTAATAACATATAAGGAATCATTGGGTTGCCTCCCAATAAACGCTTCTTTAATGTCTTTAGCTGGACTTCACTGTACTTAACTTAGTAACAGTGTTGATCCTCCTGGCTTTGTATCTCCTTCAAGGTAATATTTGACTCTCTGTCCATTGACAGTGAACCTTTTTTCTTTACCTTGATGTTCTATGTGCCCATAAGGTGATACATTGGTAACCACAAATGGTCCTGTCCAACAGGATTTGAGTTTCCCAAGGAACGGTTTGAGTCTTGAGTTGAAGAGTAGGACCTTCTATCTTGGTTCAAAGACTCTGGAAGCTAACTTCCTGTCATGCCACCTCTTTGCCTTTTCCTTATAGATCTTTGCATTTTCCAATGCATCTAAGCAGAATTCGTCCAACTCATTTAGTTGGAGCAGCCATTTCTCTCCTGCTGCTTGAGCATCAAGGTTGAGGAATCTAGTAGCCCAGTAGGCCTTGTGTTCTAGTTCCACTGGCAAATGACAGGATTTCCCATACACCAGCTGATATGGTGATGTTCTAATTGGGGTTTTGAAAGCTGTTCTGTACGCCTACAGGGCATCATCAAGCTTTCTAGTCCAATCCTTTCTAGAGGCACTTACTGTCTTCTCCAGGATTTGCTTTAGTTCTTTTTTTGAGACTTCAGCTTGCCCATTTGTCTGGGTATGATACGGCGTTGCTACTTTATGGCGAACTGCGTAATGGCTTAAGACAGAATCCAACTGTTTGTTGCTGAAATGAGTACCTCCATCACTAATTAGTGTCCTAGGGACACCAAATCTGCTGAAGATGTTCTTTTGGAGGAACCTCATTACTATTCTGGTGTCATTAGTGGGTGTTGCTATTGCTTCAACCCATTTAGACACATAATCTACTGCCACAAGGATGTAGATGTTTGAGTATGAAGGCAGGAAGGGTCCCATGAAATATATGCCTCATACGTCAAACAACTCAATCTCTTGAATTCCTTACTGAAGCATGTTGTGACCATGAGGAAGGTTGCCAGCCCTTTGGCAACTATCGCAGTTACGGACGAACTCTTTAGAATCTTTAAAGAGAGTAGGCCAGTAAAAGCCACTTTGGAGAACCTTCATGGCTGTCCACTTACCTCCAAAGTGTCCTCCATAGTCAGAGCCATGGCAATGCCATAGAATTCTCTGTGCCTCTTCTTCAGACACACAGCGTCGGATTATCCGATCTGAGCATCTCTTAAAGAGATATGGCTCATCCCATAGGTAATAATTTACATCATGCATGAGTCTCCAGGCTTGCTGCCTGGTAAATTCCTTAGGAATGAACCTTATAGCCTTGTAATTTGCAATGTCTACAAACCAAGGTACTGTTTGGATGGCATAGAGTTGCTCATCTGGAAAAGATTCGGATATGTCAGTGGAGGGAGAAGAAGTCCCTGCTACTGGCTCAATCCGGGACAAGTGATCAGCCACCTGATTTTCTGTCCCTTTTCTGTCTCTAATTTCTATATCAAACTCTTGCAGGAGTAATACCCATCTTATAAGTCGGGGTTCAGAATCCTGCTTGGTGAGCAGATACTTTAGAGCAGCATGGTTATTATAAATAATGGCCTTAAATCTTACTAGGTAGGATCTGAACTTGTCAATGGCATAGACCACTGCAAGTAGCTCCTTTTCTGTTGTAGTGTTGTTTTTCTGCGCATCATTTAATACGCGACTAGCATAATAAATGACATGCAGAAGCTTGTCATGTCTCTGCCCTAGTACTGCGCCAATTGTATGATCACTAACATCACACATTAGTTCAAATGGTAAGTCCCAGTTGGGTGCAGAGATGATAGGAGCAGTGACAAGCTTGGCTTTCAGAATTTCAAAGGCGTGCAGGCATTCTTGGTCAAAGAAGAATGGAACATCAGTGGCCAAGAGATTGCACAGGGATTTTGTGATTTTTGAAAAATCTTTGATGAACCGCCTGTAAAATCCTGCATGTCCTAGGAAACTTCTGATTGCCTTGACATTAGTAGGTGGAGGCAAGCGTTCTATTACTTCTACCATAGCTTAATCCATTTCTATCCCCTTATTTGAGATCCGATGTCCAAGAACAATGCCTTCAGTTACCATGAAATGGCATTTTTTTTCCAATTTAGAACTAGCTTTGTTTCTTGGCATCTTTTCAGAACTCGGGTTAGATGATCAAGACAAGAGTCAAATGAGTCTCCGAAAATAGAGAAGTTATCCATGAATACTTCAAGGAACTTCTCTACCATATCAGAAAAGATGGATAACATACATCTCTGAAAGGTGGCAGGTGCATTCCACAGGCCAAATGGCATTCGCCTGTAGGCAAACACGCCAGATGGGCATGTGAAGGCAGTTTTCTCTTGATCCTGTGGATCCACTGCTATTTGATTGTACCCATAATATCCATCCAGGAAACAATAAAAAACATGACCTACTAGTCTTTCTAGCATCTGGTCTATGAAGGGTAAAAGAAAGTGATCTTTCATGGTGGTGTCATTGAGTCGTCTATAGTCAATGCACATACGACACCCTGTAACTGTCCTTTTTGGGATCAGTTCATTCTTTTCATTGTGAACTGGTGCACGAAATTGTGATCTCAGGCAACGGCGCCAGAAACTCTGTACGCACGTCTTAATAAATCGTTTTTCATTCACAACTTCGATACAACTAACCAGCAAGTGCACTGGGTCGTCCAAGTAATAAACCTTACGTGAGTAAGGGTCGATCCCACGGAGATTGTTGGTATGAAGCAAGCTATGGTCACCTTGTAAATCTCAGTCAAGCGGATATAAAATAGTTATGGAGTTTTCGAAAATAAATAATAAAATAAGGATAGAAATACTTATGTAAATCATTGGTGAGAATTTCAGATAAACGCATAGAGATGCTTTCGTTCCTCTGAACCTCTGCTTTCCTGCTGTCTTCATCCAATCAGTCTTACTCCTTTCTATGGCTGGCTTTATGTAAGGACATCACCATTGGCAATGGCTACTTTTGATCCTCTCTAGAAAATGGTCCGATGCGCTGTCACTGCATGGCTAATCGTCTGGAGGCATCACCGTTGTCAATGGCTGCATCCCATCCTCTTGTGAAAATGGTCCAAATGCTCTGTCACAGCACAGCTAATCATCTGAGATTCTCGATCATACTGGAATAGGATTCACCCTCCTTTTGCGTCTGTCACTACGCCCAGCACTCGCAAGTTTGAAGTTCATCACAGTCATTCAATCCCAGAATCCTACTCGGAATACCACAGACAAGATTTAGACTTTCCAGATTCTCATGAATGCCGCCATCAATCTAGCTTATACCACGAAGATTCTGATTAAGAGATCCAAGAGATACTCATTCAATCTAAGGTAGAACGGAAGTGGTTGTCAGGCACGCATTCATAGGGAATGATGATGATTGTCACATTCATCACATTCATGTTGAAGTGCGAATGAATATCTTAGAAGCGGAATAAGTTGAGTTGAATAGAAAAACAGTAGTACTTTGCATTAATTCATGAGGAACAGCAGAGCTCCACACCTTAATCTATGGAGTGTAGAAACTCCACCGTTTGAAAATACATAAGTGAGAGGTCCAGGCATGGCCGAATGGCCAGCCCCCAAAACGTGATCACAGGATCAAAAATACAATCCAGGATGTCAAATACAATAGTAAAAAGTCCTATTTATACTAAACTAGTTACTAGGGTTTACAGAAGTAAGTAATTGATGCATAAATCCACTTCCGGGGCCCACTTGGTGTGTGCTTGGACTGAGCTTGAATGTTACACGTGCAGAGGCTCTTTCTGGAGTTGAACGCCAGGTTGTAACGTATTTCTGGCGTTCAACTCTGGTTTGTGACATGTTTCTGGCGTTTAACTCCAGACAGCAGCATAGAACTGGCGTTCAAAGCTCTTTTACGTCATCTAAACTCTGTCAAAGTATGGACTATTATACATTGCTGGAAAGCCCTGGATGTCTACTTTCCAACGCAATTGGAAGCGCGCCATTTTAAGTTCTGTAGCTCCAGAAAATCCACTTTGAGTGTAGGGAGGTCAGAATCCAACAACATCAGCAGTCCTTCTTCTACCTCTGAATATGATTTTTGCTCAAGTCCCTCAATTTCAGCCAGAAAATACCTGAAATCACAGAAAAATACACAAACTCATAGTAAAGTCCAGAAATGTGAATTTAACATAAAAACTAATGAAAACATCCCTAAAAGTAACTAGATTCTACTAAAAACATACTAAAAACAATGCCAAAAAGCGTATAAATTATCCGCTCATCATGAACCACTGTCATGCCTCCCTTCTTGGGAACAACCTGGACAGGGCTCACCCAGGGGCTGTCAGAAATGGGATAAATAATCCAGCCTCCCAGAGCTTAGTGACTTCCTTCTGCACTACTTCCTTCATAGTTAGATTCAATCGCCTTTGTGGTTGCACCACTGGTTTGGCATTATCCCATAGCAGTATTTTATGGATGCATCGGGCTGGGCTTATGCCCTTAAGGTCACTTATAGTCCACCGAAGGGGGTCCTATGTGTTTTGAGCACTTTAATTAGTACTTCTTCTTCCTGTGACTCTAAGGCAGAGCTTATGATAACAGGATAGGTATCTCCCTCTCCTAGAAATACATATTTTAGGGAGGAAGGTAATGGCTTAAGCTCAAGCTTTGGAGGCTTCTCCTTTTCCTCAAAGGTTTCCAAAGGTTCCTCTGAATCAGGCTAGATATCATCAAGGATATCATTCAGCCCTTCCTTGAGGCTTTCAGCCATGTTGACCTCTTCCACCAGAGAGTCAATGAGGTCAATGCTCATGCATTCCTCAGGAATGTCTGGATGCTGCATAGCTTTGACAGCATTCAGTACGAACTTTTTGTCATTGACTCTTAGGGTTACTTCCCCTTTTTCAACATTAATGAAGGTCCGTCCTGTAACTAGGAAGGGTCTTCCTAGGATAAGGGATGCACTATTGTGCCCTACCATGTCTAACACCACAAAGTCAGTGGGGAAAGCAAAGGGTCCAACCCTGACAATCATGTTTTCAATTACTCCTGATGGTATCTTAATAAAACTATTTGCAAGTTGAAGGAATATGCGGGTTGGTTTGACTTCATCAGTCAAACAAAGCTTCTTTATTAACGAAGTAGGTATTAGGTTGATGCTTGCTCCAAGGTCACATAGAGCTGTCCTTGTACAAGCATCACCTAGAGTGCATGGTATCATAAAGCTTTCAGGATCCTTAAGCTTCTCTGGCAAGCTGTTTTGAATGATTGCACTGCACTCTTCAGTAAGGAGGACATTTTCTATCTCTCTCCAATCCTTCTTATGACTCAGAATATCCTTCATGAACTTAGCATAAGAAGGTATCTGCTCAAGAGCCTCTGCAAAAGGGATCTTTATCTCTAATGTTCTGAGATAGTCCATAAAATGGGCAAATTATTTATCCTTTTCCTCTTGACAGAGCTTCTGAGGAAATGGAATCTTGGCTTTATACTCATCAACTTTAGTTGATGAAGGTCTAATGCCATGTGTGTTGGAAGGGGGGTTACTAGCTTACTTAGGAGGGTTGTTATCAGTGAGTGACTGACCTCCCTTGCTTGGGCGTTTAATGTCCCTATTGTTGCCCTCTTCCTGGCATTCAATGCCAGGGACACTGCCCCCTTGTGGGTGTTCAACGCCCATGGTGCTGCCTCCTTGGGTGTTTGAACACCCAGTCTCTGCCCTTTCTAGGCATTCAACGCCAAAAGTGATACCTCCCTGGGCATTTCAATGCCCAGAGTTATCTTGTTCAGAGACCTGGGTTCCCTTTTTATTGTACTGAGGTTGGGTGTTTAAGGATTTCCCACTCCTCAGTTGGATAGCCTGGCATTCTTCTGTTATCTGCTTAGATAATTGCTGCCTTGTTTAACTCAGTTGTGCTTCTACATTTCTGTTAGAAGCCTGAGTTTCTCACAGAGCCTCTTGCAGTTCCAGCAGTTGCTGAGCAAGGGCGTGCAATTGCTGAGTCAATGGACCATCCTGTTCTGGAAGGTTAGGTTCAGTATATACTACCTTGGCCTCTCCTTTTATAGGAGTCTCAGCAGATGAGTATAGATGCTGATTGATGGCAACTGTCTCAATAAGCTCTTGGGCTTCCTGAATGGTCTTTCTCATGTGTATGGACCCACCAGCAGAGTGGTCCAAAGATATTCTAGTCATGTCTGAAAGTCCATAGTGGAAGATGTTTAACTGTACCCATTCTGAAAATATTTCAGTGGGACATTTTTTTAACATTCTTCTATACCTTTCCCAAGCATCATAAAGGGATTCACCATCTCCTTGTTTGAAGCCTTAGGAGAGAGAAGAGTTAGTTAGGAAGTTTTGAAAAAGAAGAGAGAGAAGATAAGTAATTAATTAAAAAGAGATTTGAATTTAAGATTTGAAATTTGAAAATTTAAATTTAAATTTTGAAACTTGAAATTGAAAATTGAATTTTAAAAATTGAAATTTGAAATTTTGAAATTTGAAAATTGAATTTTAAAAAAGATTTGAAATTTGAAAAGATTTAATTTTGAAAATTGAATTTTGAAATTTTAAATTTAAATATTTGAATTTTGAAAGTCGAAATTTTAAATTTGAAATAAGATAAGATAAGATTTTTTAAAAAAGATATGATTTTTTATTTTGAAAAGATTTGATTTTTGAAAATTAAAAGCTAAGCTAAGATAAGATAAAATTTTGAAATTGAAATCTGAATTTTTAATGTTAATTTTTGAGGGGTTGAAATTCTTGGGGTCACACGTACGCGTGGGTGATGCGTATGCGTGGCTGGGTGCTCTATTTTTCAAAATTTTTCAAGTTCTAGCACCAAACCAAGCATTCGAAACCTCCAAATCGCTACCAAAACACCATAGAACCTTATTTAGCATACTAGACTCCAAAATAAACTCAACAAACTAAACTAAACATGAAATTAAACTAATTTACCAATATGTACAAAAAGAGAAAAAATGAAAAGAGTTTACCATGGTGGGGTGTCTCCCACGTAACACTTTTATTTATTGTCCTTAAGTTGGACTTATGGGGAGCTCTCATCAAGGTGGCTTGTGCTTGAATTCATCTTGGAACTTCCACCAATGCTTGGACTTCTAATAAGCTCCATCATTCAAAATTAATAGCTCCAAGTTTTGATGGAGTTCTTCACAAACCATGAACTCCAAAAATTGATCCTCTTTGTGTAATCCCAGATCCCACACTTTGTTTTCACACCCATCTTCTAATTGATCATCATGATTCCATCCGGGTGGTTTAGCCTTGGAATTCTCACTTAAGTTTCCAAACAACTTCCTAGACCCATTCAATGTAGCATGACTCTAACCCCTTGCAATTCAACTTTGAGCATGCAACCATATTAAACTTAGAATGATGTTTCCAACCACTAACCATCTCCCTTTTGCTCTTTAAAGCACAAAGAGCTCTAAGTTGCCCATCCGTCTCAAGCAACACATATTCAAGTGGAACAATAAAGCTTAGAGATAAGAGATTTATCCACTTGAATGAAAGGATGGATGGTGATGGCTTGGGGAGAGGTGTCTCCCATGTCCTTGAAAGCTCTACTCCCTTGTGCTCTTCCTTGACAACTTTCACCTCTTGACAAGCATCTTCTACGTCCACTTCTTGACAAAGTTCTTCACATTCAATCACTTCCTCACCAACTTCCTTTAGCTCTTCTCCATCTTTCATGCCATAACATAGAGGTAATGTGGAACTTATCTCAACATCTACCGCAATTTCAATGGGAGAATATTCCTCAAACCCAAAAGGATCATGTGTTGGTGTGGAAATATCATCAAGATATGGTCTTGTTGCTTGCTCTACTTCTTCCAATTCTTCATTATTCACAATATGCTTGAAGGTTGTGCATCCTCTTTGACATTGCTTTCAAGCTCAATAGAAGAAGGCTCAATGGAATCTTCGAGGTGATTTGTTAGTGTGGACAAGAACTCATCAATGATCGAGTCCAATTCTTGATCAACCGCTCCTAATTCTTTAACCATTCCTTCTGACTCAATTGTCTCAACTTCCTTCCTTGGTTGTGATTCTTGCTTCAACTCTTCTTCTTCACCTTGAAGCTCCAAATTCACTCCCTCACCATACTCCTGATAGCGAGCTTTTGTCGTATCAGTCTAGAATTTCTCTTATAGGAATAAGAACTTCGTTGTAAGCATAGCTCCAAACCAACAAACAATTCTCACATAAAAAATTTGAGTCGTCACAAGTACAAATCCCAAATAAGAATTAACTGAAGTATTTAGACTCCGGGTTGTCTCACGAGGATAGCAATGAAATGGTCAATTATTGGCTATGATAAAGCAAGGGGAGTTTGATTAATAAGAGGGAAAGAAATTAAATGAGCAAGACGCGTAAATCAAACAAGCAATTAAAGAAAGAAAGATAAAGGACTCTTGGCTAAGACTTTGATAATCGAGATCACTATCCTTGTCAACAATTCAAACATTGATAATCATATGGAACCGAGCTCATTAGGTCTACTCACTAAAGCCTTAAGTACGTAATGTCTACTCCTAGGCTTTGAGTACGTCAAATGGCTTGATCAACATCAATCCATAAGTCCCAACCTAGCTACTAATTAACTCAGTAGTAGGCTAGAGTCAATGGTTATCAAGTTGATCCCCAAGGGTTTTAGAATTACCAATTCAATGAAGCCCAAAGACTCAAGATCACTCAATCCCTTTAGCCTAGGCCAAGAGTCAAGAGAACTACTCAGAAACTATAGGAAGCATTATATCAAACACCTAATGTGCAATAAAAGTAAACATCACAAAATGCTAAAATTAGGGAAACCCATAACTTTCATAAGTGAGAAATCAGTAATAGCAAGCAAGATCAACATAAAAGAAACATAGGAACATGAAATTGCATTAAAAGGAAATTGGATCTAACAATGTTCATCAACATACAAGAGACCAAAATGAGAAATTGACATTACAACTAAGGGATTCAAGATGTAGAATTGTGAAATTGTAAAAGAACAAGATGAAATCAAGTAATTAATTCAAGATCCAAGACATTTTAACCTAATCCTAACCTAATTCTAGAGAGAAGAGGGAGCTTTGATAAACTCCGATTTCGTGATTTATCTTGTACTTATTTTAGGGGATTTTATCACCTTTTCCCACATTTATTCAATGAAATAGCATGATTTTGTAATTCTCCCTTGAATTGTGCTTAAGTGTAAAAACATGCTTTTTAGGCCCTTAAATTGGTGATTTTAATCCACTTTAATTCCATTCGATGCCTTGATATGTTTGTTAAGTGATTTTAGGTTCATAAGGCAAGTATTGGATGGAAGAAGTGAGGAGGAAAGCATGCAAAGTGGGAGAATTCATGAAGAAATGAAGGAACCGTAAAGCTGTCAAGCCTGACCTCTTCGCACTCAATCGACCATAACTTGAGTTACAAAGGTCCAAATGAGGCGGTTCTAGTTGCGTTGGAAAGCTAACATTTGGGGCTTCAAAATGATATAAAAATTGCCATATGTTGCTTCACGTATAGGGGCGCGCACGCGCCATGTACGTGTGCGCACCGATTGAGCACGTGGTCCACTAAAGTGAAATCGCCCCAGCGATTTCTGAAGCACTTTGGGCCCAACCCAACTCATTTCTAATGCTATTTGTAACAACCCTAGTTTTTGAAAATCAAATAATTAGTTATTTGTGATTTATTTTATTTGTTGATAATTTTATTTTAAGAAAATTATTTTGCTAAAGATAATTAAATGGAATTTTATGATAATTGAAGTTTAAATTAATTAGAATTTTTTTATATAAACTTTATTAGATATTTGGTATAATTGAAATTATAATTTTAGTAATTGAAAAATAAGAAGATTTGTATAATTTAATTTAAATAAATTCTATTTTGAATGAATTATGTTATTAATTTGAACTCCTAGAAATTATTTTATTAGAAATGATTAGATTGATATTTATAAATATTTTAAGTTTACGTCAATTAATATTTATGTACAATTTTTATTATAATTGGTTATTTTATAAATTGAAATTAAAGTCTAGTGATAGAAAAATAATGAGAAATTATATTATTTAATTTGAATGATTAATATTGAGTTTGAACTATATTTTATAATTATATGATTAATGTGTTTATTTTATAATTTAAATTAGAAATAATTGATTGAGCCTAGAAATATGTTGATAAATAATGTTCCTAAATATTTTTAATAGAGTATATTTGATTTCAAAATTATTCTACCCTTCAATTTTATTAAAATATCTATTCATATCTATCTATATTACTTTATAAAATCCCTAATTTCTAACCCTAATTCCCAAATTGAATCAGAAACCCTAATTCCCAAATCTCAGAAACCCTAACCCTAACTCCCTCACCCCACTCAGCTGCACCCCTTTCCTTTCCTAAACGCAAAACTCATTCACACAGAACTGAAAAAGAAGCAGAGAGAGAGAGAGTGGGATCCGAGAGAAGAGGGAAGAGCATCGCCGGAGGGGGCTTGGCACCGTCGCCGCCTCCGTTCGTCGGGCCCTGCTACGCCGTCGCCACCATCCACAGCGTCGCCCAACCTTGCCCGCGCGCAGCCGCCACCGCCGCGCCGCCGTTCTGTTGCTGTCGCGCCGCACCCTATCTGCGTTGCTGTCGCTGATTGGTGGAAAGGAGGAGCAGAGTGCGCACAGAGGAAGAGAAGCCGTTCACCACTGCCAAACCTCCGTCGCCAGTGAGTCGCCGCCGCTGAAGCTCGTCACTGCTGCCGTGCCACCGCCGCGGAGAGAGGGAGTGACGCGATTAAAGAGAGGAGGAGGAAGGAAACCCGTGCGCCGTCGGAGCTAGTTTCTCCCAGTCGCCGGCGTTGTCTTCGTCTGAACCACCACCAGATCCGCCGCTGCCAAAGCTTCTGGTTGCGCTTCTGCCGTCGGCGAAGCTTGCCGTCACGGGAGGTGATCCGGTATCGCGTTCTTGCTGCTTTGAGCCACCAGCACCGCTGCTGCTACCCCAAAATTTTGTTTCTGTTTCCTAGGGTTTGCTATCTCAACCCCTTAAAGTTACGTTGGTTCTGTTCTTGCCGGTGAGGGTTGCCGAAGTTGCTGTTTTGACTCTGATGTAATTCATCCTTGTCCCTACTCACGGTTGTCCTCTGTTCTTCCTCTGCTTTTGATTTTCGCAGTTACCTGAATCTCTGCCTCCGCGGGTATTGCCGTTGGAGCCGCTGGAAACCAACGTTGGAGCTGCTCTTGATGATTCTGATGCTGCTACGTAGGTTCGGAGCTGCTGTGTTGTTGCCGAAGGAAGGGAACTCATCAGAAAAATGTTATTGAGGCTGATGTTTGGTTTGATTGCGTTGTTAACGCGACATTGAGGTAGGGGATTTAACGTTTTTAATTTAGAATGCCTACAAAGTTATTGGATAAGTGCAAATGGTTAATAATGATTAAGAATTTCTTAATTAACATGAATGACTTGAAATGAATTTGAAATTAGTTAGTTAGTTGTGATTATTCTGAGCTGTGACTGTGACTGGAATTAGATGCTGTTGTGAGCAATTAATTTAACAAGGTTAACTTTGGTTAATGCTATGACTGATATTGGTTTTCTGATTTTAATGGATTTGTTGACAATTCTGATTGTATGTGATATTGCTGAATTGGTTGAAATGTGGTTGTGAATGGTGATTCATTTGATAATACTTGTTAAATTGAAATTTGATGAGTTAACTATTGAAAAGTTGTCGTAATGATAATTGATGAACTGAGTTAGATTTGTGTTTGGTCTGGGATTATTGTGATGATGATTGAGGTTGTGAAATTTGGAGTAAGTTTGATGATGTGTTAGTGCTTCAATTGGATTATTGAATTCAGGTTAAGGCTGTGAATGTCTTTGGGCTTTGTTGTGAGTGTTTGAAGTTGTAATTGATATTGTTTTCTCTGATATGAATGGAATTGTTGAAAAGTTCTGACTCTGTGATTATACTGAATTAGTTGAGTTGTGTGGCTGAAATTATGATTGGAATTATTGAGATTTTTGATTGGAACTTTGGTTGAATTTGTTGATTTTGTGAGATTGAATTATAAATTGTTTGATGAGAGATTATTGTGATTTCGGTTTTTTAATGGGTCAAATTGAAACTGTTGCTATTGAGTTGGTTTATTGTAATGGGTTTAGTTAGCGAGTAATTGAAGTTGGGCTTAAGGAATAATTGGAAGATTGAATCTTAAAATGTTGAACTAGTTGCTGAAAATCTGATTTTTTAGATTAAAAAATGACTTTGGGAGTGAATCAGTTATTCACAACGATAATCGAAATGATATGAGAGTAAAGGCTGAGTAAACTATAATTAAAGTTGTTGTTGGGATTCAATTTTGGGAAGTTTGAATTAACTATAGAACTAGTTAAGATTTTTCAAAGTTAAAATGTAAAACTTGATTTTCTGCATTACTTTTAAATGAAGCCGGAGACTTTGAAAATCTATAACTAATTCTGTGATGATCAGAATTGCCTGGGACCAAATCTGGATTAAGCTTTGGGATATAGGAAGCTGGACTGGTGAATTTGAGGCTTTTTCATTAAGTTTATGATTTATGGTAAATTTTTGAATTAGGAATGCCAAATCTGGTTTTCTGCAGGACGCTTAAGAAAGCAGCAACTTGTTTCCTCTATTAAAATTTCTCCAGTTTGAATTTTGAAATGGAACCAATTTTAAATGAAACTCTGGTCCTAGTAATTTAATTTCATAAAAATTTAGAATTGTTAGAGTTGTGGTTTTAAAGATATAAATTTTTAAAGTAAGATGTATTATGCAGTAAAAATCAGGTTTTGTTTTCTAAGTCAGTAACTTTGAGCCTTTATAATTTTTAATTCTGGAATTATATAGAGATGCAACCAATTGGAAGTGAAAGTTGAGTATGGTTAGTATATATGATTTAAATCTCAGGGTTTTCCATGTTTTAGTCAGTGAGTTATGGGACTTGGAAAGAGGTTGTGTTCAATGATTTGTAAAACAGATTTCAGCAGAAAATTACTTAACTTCCAAGCTACGTAACTCCTTCATTAAAAATGGTATGACCTTGGAACCAATTGAGAAAGAAATTTGGATAAGTTATGTTTAACCACATTAATTTTTAAGGTTGTTGGATTTAATTTGGATTTTATATGAAATTTCGAATGTTGTACGCTGCTGCTGTCTTCTGGTTTTAAGGCACTATAGGGCAGTCACGATTTTGCTTATATTTCCGAAGCTAGAGCTAGTGAAAAATTGTGATTTCTGGTTTAATAGGAATCTTAATCCGAGACGGACGCGTGGATATAAGGTTTGCGTAATTCCAAATTCGTTTGATATTTTAAAAATAAAACTGAAATTAGATTGCCGATGTTGTTTTGGTGATTACTTGGATATGGAATTTGAGAAATAGATTTTCTATACTCTTATCAAATATTTTTGAGAATATATTGTTGTGGCAATTGTTGAGAAAGGTTTGATGAGATGTTGAGAAAGAGGGAACCCGTAAGGGTGGTTAAGTCCGAGTTTTAGGGGAGGTGCTGTCGAAATTTTATAAAAACCTGAAGTTTTATTTGAGAAGTCATTTTAGAAAATTTGAACTTGAAAAATTATATTATTTGAGTTTTATCTAAATAAGAGAAGAATTATACTATTTTGAATTTGGAATTACCGAGAAAAGGTTTATGTTTCAAGTTTGAATTATTTAAGAAAGGAATTATGTTGAGTTTGATTCAATATGAAAAAGGTTATGATTTGGGCTTGAAATAAAGGATTACCAGGAGTTTGGTGAATTTTATAATATTTGAATGCGAATGATAAAGAGAAATGGTTTGAGCTAAAGATGTTGTAAAAGTGAAAGATGTAAAGTTTGTATAGTATGATTGAATTTGAATAGCATAAGTGAACAGAGAAAGAAAGAGGTACTGCATAAGAATGTCAAAGTGATGATGAACAATGAGAATGATAATGAATGATGATAATGTGAATGATTATGTGATGATTTGTTGCTTGAGGCAACCCAAGAGATATTTATTTATTGCTTGAGGCAACCCAAGAGATGTGTTTATTCATTTGTTGCGTTATGGCAACTCCTGAGATATTTGTGTGATCATCTGCTGCATTGAGACAGTCAGATAGATAGTGATGCGACTATTGAGAATGCTTTCCTACGATACAGATACATATTTTATTTCTGTAAGGCAGAGGGGTTATTTCCTGCTACAGAAGTACCGTGACCACCTGTTCCATTTCTGTAGTGGCAGAGGGGTTATTTTCTGTATACAGAAGGTGTGTCGGCATACATCCCTGCAGTGATAGATGTGTTATTTCCTGCGTGCAGTGGACCCTGTGGTGGCAGAGGGGTTATTTCCTGTACACAGGGGTATAGTCAACTGGAAAGCCATACCCGTTTCAGCTGCTTCGGGTTACGTCGGGAGCGGGTAGAAACCGACAAATGAGCTCATTATCTGCACTAAGACTAGACATGCATCATCCTTATTTGCGCATCTGCATTTGATTGTGTTTGCTTGTTTTATTTCTTTGTAATTTGTGCTGCTTGTCTTGTTGTGATTTGTTTGTATGTTGAATTAAATCTCTTGCTTGTACTTTTAATTTCTGAATGTTTTAAAGAGATTAATAATTGACGTTGTGATTGAGAATTAATTAAGTGGCTAAAAAAATGATTGATATAATTAATCTTGTCATTGAGATCTGTTTTGAGTTTAGAGTCTTCGAAAAAGGTGATCAATTAGTTAAAGTAAAACTAAGAGTATATTCAAAAGGTTTGATGAAATATAGTTTTATTGAGTATGCTAATTATTTGCATTTTATTTCATTACTTTTACGGCATTCCCATTCCCTACTGAGAACGTGTGGTTTGTTCTCACCCCAAAATCTTCCACCCTTTCAGTGACACAGGTTCGAAGACTCAATTTGAAGTTGCGGGTGATTGTTAGACCTTATCTATGAGATTTGTTTATGAGTTAAGTTTCTTTCATAGAGTTTCCTCGCCTTTGTTATTTTAGTTTTTTATTTTATATAGAGGGATAGGATTTGTAACTGAGTTTTATCTAAAATCTTTTGTATGACAGATATTATTATTAATATTTATGTGATTATTATTACTTTGAAATGTTTGCTATGTGATTTTGATAAACAAAAACAAAAATTTTTGGTATTTTTACTAAAATTGAATCGCGATATCGAACTAAAGGTTTAATAGTAAATAGTTAATAAGAAAAACAGGTCAGTAATGCCTTACTTTTGGTACGATCATGACGTATTGGAAGTTGGGTCGTTACACTATTTCATGCAGAATTCAAGCTTGGGCAAGGAGGGAGCAATTAGTTTAGCCAACATGAGCCTTTAGTTAGATTTCTAGAGAGAGAAGCTCTCTCTTCTCTCTAGAATTAGGATTAGAATTTCTTAGATTTAGGTTTAATTCATGCTTTGATTTACATTTCCTTTACAATTTCTTGTTCCTCTACTCTTTCTCTCTCTAATTTTGTATTTCATTCTTGTAATTGCTTGCTTTGTTGTTGATGCACTCTTCCTTCTTCTATTTTCTTCTAATGCAATTTATGATTCATGTTCTTTTATCATTGATTTGCTTTATTGTTATTTAATTCCTTGCAATTGAGTAGTGTAGATTTATATTCCTTACAATTTTACTATGCTTTCCTTTTATACTTTCCAAGTGTTTGATAAAATATTTGGTTGGATCTTAGAGTAGAATTTTGTGTTCTTGGCTTGGGAAGGTAACTTAGGAACTCTTGAGTCACTAATGTCCAAGTGATTGACGATTGGGAGCCATTAATGCTAGATCTCACCAATTGATTAGGTGTAGAACTAGGACTTATGGACTTGGATTGATATAGCTCACTTGACTTTCCTCTACTATTAATTAGGGGTTAACTTAGTGGGATTGATCCTTGCCAATTCTCATGTTGTAGTTAGTGATTAGGATAGAGATCCTTGACCACCTAACTTTGCCAAGACGTTTTTGTTAGTTTATTTCCTTTGCCATTTATATTTCTTGTCCATCATCTCAAAAACCCCAAAACATACCTCATAACCAATAACAAGACACTTTATTACAATTTCTCGTGAGACGACCCAGAGTCCAAATACTCTGGTTAATTCTTATTTGGGGTTTGTACATGTGACAACTCAAATTTTTGTATGTGAGGACTCTTTGTTGGTTTAGAAACTATACTTGCAATGAGGTTTCATTTGAGAAATTCTATATCAACAAGAGTTCAACATATCAAGCTTCTCTCTCTAGAAACAAACTAAAGGTTCATGTTGACTAACTAATTGCTCCCCCTT